>NC_022016.1:64081396-64083306 GCF_000317375.1 Microtus ochrogaster | reverse complement strand
CTTCTTCTTTACTTCCTCCTTTACTTCTCTTCTACTTCCTCTTTCTTCCTCCTTCTCTACTTCTTCCTTCTATCTTCCTACTTCCTCTCTTCTGTCATCCTCCTCTACTTTCTCCTTTCTTCTTTATGTCCTCCTTTTTCCTTCTCTACTTCCTCTTCCTCTTCTACTTCCTCTTTTCTTCTTTACCTCCTCTTTCTATCTTCTTTTCTTCCTCTTCTTCCTCCTCCTATCTTCTTTACTTCCTCCTCCTATCTTCTTTACTTCCTCCTCTACATCCTCCTTTACTCCTCTTTCTTCATTACTTCCTCCTTCTTCCTCCTCTTCCTCTTCTTCCTCTCTACTTCCTCTTCTTCCTTCTTTATTCCTCTTCTACTTTTTCTTTTTTCTCTTTCTTCCTCCTCTACTTCCTCCTTCTTTACTTTCTTTACTTTCTTCTTTACTTCCTCTTTCTTCACTTCCTCTTTCTATCTTCTCTATCTTCTTTGCTTCCTCTACTTCCTCCTCCACTCCTCTATCTCCTCTGCTTCCTCCTTTTTATTATGTATACAATTCTGTCTGAATGTGTGCCTGCAGGCCATAAGAGGGCACCAGACCACATTACAGATGGTTGTGAGCTACCATGTGGGTAGCTGGGAATCGAACTCAGGACCTTTGGAAGAGCAGGCAATGCTCTTAACCTCTGAGCCATCTCTCCAGCCCTTTGCTTTGCTTTTCAAGTCAGGGTTTCTCTGTGTAGCCTTGGAACCTGTCCTTGAACTTTCTCTTCCTCTGTATATCAGGCTGACCTCTAACTCACAGATATCCACTGTCCTCTGCTTTCTGAGTGAGTTCCAGGACAGTCAGGGCTATAGAGAGACACTGTCTCAAACAAATCAATAAACCAGGCCTACATATAGAAACCCTGTCTCAAAGAGACCCTGTCTCAAAGAAGCAAATAAATCAAAGGAATCAACCTGCTCAGTTTAGAGATTGTCTCAAAAAATTAAAAAAAACGGGGGAAAGGGGGGGAAAGTGGGATTTGAAGATACTACAACTTAAGGCTAAGTGCTTCCCTGGCACACACAAAGTCACGGGTTCAGTCTTCAGAATACACAGAGGGAGAAGGCACCTGTCTTCATCAAAGCTCGCATTCCAGTGGGGAAGACAGAAGATGCTCCAGTGAAGCTCGAGCTGTGCTACACACACACATACACACACACACACGCACATACACACACACACACGCACACATCCACACACACGCACACATCCACACTCACATGAACACACAGAGTACTGGGGGTTGAACCTGGAGTCTTGAACACACTCGCAAGACGCTCTACCACTGAGCTAAACTCCTAACCTTTTTGTTACTTTTTTATATTTTAAACTATTTTGAATGCTTTTTTCACAGAACAAGGTTTGATTTTTATTAACTTGAAAAGTTTAATATTAGTTGGGCAGTGGTGGCGCATGCCTTAAATACCAGCACTCAGGAGGCAGAAGTAGGATCTCAGGAAGATCTCTGTGAGATCAAGGCTAGCCTGGTCTACAGAGTGAGTTCCAGGACAGCCAAAACTACAGAGAGAAACTATGTCTCGAAAAACAAACAAAAAAGCATGCCATTTACTTAGCTTTCTGGCCTGTTTTTGTGCCTTCAACAATGGTTTTCTGCTCCTCAATAAGGAACGTTCACTAGATCCTGTCATGAACACATTTACCACAAGCGGAATCACCCTATACTCTGCTAGTGTTGTTGTTTTAGGAAATGTCATGAGGACTTTAGGTCTCAGAGCACAAACTCCTCAAAGTCTGCTTGGACACACACCACATATGGATTTTGGTGCCTTCCCAAGCTTCTTGAAATAAAGATCAACAATTCTGGTATCAGGAGTTCCAGAGAGCCATTTTCGTTAGTCTGTATTTTAGAG
>NC_022016.1:64080166-64080996 GCF_000317375.1 Microtus ochrogaster | reverse complement strand
TCAGCTTTTCCACTCACAGTGTTATTACTCGGTCCCCACATGAGATTTACAAAGACCCATTATCCTCAGGTTCTAATGAATTCGTGCCCATGGTTAAAGTAGGACCCATGAGAGACTTCCTCTTATTACAGGTTAGTCCCACATGTAAAGGTAACATGTCACATGCCAAATCCCCCAGATCTTCATTAGGTTCCTCACGCCAGGCTCTGACCTCTGGGGCAAAGGACACAGAGGAGGGGGCCTTAATAGATTATTAACCATCTGCACCTCTGGACAACACCGGAGGCAAAAGCCACCACTCAGCTAGGTGATGTGTGCCAGCAAAGGTCATGGGGGTCTCACTGACATCCCCAGCCCCAGGACGCTGCTTCTGCCATGCAATTCCTTTCGCTATCCTCACGCTGTTATTTCTTTACACCAGTGTGTGACTCTTTCATGAGTGGCCTCTTGTGTTGCCAGCTCAGAGAAGTCAAGCAGTCCAGCCTGTGGGAACTCGAGCCCCTTCTCCTTCTCCAGCCCTTACTGCCTTGCTTCAGATCACCTCTGGTATCCTGACAGGCTGCAGGCCGGGGTTGCAGTCATGGCTCATGGTATTGCTATAATCATAATCCATGTCTCTGGTGGCCTGTGGAGCATCAGGGAATACCCCTGAGTCAGATATTCTGGTGGCCTGCGGAGCATCAGGGAATACCCCTGAGTCAGATATTCTGGTGGCCTGTGGAAGGTCAGATATTCAACTTTGGAATGTTTAGGAAACCAGGGCCCAGGCAGAAGGTAGGATGAGCATTTATGGTCATGGAACGTTGGTAATCTCTTTACCAGGTGCACAG
>NC_022016.1:64061433-64079186 GCF_000317375.1 Microtus ochrogaster | reverse complement strand
ACTGAGCATCCTTTGGATATATACCCCAAAATGATGTTACTGGGTCTTGAGGAAGGTTGTTTCCTAATTTTCTGAGAAATTGCCACACTGACATCCAAAGTGGTTGTGCCAGCTTGCATTCCCACCAGCAATGAAGAAGTGTTCCCTTTTCCCCAAAACTTCTCCAACATAAGTTGTCATCAGTGTTTTTGATCTTGGCCATTCCTACAGGTGTAAAATGGGATCTCAGAGTTGTTTTGATTTGCATTTTTCTGATGACTGAGGATGTTGAACATTTCCTCAAGTTTCCTTCTTTTAGCCATTTTAGTTTTCTCTGTTGAGAGTTCTCTGTTTAGATCTCTACTCCATTTTTTCTTTCTACTTCATTTGTTCTTTTGATGACCAATTTCTTGAGTTCTTTGTATATTCTGGAGATAAGACCTCTGTGTGATGTAGGGTTAGTGAAGATCTTTTCCCATTCTGTAGGCTGTCATTTTGTCTTGTTGACCATGTCCTTTTGCAACAATTTTAAAGATAGACAAAGAATCTCTAATGATTCCTGAGCATATTTGTATAATAGCCAAACTTTTATTTTATTTCCATATAGTACTTCCTTTTTCTATATAGAGTAGGTTGAAGGCCCATCATATTGCAGAACTACTTCAGAAAATGAATCTGTCTATTGACAGATCTGGGCATATTTGGTTTTAACAGCTATCTTTAATGTATGCCAAGGCAGACATTTTGTCCCCTATGTCAGAGACATACAATTTTTTTTCAAATTCCAGCTTGTTGAGAACAAAGGGTCAGATACTCTCTTCTGTAAGTACTTCCTACTATTAATAGGACGTCATAATAATGGCCCCGGAATGCTGGAATACCAGCAAAAGGCTGGGAGGGGATTCAGGCACTGGAATTTCTTCAGAAGCATCTGCTTATCTGATCCAGCTAAACAGAAATGAAGCAATCACATCAGCTGGACTGGTGCACATCAGCTTTCAGCAAGTCCAGAGCTCACAGCACCTTGGAGCAATTTGTAGTCCACAGTTGATTTCTAGATGGTGTCTGTGATGCAAGCTGAAATCTGCTGAGAGAGGATGAACAGGAGCTTACTCCTAACTGTCTTAACTGCAAACAGACACCTCAACTAGTGAGGTGTATAGATCCTGTTTTGGTCTCGCAGTATGACTCTACTGACCTCCATTGATAATGGAACATGGTTGACTGTTAAATAGCCCCTTGGGCAGGACTGGTGCAGATACTGGACACATGGCTTAGGAAGTAATACGGTCTTACTGACTCAATTCTGACTCAATTATGGTCTTACTGGAAGTTGAGTTCAGGGTTTGGGCAGTAATGAGGATTTCAGTCTGTGACTGTTTTACCTCCTTTACTCTGAGCTGCTCATATTCTTCAGTAATTCTTTTAAAACAAAGAGGTCATTACACCTCCACATGTGAGTTATTTCCTTGCAGTGTGTCCCCGAGAGTCTCTTCCTGGTAAATGTTCTTGTTTACAGAATTCAAAGAATCTCTAATGGGAATAGAAACAGCCCTTTCCCGTCTCTCCTGGGGGCCAAGATAGGAGGCAGAGCCATGAAAACCCAGCAGTCCATTCCACTGGGAAGAGCGCAAGATGACAGAGCTGCATTTGTGTCTGAGGATCTTATAGGCAACATCGCCAGGAGCTGTTCTCCTCTCTGTGGAGAAGGCAAGCGACTCGGGCCCCTTTAAACTCACAGAAACTTCATTTTCTGGAGACTGTGCTGCTGGGAATCTGGACTTTCACACCCAATTGTCTCACGCGGACTTCCTGGTTAGTCTCTTTCCCATAAGAGCAAGATATTGAAACTCAGTGACACTGTATTGGATACAGTAGTGTAAATTGGTCATTGGTCATGGGCTTGTGGGTGGGGACCAGGCATCTGTGGGGCTGGAGATTAGAAGTAGCCAGACCACCTGTATATAAGTCCTCTGTGTATCCATTCCAAAGTTATCCTAAAGTTTTCCCTCACTGCCTGCTCCCACTCTCTTATTCCCTTCATTCTCTAAGTCATTTTCCTTCCTCCCATAATCCATGAAAGGAGAACTTATTCTTTGTTTTGAGTCACATTATCCACAGATATTGGGAACAAACAATACAATGTCCTGAACTCAAAGACCTCAAGTTGCAAACTGCATCTGAGAATGAGCAGTGATGGCCAGGGTTGAAAGGAACTTTTGTCCATCACAGAGACAATCTGAAGTGCTGAGGGGCAGAGTCATGGGAATTTTCCTCTTTGGTTTGTGAGACACAGGGTCTGCTATAACCTCATCTGTCCTTGAACAGCTGTGTGGCCGAGTCTGTCCTTAAAATCCTGATCCTCTGTCTAGCATGGCGGTGCATGCCTTACTCCAGCAGCTGGGAGAGGCAGGTGGATCTCTGTGAGTTTAGGACAGCCTGGGCTATATCGTGTGATCCAGGACAGCCTGACCTACCTAGTGAGATCCTGTCTTGGAAAATTAAGAAAAAATAAGGAAAGTAAAGAAAACAAACAAACAAAAAGAAATGAAATATTCAGACCCTCAGTTTTCTAAGCTCTGGGATAACACCTTCAAGCCACCATCAATGGCTGTGTCTTTTTGTCCAATACAAAGAATTGCCATATAGTCTGATTTCTTTTGGAATTTGCAATCCTACTGTCTTCACCTCTTTAGTGCTGGGATTTCTTGCCTGAACCATGTTCATTGGAAGGGCACTGTCAGTGAAGGCAGAGGGTATTGGTGTAATAAAACATAAATGACTTTACTCAGCATAATGGTGTCAAACGCCATGCCTTGGGAATTGTATTTCAAAGAGGAGAGAGAGAAGTGAAGCAGGAATTTTTAAAGTTTATTAAGTTCCAAATTACCCAAAATTTCTGAACTCTCCATCAATTGCTTCCTTGAGCATTTAAGTACAGCCAGTGGCTTCCTACATTCAGACAGGAGGAGAAATCTCCTTAGGAGACCTGGTGTGTGTCTAGTCATCAGCTCTGTCCTAGGAGGGCTCTGACCTGTGCTGAGTCTCAATAAGCTCAACAAGGTAGACTTTGCCTTCTTCACCTCCCCACTTCAGGACATGTGTGCGAGAAGCAGAAAAGGTAATTGAAGCCAGACTCCTATGTCACACCATCTAAACCTCCACTTCTTCCATGCCCTAATCGGAAACAAACTTCCTGCTCCAAGCCTTAGCTGTTTTCCTATAACACAGTGGTGACAATGTTTCCTTCAGTGAATTGTTATTTTAAGCTATAGATAATAGAGGAATTGGTACAATTTACCCAATAAATGTTTGTTGTTTTTATAATTGTAAAGGTGAGGAAGTCACCCATATAGCCACACTCTAGCTGAGATAATTCTTTCTTAGATGTTTGGGGTTTCAGGTAACACAATAGTAACAGAATGTTTGTCCAAGTTGTTCAGTGTCAAAATTGGTATCCACCCCATTCAAGGTTCTTCATATTGCAACTGGTCAGTGAACAAGAAATTCAGATTGTATCCCTCCTGGGTTACGGGTGGCAGGTGGTCGCACAAGTCAGGCAAGTGTTCCAGGCTGATCTGAGGGTGTATGTGGTCACAGTGTGGGCAGCACAGTACAGGTGGTGGTCCCCCCTCCGTGATGAGAAGCTAGGACTGGACCTCACGATGTGACAGAAGCAGAGCCAAGCACGATTCCAAGAGCACTTGCATGGGGATTTCTGTGCAGATGGAGACGATGTGGAGGAGACAGATGTACACTGAGTCTTATTCGTAACAGGGCAATAGGTTAGGAATGACCTGTTCATCCAACTCACATCACTGGGCTTGGGAGCTCTCTAAAGGGCCCAGACAGATCCAGAGTAATATTTCCCCACCTTCTGCACCAATCCCCACTATAGCAGTCACATGAGGATACTAAGAGGCAGGGAGAGGATGGAGCGGCTGACAAGACTGTAGGTAGAAATGATGAGTTTCTGACCTGGATGATAGCATTCAGCCTTATCAGGTGGCTTAATGGCCGTGTGAGATGATGGGATCAGGGAAATGAAGACTGAGGAGCACTTAAAGTCTCTTTGATATTTCTTCCCTGGCCCAGGGAGAAATCTCTGCATTCTCCTTTGTATTGGTGATTGGCGCTTTCCTCTTTGCCCATTTCAATATGCCATTTTGATAGTGTTTTGCAATCCCTCTTGTGTATCACATGTGGGACATGCATAAGTATATGTGTGGAAATCCTGTTCATAACAGACTTCTGGATAATGCACTCTGTGTTCAGTTGCAGGGAATGTGCATCTGCTGCAACATATATTGAAAGGATCTTTTGAGTTTACCTTTCTCCCATTGGTTCCAGCTGCTCTCATCACCAGAAGCATATTTTATTGTAGTCATTTTGGTAGGTCTGTGTTGTATCACCTTTGGCAGACTGGCTCTGCCTTAATCTACTGCTACTTAAGCCAGCAATTTCAACTCCACAGTTACTGGCTTGGTTCTCTGGCAGCTGCTCAGCTGCTCAGGTGAAGCCCTGGTGGGAATCCTGTTCCTTCATGCACGAGTTCTGCTGCTGCTGCTGTTCTATTCTATTTATAAATAAGACTCGAGATTCAAAGGCTGGGGTGAAAACTTGCTGCATAGAGACATTAAATAACATCGAGCTCACCCTCTCTCCTTGATCTCTGAAAGAAAGCATCTTACCCTTGCCAAACAACAACAACAACAAAACCTCACCATCCTAAATCCCTCACTACTTCTAGTGTGTCTCTCTATCTCTTCCAGGTGTTCTTGATGCTCTAAGATTACTTTTGCCAACTATTTGCTAACTCAGTCTCATGACCCAGAGTTATTTTTGTTTTAATTAACTCAAATGCACAATTTAGGTTCACAGTGTGACCGAATATTCCCCAACTTCCCCTGCACCCACTGTCTAATTCAAAAGGAAATGTTTTAACTTTAACATAAAACTATCAACTAAGGATTACATTCACAATGCCTAGTCCATTTGTTTTTGGTAAATTCAGAGAAACTACTTTACTACCTAGCCTATCCTGATGAGTCCAAATTTTATATTTAATTTGTTTTCTTTTTTTTAATTTTGAAGTTTGTTTATTTTTAATATAAGCTCATATTTATAAAAGCTTATGGTTCACTTAAAATTTAAAAATTATGAGGTGTCTCTTGTTCAAATCAAATGTTTATCAATTTTGATGGTATTCTTAGCTTTTCTTCTCCCATGGAAACAGAGGAAAACACCTTGCCAATCATAATACATGTCCTGGTTTCCATTTTGAGTTCAGTACATCTTTAAAGTATAGCAGCTGATTTAATTCCATAGTTTTTCTACTATCCAATGTTTCTCTGCAGCTGTTGTTCCTTTCTCATTAGCATTTAGAAAATTCAAAAGTAATAAAGCATTCTGAAATCTATTTTCTTGGGGGGGGGGTATTTTTATCCCTTTCTGTTTATTTAACATATCCTTTAGAGTTTGATTTGATCTTTATAACTGCCTGTCCTATAGGATTGTGTCGTATACCTGCAATATAAGTTATATTATAATAAGAAAAAAGTTTCATTTTCCTAGAGACATATACTGGAGCATTGTCTGTCTTTATTTGTGCATGTATACCCATGATGGTCATAACTTCTAGCAAATGTATAATTACTGAATCAGCCTTTTCTGAACCCAAAAGGTTGCCCATTGAAAACCTGAGTAAGTATTAATGATATTGTGTGCATATTTTAATTTTCCACATTCTATAAAATAGAACACATCCATTTGCCAGATTTTATTCCTTTGAGTAGTCATTGGGTTACTTCCTGCGGATAATGGTGTTTGGCTGTGCAAAGAATAAGTAGCACATCTTACAATTTCATTAGCTTGTTGCCGTGTGATAGAAAAATTCTTTTTTAAATCTTTGCTATTGACATGATATTTTTTATGAAATTCTGAGGCCTTCAGCACATTTTCAATCAATATTTGATCAATTTCTGTATTACCTTGTGCTATAGGACCTGGAAGCTCTATATGGGGTCAGATATTGCTATAAATATGGGATGATGCCTATTCCTGATTATATCTTGTACCTAAATATATAATAAATTAATTCTGTATCATCTGGTATATATTCAGCAGTTTCAATATGCAAAACAGCTCTTTCTATACAGTGCAAATCAGTAACTTTGTTGAGATCTTCTTTAAAATTCCCTAGTACCATAAGAATAGCATATAATTATTACTTTTAGATGGAATCATAAGGGTTTTATTCCACTTTACTTAAATTTTTGGATTCGCAACCTGACTTTCCTTATTTATTTACATCAGTATAAAATGTAGGGGGTCCAATTATTGGTGTGTCCCATAAAATGCCAGCAGGAATCCAATTAGCTCTCTTTATAAGTCAAATTCTTTCACTTTTGGGATAGTTGTTGTTAATCTCTCCCAAAAAATTACTACAAACTCTTTGCCATGGCTCACCCTTTTCCAATAATTTGTCAATTTTGTCATTGTTAAAAGGTATTTTAATTTCTTCTGGGTCTATTCCTACTAAGTGGACAAGCCTAAACTTTCCTCAGAAACATTTTCTACATAAGTTTTAATTTTTTGCTCAGTTCATGCGGTAAAAAGATCCATTCAAAGATAGTATCATACCTCTGCATTGAAAGTTCTCTAGGGGAATGTTTGGTGAGTAATATCACCAGAATGCAGTTAAGATTAGGATCCACATAATGCACATGTGTCATGTAATTTCTCTTCAATCAAAGTAAATTATCTCTCAGATTCTGCTGATAATCCCTGAGACTATTTAACTGCTTGTCATCATCTAAGGTTTTCTTTAAATCAATCAGTTTATCAAGTTTAATTCCAAGAGTGGGCCATAAATGGGGAATGTCTCCTAGGAATCTTTGGAAGTCATCAAGAGTTTGCAGTCAATCCCTTCTCATTTGTAACTTTTGACATCGAATTTTTTTTATAAACCTATTATATTGCCTATGTTGGAAGGAGGCTGCTTTGTTGGTTCCTGGCTGCTCAGAAGCTCAGACCTGAAATAATCACACAGAAACTATATTATTTAAATCACTGTTTGGCCCATTAACAATAGATTTTTATTGGCTAACTCTTATATATAAATTTAATCCATCTCCATTAATCTGTGTATTGCCACATGGCAGTGGCTTACTGGGTAAAGTTCTGGTGTCTATCTCCTGTGGGGTTACATGGCTTCTCTCTGACTCCACCATCTTTTCTCCCAGCATACAGCCTAGCTTTCTCTGCCTAGTTCTGTTCTGTCCTGCCATAGGCTCAAAACAGCTCTTTACTAACCACTGTTATTCATAGCATACAGAGGGGGATCCCACATCAAGCCTAAATAATTAATAGAATTAATTTCCTCTTTGTCTTTTTTTCAGGAGCAATTTGTAATCTCCAACAAGGCAAAATTTTCTTTATTTCTTCAAGCTTTCTTTCTAAAGTATCTACTTTGAGTCAGATAACAAAATATCATCCATGCAATGGTCAGCTATAGATTCAGGAAATTGCTTTTGTATCATTTCCAATGGCTGACTTACAAAATATTGGCCCTGTATAAGGCTATTTAACATTTTCTGTGGGCTAATTTTCCATTGATATATTTTAGCAGGCTGAGAATTTTTATAAGTAGGCACTGTGAAGGAAACTTTTACTGTCTTTTTTCGTAAAGGTATAGTGAAGAAACAATCTTTTAAATCAATAATTATAAGAGGCCATCCTTAGTCAATAGAGAAGGCAACAGAATTCTAAATTGTTTAACAGCTTGAAATCTGTGACCTTTCTTCATTTTCCAGATTTCTATTTATCAACAAATACAAATGAATTCCAAGGGCTGGTGATTCTTCACTATGCTGAGCATCTACTTGCTTGTATACCAGCTGTTCTAAAGCCTACAGTTTCCCTATTGTTAAATACCATTGAGAAACTCATACAGTTTGTCTTTAAACTATTTTAAAGTTAGGGCTGTTAGTGCCTTTTAAGTATCAGCAGCTATTGGGCCCTATTTTTCTCCAACCTAAATTTTCAGTGATTGGTCTTTATAAAACCTTCTAATATTTTTCCCAGAAATATATATTAATTTATGGTTTGCTTCTCAGATTGGGGGACTGTTAATCTGAGCAGCCCATTCTTGTAACAAATCATGTGCCCAAAACTTCATTTCTATGTTAGACAAATTTGGTTTTAATATTCCTCTCTGTCCTTCTGGCCCTATACATTTGACTCATTTCATGCTCTGATTTACCTGAAATAAATTTCTGATTCCTAAAAACTGAATATTTACATACTGGAAAGTCCAATTAGGATTCCAAGATTCTGATAAAAATTATTGTTACATCAACAGTTATGTCTACCATACCTTCAATGACAACATTATTTATTAATATTTTCAGTTTTGGTCTTTGTTCCTTTATAGATGTTTGCAAAAATGCTTGCTTTCCAGTTTCTCCTAAACTTTAGGTTTTCTCTTCTTTAGCTGTTCTATTAGCCAGAGCAGTATTGTTTCTTACCATTAGCCATTAGATTCTTTAATTGCTCTGGGAAGGATTCTCCTCTCAGATGGCAGGCAACAACTGAACCAGATTTGGCATACGGGCCAAATTTGGCAGCCTGTGGAGAATCCCCTCACAGAGTTTCCTAATGGCAAAGGATAATCATGACTGTTCCTTGTTGACTTACATTCATTAGCACAATGCCTGTTTTTTCCACACCTTCCACATAATCCAGAAGGGTGGGACATTCTCAATAGATTATTCCTAGAAAAAAACATTGTTTCTAAGAATGCCCCTGTCTACAATACCTTTTAAATTGACCTTGCTTCTCACAATTATAACATTTGACATTTTGATTTTTCCTCAAACCTCTGGAAACCACTTCTCCTATCCATGTATCATCATGTTCATGAGATTGTATCTCAGATCCGTTCCTCCAAAAGTGCTGACCTTGCCTTTAATCTCATTACCTCTAGCCCTACTTTATTGTTCTATGATCCTAGCTTCCTCTCTCCACCATATATTTCATTGTAACTGAAACCTCTTGTAATATTTCTGTAACTAAATATTTCCAGTCTGTGGAATAGTTATGTTCCTTGTTGTTCATGAATTTAATATGTGCTTCACAAAAGATGAATATGTACGATATGAAATGACTGCTTCCTTTCATCTCTTTAAATATAGCATCTCTACTGGATTACATTAACTTCTGCATAGCCCTGTGTCTACCTATCATCTGGTCTTCATTCTTGTATAGTAACTGGAAAAATTAAGGTTGGTTTTGTAATAACCTGAGGCTGCTCCTTTTCAGTTTCATAATGTAATGGGACATTAGGTTCTGCTCTAAATTTCTCTGCTGTGTCTAAGTATTTTTCTTATTTTCATTAGTAGGTCTTTCTAAAGCCTTTATGTTATCAGTGAAATTTTTCTTATTTTCATTGATGACTCTTTCTAAGGTTTATATCTCATCAGCAGTAAGTCTTTCTAAAGTTTGTATCTAATCAATGATAAGTCTTTCTAAGGCTTGTATATTATCAGTCACATTGTATTTGATATGGTTAACAAACCACTTTTAAAGGATAAAATAGTAATTACTAAGATGATTGTAACTACCATCAACATTAAGTCAATCCCAGATAAATCATTTATCCTATCATTTAAAATTTTCACTTTCAAAGCATCCATAATAGAACTATGCATTGTGGGCCCTATCACTCTGCATTATGATATTTCCTCTCCTAAAAAACTTTCCAGGTATCTCACCAAATCTTTTGACTTCTCAGTTTTTCCGTGGTGTCTGTGGTGAACTGAAACCCCTTCTGTAACTTTCAAGCTGTAACCTGTTTTCAGAGTCCTAGCAAGCAGCTGTCCCCTGCTGTGAATGCTCCTGCAGAGAATGCCAGGCAGCAACTGTGGCAGATCTGGCTGTCTTGACTTCTGTGTCTACATGGTTGTGACCCACATTGGGCATCAAACATTGTTTATCCTCAGCACAGTGACTGCACCTCAATCTGCTGCTATTTCAGCTAGCAACCCTGACTCCACAATTACTTTCCTGCATCTCTGGAAGAGGCCTGGACACACATGCCACAGCCTGGTGGGAATTCTCTTCCTGTAGTCACTGGCTCTGCCGCTGCCACTGAAGCTAGCTTTAAATCTCTATGGTTATATTCATAAATAAGATTCAAGGTTCAAAGACTGGGGTGAAAGCCTCATGGTTCAGAGAGGTTGAGTAGCACCTAGCTTACTAACTTCTCTCCTTGCTTGCATCTCTGTAAGGATCATTCTTCTGCTCTGCCAAACAAAAACCTTCATCATGTTAAAAATCCCTCCCTACTACTTCCTGTGCATCTCTCTGTTTCTTCCAGATACCCTCTGATGCTCTATGGTTACTTTACATCAAGTAGTTGATGACTCAATCTCTTGACACAGGGTTAATTTTATGTAATTAACTCAAATACAAACTTGGGGTTTACAGTGTTATCAGCAATTCCCCAACAGGCACGAGGTGGTGGGAGCTGCAGAGATTAGGGTAGTAGGAGTGGGCATTGACATTGTGAGCAATGGTGCTGAGTGCTTTTATGCTCAGTCAGGAATCATTCAGATAGACTTCTTTGTGAATGTCCTAGGTTCTTTTCTCTTATTTTGTTGGGAAGGCTGCTTTCATGTTTATGTACAAGTTTAATTTTTAATTCTTGGCATACACCTTTTTAACTCATTCTCATATGCCATTCTTCTCTCTATGGTAAGTACTTTTCCATAATTTTTTTAAAGAATTTTTTCTTTATCCCCAAAAAGGATAAAGATATTTATATGGCTTGACTTAAAAAAAATCCGGTTGTTTTACACTTAGTAGTTATATCTATGATACGCTTTGAATTGATTTTGTGTGGGTTCAGCAGAAGGTAGGGGTTTAAAGACAGTATTTATCACATGAATAGCAGCTCATCTGCATTTCTTGGAAAGGCTATCAAGTCCCAGGTGCCTTGTAGTGTGAACTTATGTCATCAGTCATAAGGCAATGTGTGCATGGGTCTGTGTCTGCTGTGTTCTGTTACCGTCACCAATTTGTTTACTCTCTCTTTTGCATATATCTGTGTGCACGCATGTCTGTGTGTGTATGGGGGTCAGAGACTAGTATGGGGTTTCCCCTCAGTTTCCCTCCATCATATTCATTGAGGCAGGGTCTCTCAGTTGAACCCAGTCTTCATCATTTCAATTGGTGTCAGTACCTTCTCACTGTGGGGATCCCTGGTATGAGAGAGTAAATGTTCATACAGCATGTAATGTGTTACATGGTGTTTCTAGTAGCTTTGTGAGTCACTTTAGATATTCACAATAATGCCAGACATGAGTGTCATCATCCTCGTTTTATAGATGAAGAGATTGAGGCATGAGGAGGTCACATAACTTGGGAAACTTGGGAAATTTGGGAAGGGTGCACAGAAACTGAGCAGTGTGCTCAGAACCAATACTCCAGCCTTCCTACCTCTGTAGATGCCATCTTGCTGGCCTGCCATCTATCCAGTAACATGTTGTTAAATGTGATTCTCTTACAGGCCCAGTGATTGGGATGATTCCAAGACAGAACCAAAGCTGGGTTTCTGAGTTTATCCTGCTTGGCTTCTCCAGGGACTCTGTGACAAACAACACACTCTTCATTGTGTTCCTTCTCATCTACTTGAGCTCAGTCCTGGGCAATGGGCTCATTATCCTGCTGATCTGCCTGGCCTCACATCTGCACACTCCCATGTACTTCTTCCTCTGTAATCTTGCCCTGTTGGATATGGGCTATGTCACCACCACTATTCCCCAGATGTTGGTGCATCTTCTTGCTAAATCCAAGACCATCTCCTTTGCTGGATGTTGGCTTCAGATGTATATGTTTGGTGCACTGGCAATCACAGAGTGTATCCTTTTTGTGGTCATGGCTTATGACCGGTATGTGGCAATTTGCCACCCATTGAATTATACTGTCATCCTCACCTGGGACTTGTGCATACGGTTGGCAGCTGGAACCTGGGTCTGTGGTTTCTTCTTCTCTCTGATACACACCTTCTTCACCATGAGGCTTCCATACTGTGGCCCTAACATAGTCAACCATTATTTCTGTGAAGGACCCTCAGTACGTAGTTTGGCCTGCATGGACACTCATCTTATTGAAATAGTGGATTTAGTCATGAGTGTCTTCATAAATGTTGTCCCAATCTCCCTCATTGTGGCCTCTTATATTCATATTGCCATGGCTATTCTCAAGATCAAATCCACCCAGGGCCGCTGCAAGGCTTTCTCTACCTGTGCCTCCCACCTGACTGTGGTCACACTCTTCTACGGTCCATGCACTTACATCTACCTAAGGCCCAACTCCAGCTACTCCCCTGAGCATGACAAACAGATCTCACTCTTTTATAATGTCTTTACTGCCTTGCTCAACCCAGTGGTCTACAGCCTGAGGAACAAAGACATCAAGAGAGCATTTCTCAAGATGATGGATATGGTAGGTGGAATGTTGAATCTTAGGTGAACATTGGATAATTGTTCAGTGTTGAAGACAAAGACAGTGTCTTTGTGGTATGTAAACAACATTGAGCATTTGATCCAACATAACTACTTAATAACTGAGGGCAATATTTTTGAAACAAAGATGACAGTCTTAATGAATACATTACAATACAGTTTAACTAAAAACATCTCAGTAATCTTTGTGGTTGTGGTTATAAATAGAAAGACTTGATTATTGCTCACATTTGTTAGTTATAGATTGGGAGTGATCTTGTGTAGCTAAATCCATCCTGAAGGAGGATTCCTGTATCCAGTGCATTCTATAACAGAAGGAAAAGAATCGTAGATAAATCTCATGATGTGTCAGCTTCCCAGGAATGACCAGTGCCTTTGCATATATTCTTTTGCCAATGAAAGCATCATGGTCCAGCCTGACAGCAAGAGGATGGAAATATTTTACTACCACAGAGAAGCAACTTAAGTCATTTGACTGTAGACTGGTATCTATAGTTATAGTACAGAGAAGTGAGTGAGTAACAGGAGGGATGTAGCCTGATGTATACTCACAGATGGCAGCAGCATGCCTGTAAACCATCAGGAAACAAACTGTTAGAGACATTATAATGGAAACATTAGAGGCTGAGGTGCTATATGCTAAGTAGTACATCAAGGCTGCTATTATTAAAATTAAAAACACATCAATGGTGTGTAGAATAGAATTGGTACAGGCCAGAGACTAAACTTCGTATACAAATTCAATGTGGTCTATAGATAAACATGTTGAACTCTGCAGTGTGTGTCACATGATGCAAAATTAGAAATTAAGGACTCTGGATTTCATCACAACATATCCAAGTCCTGCTGTAAGTGGCAGTAGCATCCGAGGGCCTGTATCACCTTCGCCTGCTTTCTGCTGCCTCATTTCCTACACTTTGGTGGTGGGCATCATTTTCCTATCATCTACCCAGTAGCCAATTAGAAAATCCCTCTGTGATTCAGGGTGTGGGTGTTTACACTTTATATATCATGTGATGTTCTGCTGAGCAGTCTGTTTTCTTGTAGGAGTCGAAAAATAATTCTTTGTAAGAATCTTTTGAGTACTTCTCCATCTTCTCTTCTTCACTCTTCTCCTTTTTGTTTCTTTCTTTTTCTTTTTTGGTTTTTCAAGACAAGGTTTCTCTGTAGCTTTTGGAGCCTGTCCTGGAACTGATGATGTAAAGCAGGCTGCCCTTGAACTCACAGTTATAAATCTTGAGGTACAGATTTTCATATAAACTAAATCTAATATATTGGATATTCTGCTTTGCTTTCTTTCCCTTGTCACTTTGCCAGGTGGGTCAACTGACACCAGATATAGCAAAAGCTTTTAAATATGCCTGGGTCTCATGAAGTAAGAGCCATGATTTAACTCTAGAGCTGTAACTTAACATCTGCTCTGCAATCTACGGTATGGTTTGTGAGCCGGGCAAGGTGCTGGAGACAGGAACATACACACACAGAGACAGAGACATGGATTATCCTTGAATTTCCCAAGAATACCAACTTTATTGTGCACCAGGGAGGCTTATATAGTGTCTTCCCTGACCAACCACCATGTCCTAGCTTTCGGGATTTCAGCTGCAAACCCACCAGAAACCACTCCCCTGTTTCATGATCAGAGCAGCTGCAAACATAGGAAAAAGCAAGGTGTTTACAGGAAATTCAGGGTCTGGGGGTCTATAGTCCCCAACATAGAGCCAGCTTTCTTTAACATTATCTACACCAGAAAGACACCTGACGTCCCGCTAACCAGAATCCAGTGACTAGCGAGCTCAGAGAAAAATTCTGAGCCCTGGTCATAAAGCAGCCTTGTGACTGTTGAACAGATAGAGCAAAAACATCTTACCTATTTGTGTCTCAGCGTCATGGTTGTAACCAAACTTAAGGGACACACCAGAAAATACAGACAAACTTCCCAATGAAACAGGGGAAACAACTTTTGTAATAAGCAGACAGGCAAAACTTTCCAACACGACAAGCAATGCAGCAAAATATATGGACACACCAGAAAGTACAGATAAAAGTTTCCAATAAAGCAAACAAAACTTTCCATGGGAAATAAACAAAATTTTTCAAACAGAACCAGAACCAGAACCAGATGGGCATCCAACATTTTGCTGTTTGCCTTGCATGAGAGAATGCTGGTGTCCGACTGAACCCCCTAAACATTCCACATAATGATCCCATAAAATAGAACTGGATTATAACCACAAGGATGAAAGATTTATGGCAGCAGAAACCTGGCAGGTCTGCCAGTGGGTGGGAGACTGTGGCGGGTGTGAGACAGGCAGATATGCATTGCAGAGTGAGCTTGGGTACAGAGTTTATTTAATGGGTATTGAGAAGGCTATAAGGGTAAGGGGATTATGGATGGAAGAGAGAAATGTATCTCTATGTCTATATCTATCTATCTAGAGAGAGAGAGAGAGAGTTGAGGGTAGGAAGGAAGGGAGATAATCTTCAGAAGAAGGAAGGACAGAAAAAGAGAGAGGAGAGGAAGAGCCAGATCAGTGGAAAGGGGGAGATTGGGGGTGGGCAGAACTTACTCTTAAAGGGACAGAGTACCCAGAGGACAGGGAAGGCCAGCAGAATTATAACATTCTCATCTTTCTCTTATAATAAAAAGGCAAGGAGTTAGGCATAGCAGGTTAAGGGGGTTAGGGCATCGAGTACTGAAGACTACTTCCTGCTGATCTGTGAATGTCAGAGTCTTGGGAAACCCTGAGAAAGCTGGGTTCTGGTCATGTCCTGGGGTATCTGGTTGCTTCAATCCTGTCCAGGATTTGTGGTGTGAAACAGTTTGGTGCCTTTTGGACCTGGCAGGGTATTGGCAGAGCAGAGAACATGGTTAAGTATATAAAGAAAAAAATTTTCTTTGGGTTTTGGTAACTGAGGAGGAGTGTATCAGAAGTAGGAAATTGAGAGAGGGGAGTATCTGACTTCTTTAAGGTGAATCTTTCAATTCGACTCCATGGAACTCATAAGAATTCTTTAAAATTTTGTAAAAATTTTTTTTGTAAAAAATAAGTTTTAGACACATACATTGTATAAACAACAACATATTTATGCCAAAAAGACTGTGATAGATGTTTTTGCACGATGAAAAGTATCTTTAGAAAATGACCAAAGAGAATTTATAGTGTTGACTTTGCAGTATGGTACTCTTTAAGAGTTAGTTTAATAGCTTATTAGCAATTTTTTGAAAATGTCACAACTACGAATGGCAGCACAATGAGGGAGAAAAATTGATAACTTGTGTTTGTCCTCAGATCTTTATAACTTGTAGGTACACACATTAATAACTTGTATTTATATGTCTTAAAACATGTTTTATTTAAAACGTGGTTAAAAGTTACACTGAGGAGTGAATAGCTACATGGCAGGACACCCCACTCTCTAGGACCTCCACAGTGTGACAAAACCCCAGACCCCTCCTACAACCCTCTTGGCTTTTCTAGCAAGGCAGCAGGAGGGTTTCTTGCAGGTAGGCTCCCCCATTATCCAACCCCATCCTCCCGACCCTCCAACTTACATCCCTACCCCAGCCCCAAACTCACCTATTCTCCTGCAACCTCGGTGGAACTCTGAAACACAGCTTGCTTCAATACTGAGGGGATTTAAGAAGTGAGTGAGCAGCCATGTGGTGGGACACCTCACTCTCTAGGACCTCCACAGTGGGACAAAAACCCAGGCCTCTCCTCCAACTCCCTTGGCTTTTCTAACTAGCCAGCAGGAAAGTTCCCTGCAAATAGGCTCCCCCAGTTACCCAGCCCTATCCACCATACCCTGCAAACTACTATCACCATTCCACCTCCAAACTTGCCTATCCTCCTGTGACCTCTGCAGAACTCTGAAACACAGCTTGCTATGATACCAAAAAAGTAAGAACTTGCTACAATACTGAGGGAACCAAGAGTTTACTATAATACTCAGGGGACCAAGAGCTGGCTACAACACTGTAGGGACCAAGAGAGAGGAGCAAGAGAGTGAACCAGGAGAGAAGACCAATGGAGCAGGCTTAGAGAGACCTCAGAGGCTTCTTGAGACAGACATTGACAGTACATAACAGACCAAGAGAAGCTCCCAAACATTCAGACAGCCACTGCAAGGATTGGACCAAAATACAAAGACATTGCCGGCCGCATTTGAAGGAAGAGATGGGTAGGTGCCAATGCAAGAAATCATGCAAAAACCTAAAAAGCAACATGGTAACAGCAGAACCATGAGCTGATCCTGAAACACAGTCAATATTAAAAGTTACTTAAAACTATAATTAAAGCTATTGTGTTGAGATTAAAGACAGTGTGGCTGGGAACGCAGCTCAGATACACAGCACCTGACTAGATAATATATGTGAGGCATAGAATTTGATTCATAGCATTGAAAATGACCCCTGAAATAACAACAATGCATGTTCAAGTCTCTTCAAATCCACATTTTACTGCAGTCTGGAGCTAAAAGCTACTACCTACTACACTGGATTCATTTGGCGAAAGATGTAGAACAATGTGCAGGCTTGGACCCTTTTGGTGACACATGTCATGACTGTCATGACATTGACATGGAATGGTGTATTTATACCACAACTCTCCAAACGGGATAGTTGATGCTTCAGCCCCTGGCCTGGCCCCTGCAGTGCTGTTGCTAAGCATCAGTTGCACCCAACAGACTACCTCTTCTCATTCAGGCCATTGACCCACTTAATAACTCAGAAGAGACAGTACAGTCCAGATAAACATTCACCTTCCCTTGGACAGATCTTGAAAATGAGGTTCAGAGACATGAAGTGACCTTCCTGAGAACAGGTCACAACAACAGCCACTCTGTCCTTTAGTGACAGAAGAGCTAACCAGATCCTGTCAATCATGATCCTAACTCACTGCTTCATAGATAAATACAGAGTGACCACAGAGAGAGGAGGAAATTGGCAAAGGTCACACAGCTGACAATGGCACAGCCAGCACCAGAACTTCACCATGTCTCTTGGGTGGAGGCTGGCTCTGCCATGTATGTCACATGCTTAATCATCTAAGCTCATAGCTGAACCTCAACTCTAACCAAGTTCTCTGCTGATGCTGATAGCTGCTCCTGACCTATAGGTCAAGGGACCTTCCCAGAGGTCAGCCAGATGTATACAGAAAAATCTACAGTTTCCCTTTGACTCAGGTGGGCTCCTAGGACTCAAAGAGAATATGGTGAGGTTTGAATCAGGGGAAGCAAGCA
>NC_022016.1:64058073-64059613 GCF_000317375.1 Microtus ochrogaster | reverse complement strand
ACACACACACACACAAATTGAGTTAGACATAAGAGAGCCACACCAGAGCACATTACAGATGGTTGTGAGCCACCATGTGGGTAGCTGGGAATCGAACATCAAGACCTTTGGAAGAGCAGCCAATGCTCTTAACCTCTGAGCCATCTCTCCAGCCCTTCACTTTGCTTTTACAAGTCAGGGTTTCTCTGTGTAGCTTTGGAGCCTGTCCTTGAACTTTCTCTTCCTCTGTAGAACAGGTTGGCTTCTAACTCACAGATATCCACCATCCTCTGCTTTCTGAGTGCAGGGATTAAAGGCCTGTGCCACCACCACCCAGCTGAGACTTTTTAAAGTTGAGATTCCCTCCTCTTTAGTTTGTTAACATAAAACACCGAGCACGGTTGCCTTAAGTCGACCTTCTCCAGAATCTTTCTGCCTAGACCTCCCAAATGCTAGGATTAGCAGCAGGGGGCACCATATCCAGTGAGCTGGGAATAATTCTAAGACTTTAAGAACATGGACTGAGGTAACTCCACCAAGAATTTGATCTTGGGAAGTCTCAAGGCCTTTTGCATTTCCCTGTTGTTCCAAAATTTTTGCCTTTTCCCTGAAATAACATTTAACATCAACTGGGGCCCATCATCCAGAACTGCTAAAACCAACTGAATCTAGTCTTGTGATGTTGCCTTGATGCTAGAAGTCCAAGTCTTTATCATCTCCCTAACAAATGTGGAATGCAAGCTGTGAATTACAACAGCTTGCTTAATTTCTTTTAGATCATTTATTCCTATAGGTATCCATCTACTTTCTTTGGATCTTTTTAGGCCGTTAGAACTTGTTGCTTTGTCTGGGTAGATTACAGGGTAGTAAGTTAAAATTCTGGGTAAGTCATCTCTGACAGCTACTGGCAGTAGTAAATCCTGTCCTTGTGCCTTCTTTCCCTGTTCATCAGCTCCGATAATTTCTTCAATAATTTCAAGTCTTTTTATCATTGTCTTCTGTAAAGCCTGAATCTTCTAGCATGTAAATATTTCTAGTGATTTCATTGAGGCACCTAGCCTCTGGTCCTCATTCTGCGCATGTGATTCCAAGGTCTGAAGTTTCTCCTTTAAATATAACATCTCATCCTTGGCCATTACTTGAATAGTGTGCAGATTGCCATCCTGGAGAGATACTCTATCTACTAACATGTCATAATCTTTTAACTAATTTTGATTGTCAAATTCAACAATATGAATTCTTTCAGATAATTTCTCAGTACCCTTAGATATGGATTCAATTTTGTCTGTCAAATTAATTTTACCCTTTTTAATAGTATCAATTTTTTCAGATAACTTTTGATTTACGATGGTATTAATCCTGTCAACTAGCTGTTCATTATTAGTCTCTAAAGACTGTATCATTCCTAAAAGTGCCACATTCTTTCTTAAGGATAGAATATAAAGAACAAAGCTGAGTCCCAATATCCAATAAGTTAAAGTATCACCATAACCATATAAGCTTTGCAGAATACAATCCAGACTATTAGCAAAAATGTTACTAAAAGTTTCCAGATTAATAT
>NC_022016.1:64051639-64057406 GCF_000317375.1 Microtus ochrogaster | reverse complement strand
TGATGCATGCTTTCCGTTGGTGTAAATAGTATAAGAGGCCGTGCCAAATGGGCACTTAATTTAAAGGATATTGGCTGTATGATTTCCTACAGCAATTGGGGCTTGTTTGCAGTGTCCGAGGTTTAATCCCTCATTGATCATCAGCAGCAGGCGTATGGTGACACTGATGTCACTAGGCCAGTATCTCAGAGCTACATCCTGATCCACTGCCAGAGAGACACTAGATTTGGCATGGGCTTTTGAAACCTCCAATCCCAACTTCAATGACATAATTCCTACAATAAAGCCACACATCCTAATCCTCTAATCTTTCCAAAGTGTTTCTCTCCCTGGGGACTAAATATTCAAATATATGAGCCTAGGGAATCATTCTTATGACAATCTTATAACAATCACAGGCCTCTTCTGAGAGCCTAGCATGTTCCATTGAACTTTAGGAATCATTTGGCAATTTCAAAAGAGTGATTGCTAGGATTATGATGGAGGCACATTGCATTTAGGATGTTCTGACATCTTAACAATACATGGACCATAGACTTCAAGTGAGCATGTGAACTCAATCCCTCCGTACACACACAGACACACAGACACAAACACACATGCACACACACTAAAGATATTCTATATTTGTATACATACATAAAATATATTTTATGAATAAAAATGCTTTTGTTTTGTTTTATCATTCTTTTTTCCATTGATGTCCATAATTAGATGAGTACCCATGTAGTGGGTCAAAAAAAATGGCATCATCAAATATCAGTGTGCACCCACAGATACCTTTAGTAGTCCATGAAGGCAAAATATTACACAAGCAAGTGGCCTGAGTGGTTTACTCCTGTTACATCCCTTACACAGTCTGAGCCTGTGGTCCCCATGGTCAGTTCCCCAGGGAGAATTGAGGAAGAGGAACAAACTCATGTTGATTTTACACATGGTTCTGTATGACATGCCTACCCCACCAGAAAGTGGCCAGCATAGCACCTTGTCCTGTTTCCAGATATCACTGAAGACAGTGGTCAGGAGAAACCCTCTCAGGAAACAAAACACTATCCATGGAATTTGGTTTGGAATAAGAAATAGCTTCCAGGTGAGGGTCTATATTTATGAGTGCATTGTGGTCCATGGGCTGTTTTCATGGTCATGAACAGCCATGGAGTATAATAGTAAATTGTATAAAATGAGTGTGGAGAGATCTGTGGGTAGCCACTTAGAAACGGAAAGAATGGTAAGATGTTTCTGTCTCATGTGGATCCCCATCAAAGGTGTCCTCAAGAGGAAAGGGTGTGAAGAATTAAGTGGATGGGATGGCATCCTCTGCAGACACCTGTGTGCCCCTTTCCCAGGCCATCCTCCCACTGCTTGTCATGGTCCTCATCACTTCTTCTCTAGGCATCAAAACTGAAATGAGCCGATTCTCACATGGTCCATTAATGAGACATTGTCATCTGGGGGCCAATTAAGGCGTCCCTGTTGTGAAAGCTGTGGATCTGCTGTCTTCTCTTCTTTAAACTTACCCTCCTCTCCTTAGGTCTGTGAGTGCAGAATGAACTCTCTAGAATTTGACTTTTACTTCATGCTGTCCTCTGTGGTGGCCCTGTGACCATGGTGGAGTAAACCCAGTTCTACGAAGCAGGAGCATTTTTTGACTAGAGCAGAGGTACAGCCATTAGCTTGAACTCACACAATTATGCATGTTGGACATGGCAGATTCATCCTAACCCAAGAGGCAAGTGGCCAGGTCCTGGAGTTGTTTCTACCACTCAGTAAATGGGTGAATTTTGTCAAATTGCTCATGTCGTTTTGGTCATTGTTCTGTATCTGTGCAATGGGCATTTAGGACCATGCTTGGAAATCTCTTAGAGCTGCAATCATTAAGAAAAAAAAAAAGGCTAGGGTATGCGGGTGCTTGAGACAGTCATAAGGCTTGGATATGTCTGCCCACTTTTTTGAGTCTTCACCCAGAAAGGTATATGATCCACCCCCAACATTTTTTCACTTTATATTATTTTCCTCTGGTCAGTCTTTTCCTTTGCCTGATCTCAAATATACTTTCTATTGGACTTCAGGCTTTCTCAGCCTTGCAAAGTTCTGACCCCATCATGTGACTGCTTTTCCGCCAGGTTGCTGAAACCCATTCCTAACTCAAATGGTGTATGTGTCTCACTCCCTCTTGAGCGCCTCCCTATAAATCTATAATAAAATACCCAAGACTAAAAACAACAGAGCCGGGGTTGTTGTTTCTATATGTGACACTCAATGGATTCTGGCTGCTTCTCTCTGAACCTGCTTCCTTATCTATCCTGAGGGAGAAGAACCTCTGCCTGGACTCAACTGCCTCTCAGAGCTGATGAGGATCAGCAACGGGAGTGAAAGAGTTAGGGTCAGAGCTGTGGAACAAAGTTTAGCAACGGCACTGTAGGCCTCTGTCAAGGTGCTTCTGAATGGTGCTGATTGCCAATTACGAAGGTGTAAATACAGCCATCATGGCCAATGTCAAGATTGCAACACACACCACTGAAAAGTAATTGAGATTTCATGTTTCAACCAGCAAATGCATTACAGTAAACTACTGCTATAACACAGAGCACAGGAAAATGGGGTTGCTCATCAGGATGTGCAGAGTCCAGAGCTTCTGTTGTCTTCCATTTTTTTAATGCTATGATTCAAACTCTGGCCTCAGGCATTCTGTTTACTCAGGTGCTATACAGCTGAGCACATTCCTAGGCACTCTGGCTTTGGGTCCAATACATTTTATTTCATTGTCATTTTATAATTAACTTTGACTATTGACTGTGTTTAAGGAGCAGCTCACAGGAATTCTAATCCCTTATCAATCAATTACTCTCAGCAGGAAGACTTTCTAATCCAGTCTTCTTCTTCTGAATTCTTAGGAAATCAAGACACAAACAGAAGGCAGGGACAGAGGTTCTAGGTCAGGGAACACTGGCCAGAACTTGTGGCAAGGTGCTGACATCATCACATTTATCTTCTAGTCAACAAGGAAGGGAAGAGGTTATTATTCGAATTCTATAGAAGAGGCAACTTAGGCAGAATAGGAGCAAGTTCAAGGGAACATGCTCCAAGTCTTGATACATTTGGACCCAAATTCATCTTTGCATCCAAGCGACCTGAGTCTCTCAGAGAGATTTCTCACTGCAGTCTCATGGAGATGTCACCACTGACTTCCATGTTGCTATGTCATGGTTTACTCTGTTTGTTTGTTTATGTGTATCACATTTTGCATACATATAGCACATGCATGCCTGGTCCCTGGCTAGGTCAGAAGAGGGGACTAGATCCTCTAGAACTGGAGATATAAATGGTTGTGAGCTACTGTGTATGTACTGGGAATCCAACTTAATATACTGCACAAGCAATAAATCTTCTTTGTCTCACAACCATCCTCCAGCTCCCGTCATTATCTCTTCATTAGCACCAGAGGTTCTGGGTAACTTGCTCAGATATTACAAAGCAGAGAAGGGAGAATTATGATTTCCCCAAGGTAGTTGAGGAAGGAGGGGGAGTGTGACTCAAACATGGTCTTTTTGAGTGTCAGGGCTCAGGGTTTGGGCAGTAAAAGAGGAGTCAGAATGAGAACTTAAGTCCTTGATCTGTGTATCAGGTGAACAGATCCCATCTTCTCTTCTCTGAGCTGCTCTTCTTCTCCAATTAGTCTAGAAAAAGGAACAGGTCACCATTCTCCACCTAAGGGCTGTTTCTCCCACTCTGCCCCCAAGGGTCTCCCTGTAGTGCTCTTGTTGACAGCATCCAGAGATCATCTTAGCATCCCTATTGGAAACAGAAATGGCCCTTTCCCAGATCTCCTGGGGAATCTCAGAGACGAGGCAGAGTCATAAAACCTCAGGAGCTGGCCCCACTGGGAAGAAGTGAAGATGTCTGAGTTTGCCTTTGTTAAACGGGATTTTGTAAGTGCCATCTTCCGGATCTGGGGCTGGCCTACTTATAGAGGAAGTGAGAAAGTCAGCCCTCAGATTCTATAGCACCTTGGAATTTTCTGGAGACTGAATTGCCTAGAATCCCAACTCTCTACTCAGTTGCTTTATGGGGCTTCCTCATACGAGTAAGAAACTGCCACAAAGTGACACATTCCCTGGACTTTCAAGAGGTAAGATGGTCACTGGTGTGTGTTGCTTGTGGATGCGGTTCAGGCATCTGTGAGTCAAGAGATAATAATTAGTCTAGCCATCCATCTCCAGGTCCTCTGTGCATATATCTCAAACTCTCAAGATCTCTGCCATCATTGCCTGCTCTTCTTCTTACTCTTCTGAATGTTGTGTCTTTATTCCCTTCTTCCTTTCTCCTTTCATTAATTTAGGAAATATTTACAGAGCTTTTCTGTTTCAAATCATGTTGAGACATAAAGAATAAGGAGTCCTGAGCTAAAAGACCCCAGGTGAAGCAGAAAAAGCCACAGTGCTGAGACAACAGTGATGATCGATGTCTTTGAAGGAGTCCTCCCACACCAGCCACAACTTGATCCACTTTGATAGAAAGAAATCAGGATCTTTTTGTTTTGTTTTGTTTTATATTGGTTAGTCTGCTGTAGCTTAGATTGGCCTTAACCTTGCTATATACTCGAATATACCCTAGAACCGCTGATCCTAAACCTTCCAGATTCAGGCATTTTAGGTTGAGGATAACAATTTAGCTTTTTCTAGTCTGGAACTCCATTCTGATAGCTTTATCTGTGAGTGCAGAGCTCATGGAACTGGATCACTGTCCTGTAAGTGACATCATAGGCACCTGGGCTGGGAAAACATAACAGGCCATGGATTACTAAATGGTGGCCCCGTGCCATACAAATCATGCCTCAAATAGTCTTCCTTTGAATCCTTCTACTTTCAGTACATCCCAGGGCTTCCCACATTCAGACAGGAGGAGAAATCTCATCAGGAAAGCTGGTGTGTAGCTAGTCATCAGCTCTGTCCTAGGAGGGCTCTGACCTGTGCTGAGTCTCAATAAGCTCAGATAGATAGACAATGTGAAGACTTTGCCTTCCTCACCTCCCCACTTCAAAGCCTGTGTGCCAGCAACAGAGAAGGTGACTGAGAGGCAGGCTCTGATGGCACACCCCTAAACTCATATTTCCCCTATACTGAGCTTGCAATCTTGAACAAATCACCTTCTCCAGGCCTTAGGTCTTCACATTTAACACACGATAAAAAATGTTTCCTTCAGTCAACTGTTGTAATGTTAAAATAAAGTTAGTAGAACATTGCCTGAAATATATAAATTATCCGAAATAAATATTAGTTGATTTTATTCTTAGAAAGGTTAGGGAATCACCCATACAGCCACACTCCATCAGAGATAATTTCTCCTTAGTTGTCTGGGGTTTCAGTTAACAAGAGAGAAACAAAGAGTTTGTCCAAGTGTTTTCATTCTCAAAATTGATATCAGACCCCCCACTAGGATTCTTCAAATTGCAATCAGCCAGTAGACAGAAAATGTAGGATATGTTCTTCCTGTGTTGGGGTGGGAGTTTGTAGCATGACAGCGAAGGCTTCCTGACCTATCTGAGCCCTGCTGTGGCCACCATTTGGGTAATACAGTGGGCTTGGTGGTCCTCCTCATCTCCATGAGGAGAAGCTAGGAACTTCTTGATGTATAAGAGAGGCAGAGACAGCTGGGCAGTGGTCGTGCACGCCTTTAATCCCAGCACCTGGGAGACAGAGGCAGGTGGATCTCTGTGAGTTCAAGGCCAGCCTGGTCTACAAGAGCTAGTGCCAGAACAGGCTCAAAG
>NC_022016.1:64050170-64051539 GCF_000317375.1 Microtus ochrogaster | reverse complement strand
ATACATAATAGAGACATTGTCTTAATACATACCACACACACACACACACACACACACACACACACACACACACACACAAACACACACTCCCAAGACTCGGAGACAGAGGCAGGTGGATCTCTGTGAGTTCAAGGCCAGCCTGGTCTACAAGAGCTAGTGCCAGAACAGGCTCAAAGCTACAGTGAAACCTTGTCTCAAAAGGGGGGGCAGGGGGCAGAGGCATGCAGAATATGGGGAACACTTGCATGGGAATTTGTGTGTGTAGAGAGGAGATGGAAGAGATGGTTGTGTGATGACTCAAATGACAGGCATGGGAGATCATAAAAGGCTTTCAGAAGAGGCCAGATAGGAATGATGTGAAAACTTTGAAAAACCACTGCAGCAGTTACGTGAAGAACATGCTGAGGAAGACAAATACCCAGCACTGAGAAAGGAAAGTGGAGACCAGGTTCTGCCCCTAAACAAGAATATAATTGCAATTGGTTCCTAACAGGAAAGAGAAATTCAGTTTCCTTTGACAGAGTGTCACAGTGCATGTCAGTGACAGGACACATGCTCTGGAGTAGTTGGTCAGCAGGAGACTGACTCCATGGATTTGGTTTGGTTTTGGTATTCTTTTGTTTTGAATTTCTTGCTTTTAGTTTTTTTTTTCCTAATTTCTGTGGTTTGTTTAGTTTTGTTTTGTCTTGAAAGAACATGTGGGAAAAAAAGTACATGAAGTTGAGTGGAGAGGGTCTGGGAGAAGTTGGGGGAGGGAAAGGGTATGATCAAAGTATATTATATAAAATAAATTTTAAAAATTAAAGGAACAGAAAAGAATATATTGAGAAGAAAAATCAAGAGGTAAGGGACACATGGAGACACTGATGCAGAAATGTTGAGAGAGATGATGGGCTCCTGACCTGGGTGGAAAGGAAGGGCAGCTGTGAGGGTTATGAGCAGTAGACCGGTCAGGAGAGGGGATGGGGGCAGGGAAAGAGAAGACTGAGGATGTCTAGGGGTCTCTTTCATGTTTCTGCTCCCATCAGAGCAATTCCTGCCTTAACCATTGTCTTGCTGGTTAGCAAGAGTAGTGCCCTAGTTCAGACTATTTTGAGCAGTGTTAGGAAATTTCCTTTTCATGTCTTTCCTTGAGCATGTGTTTATATGTGCATGCCACATGTTTACATATAGTTTCAGAAATATAATTGTATTGCTGGACAATGCATTAAATGTGTTCAACTTTAGGGAACACAGCCAAGCACACACTAAAGGGACCATTTATATTTACTCTCCCATTAGATTAACTTGCTCTTGTGAACACTAGATTCTGTTATCGTAGCCAGGCTGGCAGGGGTGTGGTGATGTGAGACTGAGAAGAGGAGGTGGG
>NC_022016.1:64046014-64049585 GCF_000317375.1 Microtus ochrogaster | reverse complement strand
GTCAGAGACAGATATGGGGTTTTTACTCCACTGCTGCTCTCCCCTTATCCCATTAGGCAGGGTCTCCAGCTGAACCCAGTACCCATCACTTCATCTAGCGTAACCAGCCTCCGTATTCTGTGATTCTCCTCTCTCTGCATTCTCAGGGATGGAACAAGAGTGTGAGACAGCATACGACATGTCACGTGTTATGTGCTGTTTCTGGGATTTGGGTGAGATGCATTACATACTCATCATAATCCTGAGGCATGGGTGTTATCAGGGAACTGATACATTGGGAGGTTCAGTATCTCGAGAAGAGTGCACAGAAACTGAGCAGTGTGCTCAGAACCCACAACCTAGCCTTTCTTTTCTTAATTAAAAGTCTTATTTTTATTTTATGTATTTGGGGTTTTGCCTACCTGAATGTCTGTGCATCATGTTTATTCCTGACCTATGGAGGCAGAAGGAGTCAGATCCCCTGGAACTATAGTCACAGACAGCTCTGAGCAATCTGGGTCCTTGGAACAGCAGTCAATGCTCTCAATCTTTTAGCCATCTCACCAGCCTGGATCTCCCCTTTCTGCCTCTATAACTGGCCTGTGTCCAGTGACACATAGATGAATGTGATTCTCTTACAGCCTCCACCACGTCGATGATTCCAGGGCAAAACCAAAGCTGGGTTTCTGAGTTTATCCTGCTTGGCTTCTCCAGTGACCCCACGACCAACAGCATATTCTTCATTGTATTCCTTCTCATCTACCTGAGCTCAGTCATGGGCAATGGGCTCATCATCCTGCTGATCTGCCTGGACACACATCTGCACACTCCCATGTACTTCTTCCTCTGCATACTCGCCATGTTGGATATGGGCTGTGTCACCACCACTATGCCCCAGATGTTGGTGCATCTTCTTGCTCATTCTCAGAGCATCTCCTTTGCGGGATGCTGGCTCCAGATGTATGTCTTTGGTGGTCTTGTTACTACTGAGTGTACCTTGTTTGTTGTCATGGCTTATGACAGATATGTGGCCATTTGCTACCCACTGCATTATACCGTCATCCTCAACTGGGGACTGTGCATACGGTTGACAGCTGGGTCTTTGGTCTGTGGTTTCTTCTCTGCTTTGTTACATACTTTCTTCACCATGAGTCTACCATACTGTGGGCCTAACAGAATCAACCACTACTTCTGTGAAGGCCCTGCAGTACGTAACCTGGCTTGCATGGATACCCACCTCATTGAGATGGTGGATCTGGTCTTGAGTGTTTTTATGAGTCTTATTCCAATTTCCCTCATTGTGACCTCCTACATTCATATTGCCAAGGCGATTCTGAAGATCAAGTCCACCCAGGCCCGCTGCAAGGCTTTCTCTACCTGTACCTCCCACCTGACTGTGGTCTCATTCTTCTATGGTCCAGCCTGTTACATCTACATGAGACCCAACTCTAGCTTCTCTCCTGAGCGAGACAAGCAGATCTCACTGTTTTACAATGCCTTTACCGCCTTGCTCAACCCTGTGGTCTACAGTCTGAGGAACAAGGACATCAAGAGGGCATTTCTCAAGGCAATGGGGCATGGTAGGATGGACTAGTTAGCCAGCATTCAGAAGAAGTTGGAATGGATTATCACTTTTTGGTAAAGGGGCAGTGTCTTTATTTTATTTAGCTGTTCTTTACATTTGACCAACATAGTACTTAGAAACTGGAACAAACAACTATGAAACCAATTGGCTGTCTGGATGGACAGGTTACACTAAGGTATAATTACAAACACCTCAGTAATCTTGCTTGGTCATAGCTGCAAAGATCCATTTTTTGGGGGGTTTGTTTTTTGTTTGTTTGGGTTTTTAACTGTAGGTTGGGAGTGACCTTCTGACCTCTCACATCCCTCCTGATCCTGAATAAGGAACCTTATGTCCAACATATCATCCTAGAACGGAAAGAAAGGAACAGTGGACAAACTCACAACGACTCAGCTTCTCAAGAGTGACCTACTTCTCTGTCCACACATTGTTTTGGCCAAAGCAAGTAGTATGATCCAGCCTGAGAGTAAGAGGTGGGAAGGTTTGTGTCTAGAGAGAAGTAATACATGTTCTGTTGCCATGGTTTAATATGTTGGTGACCCGACTTTGAAGCCAGAAAGTAAGGTGTATTATGTAACCTATACCTTTAAACCACCACAAAACATGGTAACTGTGCATCGTATGATAGTAGAGACAGCAGAAGGCTGAAGCACTGTACACTAAGTAGCACAGCGTGTGTTGTCAGGGCCAAAGTAAGGTGATGGATTGTGGAACAGAACCAATATAGCTCAGAGAACTAACTTCACACATAAATTCAGAGTGGTCTATGGGGAGACATCATGACCTCTTATGTCGAATGATGCACTGTTAGAAGTGAAGAGAACTGGGTCTCATCAGAGCCTTTCCAACTGTTCTCCTCATAGGCAGCATCCAAGAACATGTCCAACCATTGACTGTGACCACTGGCTCTCATTCTACTGTTTTCTGGTAGTGGGTATCTATGGTCTCTCATCTTCAGAGTAACTCTTAACTGACCAATCAGCATATTTCTTTCTGATTTAGTTCCTGTACTATTCTTTTCTAAGAAGGCCTCAGGCCTCCAGTTTTATTTTATAGTCACAAAATTTTTGACAATGAGTACCTTCATTACTATTATTACTATTACTACTATTTACTTATATATTTATTTGTTGAGAAGTCTCACATATTATTGGTTAGCCTTGAACTTTCCACATTCTTGAAGAAAACCCTGAGGTTTTGATCTTCCTGCCCCCACCTCCCCAGTGCTGGGATTATAGAATAAGATACTTTACCTGGGAGAATTTTTGCTTCTTTGATGATGTCCTTTGTATTATTAAAGTTTTTGCTTTGGCAAAATATGATTCATTTACTTTTTAAAAAGATAAAAGACAGATTCTCCTTATGTGGCTCTGTCTCTTCTAGAACTTGCTATGTAGACAAGGCTAGGATCAAACTGAGAGATCCTCCAAACTCTGTCCTAAGAGTGCTGGAATTAAAGCAATACTCCACCCAATCAAGCACTTTTATCTCTTGTTATTTTTCAGTAGATCTAAGAAATTGTTTCTTGTTCCAATGTCATGAAAATTCTCCTGTTTTATTTATAAAGTTTCTTTTAAATTTTGATCTTTCTGAATTAATTGTTTTGTATGAAATATGGTAACTCTTTTCCATGTGGATATCCTTGTGTGTAGCTGGGCTTTCTCTACAGACTTTCTTGAAACACCAGCCCCCAAACAATGACATCGACCTTATTATCAATTATAAATCATTTGCCTTTATCTTAGACTTGTTCCCAACTAGCTCTTATAACTTAAATCAACCTGATTCTATTAATCTAAATTTTGCCATGTGACCTTTTACCGCTCTTCCATTTTGTATGTCTGTCTTCCTCCAAAATATTCTGGCATCTCCTTTGTGAGCCTAGATTCATCCTGAGTTCCTCTTTTTCCCAGGAAGCCCTGCCTATTCTCCTCTGCCTAGCTATTACCCATTTGACTCTTTGTTAAACCAATCAGAAGGTCCTTTCACACACAGTGATCAAATATC
>NC_022016.1:64041188-64045169 GCF_000317375.1 Microtus ochrogaster | reverse complement strand
GAAAAAGAAAAGAGAAAAGAAAACATAAGTATGATGATCTAGTTATATAAATGTATAACTATCTAGTCTTCAACCCCCATCAGAGATCCAAGGGGGATAAAAATTTTAGCTGAGTAAACAGGAAGTGCAGGGCAAGCAACTTCCAAAACTATAAAAATGACAAGGATAACTGACTGTTTGGATAGTCACCTAAGTTTCCTCTATAACCTTGGGTCATCCATCTTTGGCCTACAGGTTTGGAATATCTAACAGACTTTTCTGTGCAATAGGAATTTTTGAAAGACTTTTATTTTAAAAAGTTTTTTAATTTTATATACCAACCCAAGTTCACCCTCCCTCCCATTCTCCTGTCCCCCACATCCACCGTCTTTTGCGTCCTGCTTGTCCAATTTGGACAGCATACTGTGAGCAGTTGAGGCAGGGGCAGTTACTTGCCAAGTGGTTAAATTTGCCAATGTTGGCAAACTCCATCTGGAGGTTCTTCAGTGCCCATTATCCTTTTTTTGGTGCTACCAGAAGCAGAAATGCCTCATTGTCATGAAAACCTTACGTTATGAAGGCATCTTCAATGTCTAATTCTGTAGATCTCTGAAGTGTTTGAAAACTATCTAAAATATATCTGTTTGACATTGAAAACACAAATTTGATAGTTATAAATGACTAACTACTAACCTGCATTTCATAATTACCCTAAATGGTTTATAATAGTAACTTTCAAGGACTCTCTGAGTATACATTACATTTTTAATGAGCTGCATAGGTACAATACTCTAAACAAGAGTAGAAACATATATGTTAAAACAAAAATAACCTCATATGTTGTATCAATATACCAAAATCCTTTAACCAAGTGTATAAACATATATAGTATGTTCTAGCAAAAATAATCTCAAGTTTATATCAATATACAAAAATCCATACCAATGGAAAATATTTGAGATTAATAGTTGCTTTTTGGATTAAAGTAAATTCAGTAATCTACTCTTTTGTCTCATCATTTCTTTATTATATGCCCTTTTATCATTTAGAAAAAAAAGATCTTTGAATTTAACTCTTTTGTTTAGCATTTTTACCTCACTATGACCAATAACAACTTGTAACCAAACTCCCTTAAATGATAATAATCATCCATAACCTATCTTTTGGGAATGTGAGCATTGCTGTCTCCTTTTTCAAGCCATTCGTTCTGGGAGTCCTGTATAGGACCACGGGCACACCCTGGAGCCTTGAATCAGCAAACCAAACTGCACAAGCCCTGGGCCAGCTCAGCCTTATGAAACATCCTGGAACCAAGGATCCGGCTCGGAATTTGGGTGACTGGTCCTATCTCACTTGGGAACTCCAGATGTTAACCTGAGAATTGTGAGGAGAAAAAAATCAAATTCACAACTGTTCAAGTAAAGCAAGCTGTATTTTGGGATGTACCTCAGACTGGGCAGCTGCCTGTCTCGCCTTACATTGGAACTGGAAAGAGCGGCCCCTGCTGTTCACTTGGAGTCCTGTTTACAGGAGAAAATGTTCCGAAGGGTGTTAGAAAAATACAGTGGAAGGAAAGAACAAGGGTGTAGGATATGCATCATGTGGGTGACTTTGCAAGTTCATTGCAGGTTGAAAAACATGTTTTACAGTTTCCATCAGATCTAAGAAACAGCAACTTATTCTCTAATACAAACAGAAACCTTAGGAACTTTAACTTGCAAGGACTTAGCATGGGACAGACAGGAACCTGCCGCTTAACTACCAATAGAAAACTTAACCTGAAAAGGACAGATAGGAACATACTCATAACTGTCTTAACTGCAAACAGAGCCCTTAGCCTACACGGTGTATTATTCCTGTTTTGGTCTCACATTCTCCATGGCAATAGAATGAGAAAACTCTCCGAGAGGCTCATGTCTCTTGGGTGCAAATAAGAAGTGGGGTCCAAATATATCAACCTCTGGATCACGTTCTCTTGAACTTGGTGTTAGTCTGCTTCGGCTGCCTCTTCTATAGAATTCCAATAGTATCCTCTTCCCTTCTAGGATGGCTAGAGGAATAAAATGTCATAATGTCAGCCCCATACCACAAGTTCTGGCCAGTGTTCCTGACTTGGAATCTCCATCTCTGCCTTCTGTGTCCTGTTTTCCTAAGGATTCAGGAGAAGATAGAACGAAAAAGTCTTCCTGCTGAGAGTGATGATTTAGATAAGGGGTTAAAATTCCTGTGAGCTGCTAATTAAACACAGTTAATACTAAAGGTTATTTATAAAATGACAATTAAATAAATTGTATTGGAAACAAGACAGAGTGCCTAGAATGTGGCTCAGCCGCATAGCACCTGAGTAAATAGAATGCTTGAGGCTAGAGTTTGCATCATAGCATTTAAAACAAATGTAAAGGGAACACAAGCTCTCAACTCTTCACGCCATGATGATTTTTTCCTGTGCTCTGTGTTCTGGCAGATGTTTAGTGTGGTGCATTTGCAGGTTGAAACCCTGTATACTGACATGTATCTCAACTGCTGCTCAGTGGCATGTGTTGCTACCATGACATTGGCCATGATGGGTGTATTTTCATTTTAGTCATTAGCAATCAGCACTAATCAGAAGCACCTTGGGCCCTGCAGTGCTGTTGCTAAGCCTTGACCCACAGCTCTGACCCCAGCTCTCCTCACTCCTGTTGCTGATCTTCATCGGCTCTGAGAGGCAGCCGAGTCCAGACAGCGAGTCTTCTCCACCAGGATAATAAGGAAACAGGTTCAGAGAGAGGCAGACAAAACCCATTGAGTGTCACATATAGAAACAACAACCCTGGATTTTTGTTTTTAGTCATGGAGATTTTATTATGGATTCATACAGAGGATCTCAAGAGGATAGAGAGACACACACACATTTGAGTTAGGCATGTGTTGTTAGAGGTTTTCTGTCCTGCCTGGTTCCCACAATTGTTAAGTCCCAAAGAAATCATACAGAGGTCTACATTAGTTATAAACTGATTGGCCCATTAGCTCAGGCTAAAAAATAAAAATAAAAACCGGAGTAGAGGATTGTTACACTTTTCTGGGTGAGGATTCAGAAAAGTAGGCAGACATAATAGAACCTCATTGTTGCCCTAAGGAACTGTATACCCTGGGTTTTGGGGGGGGGCGGGGTGTTTTTGTTTTTGTTTTCTTTTTTTTTAGTGACTGCAGCCCCAAGAGATAGTCAAACATGGTTCTCCCTGCCCATTGCACAGATAAATAAGCAATGACCCAGAAGACATTAGTGATTTGGCAAAGTTCTCCCATCTAGGGAATGGTAGAACCAATGGCAGGGCCTGGCCATTTGCCACTTAGGTGATACTGACTCTGCCGTGTTTATCACATGCTTCATTGTGTAAGTTAAAGATAATGGCTGTATCTCTGCTCTAACCAAAACTACTCCTGCTGCTCAGAGCTGGGCCAATTCCACAGTGGTCATGAGCCCACCCCAGAGGTCAACATGAAGAAAAGTCAAACTCTAGAGATTCCATTCTGATTCAGGTGAACCCACAGACCTGAAGGAGAAGATGGTGAGCTTGAAGAAAGGAGAAGGCAACATATCCACAGCTCTCACAACAGGGACGCCTTAATTGGCTCCCAGGTGGCAGTGCCCCATTAATGGACCATGTGAGAACTGGCTCATTTGGTAAATGAGTACCTCAAAAAGTTTTCAGGTTTTGTATCTGGAGAAGGAAGTAAAGGTGACCATGACAAGCCGTGAAATGATGTGGCCACAGGAAGGGGCTGGCAGGTGTCTGCAGAGAATGTCACCCCATCCACTTTGTTCTATATTCCTGAAAACTACTATAATTAAATTTTCTGTCCTTGCAGTAAGACGAGTTAATGAGTGCTGTTTTTTAATGATTTTTATTGAGCTCTACATTTTTCTCTGCTCCCCTCCCTGTCTCTCCATTCCCATCAACCCTCTCTCAAGGTCCCCATGCTCCCAATTTACTCAGGAGATCTTGTCTTTTTCTACTT
>NC_022016.1:64039866-64040773 GCF_000317375.1 Microtus ochrogaster | reverse complement strand
CATGTGATAAATGTTTCAATAATTATCCTATCCTAAGGAGTCTAAGTCTTGTATTAGAAATAACTTGGCCAACTCATGAGAGGAAAGTTACTACAACTATCTAGTCTTCAACCCCATCAAAGACCTGAGAAGGGAGATAATCTTACTTGAGTAAACAGGAAGTGCAATCAAGCAACTTCCAAAATGTGTAATAGATGACAGAGACAACTGGCTACCTGGGCACTCACCCAAAGTCTCACTTGTAACGTTGGAGCAACCACCTTTGGCTAAGACCTAGCGTAACTGACAGACCATTTTCAGAGGCAGGAAATTTTTCAAAACCATCTTACCTTCTTGGCAAGATTTGACAGTCTTTTTTCTTGTATCCTGCTTGTCCTGTCCCGACATGGTGCATTTTGTCAGTAGGGGTCGATGCATGGGCAGTTTCTTGACCAAAAGCCCATTTGCCAAGAAGAAAACAAGCTTTAAGCAGAGTACTCAACTGAAGGGTGCTCAATTCAAAGTTGTATTCAAAGGCCTTGTGTATCTTGAGTTTTGTTGTGTTTTTGAGATAAGAGTCCCACTATGTTTCCCAGATAGTCTTCAAGTTCAGAATACTCCTACCTCAGGCTCCCAAGTTTGGTATCACAAGCACACACCATTATACCTGGCTAGCCTCTTTAGTCACTTCTAGCTTTAGCATGTGTCCTGTGTTTCTTTTTATACCCATGTTCTTGTAAATCATGTCATGTCTCTTTTGGGGTTCTAAAATCAAATATTTTTACCTATGGATATTTCATATTCATTTTTATGTCCTGTAATTCAAAATTATAAACAATTTTTCATGATTTTAAATGTTTCTAAGTGCTTCTTTGAAATAGTCAACAAATACCAAAGAAAAAAGTAAATTAAACTTGCCAACATCAAG
>NC_022016.1:64037270-64039154 GCF_000317375.1 Microtus ochrogaster | reverse complement strand
GACAGATGACAACCATCTGTATCTTTGTTTGCAGGGCATCTGATGCTCTCTTGATGTGATCACAACTGTCTCTCATCAAAAAAGATGACAATAAATGTTGAAATGAATGATGAAACATGAATTCCCTTTCCATAAGAGTTCTTACCCAGTGAAATAAATCAATAGAAAGAAATAAAATGTTAAATGTTAGAAATGAAAAAAGAAAGTCATCATCTGTAGATTCTGTGATGGTGTAGGTGGAAAAATGAACACAAAGAATTGAAATTAATAAGCAAGTGTCTATAAGTAAAAAGAATTCACCATTAAATTTTAAAAAAATAAAATAATAAAAATGGGCTAGTGTGATGATCCAGCAGGCGAGGGCACTGACCTCTAAATTCAGTCTTCAGAACCCACATAAATGAGGAAGGAGAAATCTATCTCCACGGAAGTTGTCTTCTGACCACCTCATTTTCACAGCAGCGCTCTCTCTCTCTCTCTCTCTCTCTCTCTCTCTCTCTCTCTCTCACACACACACACACACACACACACCACATACACACAGCAATAACAAATGAAATTAATTAATTAAATATATAGAAATAGATCCAATAAAAGACTTGTAGAGAAAAAAAGCTTTAGATAAATTATTGAAGACCTCTACAAATGATGGAACATGTCATAAACAAGATAATGATGAAAAAGTGATTGATAACTTTGGTATACTTCCAATCAAATCCAAAAGCTTCTATTTAGGGAGTTTGTTTGTTTTGGAAAAAAAATCAACACCCTGATTAGAAAACTTATATGGAAAACTGGAGAATCTTAAAGGAGAGAAAAAGTTCTGGAGGCCTATTGCACCTCAAGTCTGAAGCCAGGAAGGCTGAGTAACAAGGAGAGCTCAGGAGAGGATGCATGGGTCTCCCTGGGAAGGGAAAATAGAATAAATTTTGTGGATGGACTGGACACAGGTGGGGATGGATAGAGGAGGGATCAAATGTGGACGGAGGAGGGGAATGGAGGGGAAAGCACTGGGAGAGACACCTGGAATTGGAGGACTTTGGGGAGGGGCAATGTGGAAACCCCAGCACATGGAAGCTTCCTGGAATCCATGAGGGTGGCCCTAGGGGAGATTCCTAGTGCTTCATATCCAATAGAGGATATGTGACCAGGCAAGTCTTCCAGTAGTGGGACTGGGACACCAACCCAGCCACAAAACACTTGACCTACAGTTCGTCCTGTCTGCAAAATGCAAGAATTGTAGGAGTGGCTGACCAACTTGAGACCTCTGCCATGAAGGTAAGTCCATGCCTGACACTGCCTGGATGGGCAGGGACCAGAGGCTAGATAACCCAGAGATCTCTGAGGTCACATGGAACACTACGGAATCACAGCCTGCGTAGAATTGGAAGCAGAACCACAAACCTGGACCAAGACCTTCCTAGGTGAGAGGCCCAAAGTACATCTCATCCTAAGATGACCTCCATCTGCTCTCATACTTGAATGTGCTAGCCCATGCAGCTGGGTTGGAAAGGCAGGTGAAATCAGTGGAAATTGAGTCTGGGAATTATGACTAATCTGGCAACACACTGGAATTCTCAGTAAATAATTAGAAGGAAGGAGGAAGCAATGGGAGCAGGCTGTCATGGTGGCCAGCTGGGAAGGAGCAGGAAATGAACAAAGGGACTGTGGGGAGTGGTTATCGTGTAGACACAAAACACCTGGATGTAGTGTCCTAGCTACTGCTGACCACCAGTCTCACAGACACCTGGGTCTGGCCAACAGCCTAAAGATGAGAAGTCACCTCACCTAGTGGGGCCACAGCACTGTTGCTGGGTGGCTCTTAACCGGAAAGGATCAGATCAGGAAGCCCCATGGGCAACCAAGGATCTAATCAGGAAGCCC
>NC_022016.1:64033196-64035140 GCF_000317375.1 Microtus ochrogaster | reverse complement strand
CAGGGCAGTCCAATCCAGAAGATGATTCATCTCACCTTAGACAAAAGAGGAAACTGAGGCTCAGAGAGTTGGAGTCACTTGCCTCAGGAAAGAAACGATCTAGGGCTGTAGACGGGATGAAATGTTAACCACCTTGATTTTTAAATATCAGAAATACTTCAGAATAGTCCAGCGCGGTTCCACCTGCCTGTTTTCCAGACAAATGAATCCAGAAGAGAGGAGCAATTGGCAAAGATCATGCAACTAGACGATGGGAACATCAACAAAACCTGGCTACTTGCCTCCTGAGTCAAGGGTGACTCTACAAAGTACATATTAAACTTAATAACTAAGTTTATAATAATGGCTGTACAGGAACTCAGACCAAAATGTCTCCTGCTGCTGAGAGCCTTTCCCACTCCACCTTGGGCCTTGGGCATGGGGCTGCCAGCCCAGAGGTCAGCCTGAGGAATAAGGGAGACTCTAGAGCTTTCTTTCTCAATAAGACAAGCCCACAGACTCCAGAGAGGTGCTAAGCCTTGAGAAAGGCAAAGCTAAAAGCTAACTGCAATTCTAACAACCAGGGATGCTCTACTGGACCCAAGCTGACAAGGCCTCATTGAGAGTCAGCCGACTTTGGTAAGATGAACACTTCAGAAGGCTTTTCTGGGTTAGTGTCTAGAGAAAGACAAAGGGGGTAGCAGGAAACTATGAGGATCCTAGAGTTGTGACCATTCATTTGAGACACATGGTTTTTTAATTTTCTTCAGTTCAAGGATGGTTATCCACAGATCTCTCCCCATACTCACGCTCACAAAATATCTAATCGAATTCTATCCAAGTCCCGGATTATCTGGCCACACATCCAGCCAACTCATGGCCAGTGGGCATTAGTCAATATAGACATTTCCCTGTACAATGCTTATTCTTCTAAGTCAAAGGAACAAGCGAATACCCTGCTCAGTGATCTGTCCCCCAGAGGGTTTCTCTTCACCGTTGTCCTCGGGCATGTTCCAGAAAGACACATGGTGTTCTAGCTATCAACTTGCAAGTAGGGCAGGCACATCACATAGAACTATCTGTCACCAGCATGCATGTGTTCCTACTCAGCCAATCACAGAGAACTCACCAGGGAGACTAAGTTCAGACTGTGGAGGAGAAAGTAGCACTTGGACCACTTCCCCATGCAACCTGCTCTGGCTTTCAGGGACTACTTGTGGTCATCTAGAACGTACACTGATATCTGATGATGTGTACTTGCTGCGCATGCCAGCTCTGTGACCTAAAAAGTCAGATACCACTGAGTTTACGATGTGTATGTAGCCACTTTAGGAATTTTAAAGTTCATGTGTCAGACTTTAAGTTGTTTTTCTAAAGGTTTGTTTTATTTTTAATTATGTGTATATAAGAGATAGCATGTGAGCTTGTGGTTGCTGGTGCTCATAGAGTCCAGAAGAGGGCTTCAGATCTCCTGGAGTTGGAGTTACAAGCAGTTGTAAGCCACCCAACATGGATGCTTCAAACTGAACTCGGCAAGAGCAGTATATACTATTTTTTGTTTGTTTGTTTTTTGAGACAGGGTTTCTCTGTATAGCCTTGGCTGTCCCCATACTAACTCTGTAGATCAGACTGGCCTCAAACTCACAGAGGTCTGCCTGCCTGTGCCTCCCAAGTGCTGGGATTAAAGGTGTGCACCATCACATCCCGGTCAGTACATACTCTAAATGGCTAACCATCTCTCCAGCCCTGGCTTCACGTTGTTAAGATGTCAATACGTCTTAAACTGATTAATCAGCAGACTCAATCAATGCACTTCCGTCATAATCCTAGCTGCTAGTTTTCTTTAGAATAGTCAAGGAACTCAGAATGTGTCAAACAACCTTGAGAGGTAAGAATATAGCTGGAGCCCTCTTGTTTCCCAATTTTAAAACCTACCGCTAGTGTAATGTGACAGATTAGAAATGA
>NC_022016.1:64014860-64032551 GCF_000317375.1 Microtus ochrogaster | reverse complement strand
GTGAATATGATCAAAATACATTGTATGAAATTGTCAAAGAACTGGTGAAAAATAAAATAAAATATCAGAAAAGAAAAAAGAAAGTGATAGTACAAATGCACGTAAAAACATTTTCACATAAAAATATCTGACTAAGATTGTATCTACAATATAGCTTTCAAAGCCTTAAAGCCCAGGGTTGAGGATTAAGTGATTAAGAGCACTTGCTGCTCTTCCAGGGACCCAGGTTCAGTTTCTGGCATCTACATGGGCACTCACAGACATCTGCAGTCCCAAGGGATCAGACCCTCTTCTGATCTCCACGCTGCACACATGTGGTGCACAGACAGGCAAAATAGGTATGCACATAATATAAAACAAATATCCAAAAACAAAACTTTAAAGCTCAAGAATTTAGAGAGAGAGAACTCATTGGCAAGATGGATAAATGACCTGAATAAACATTTCTCTGAAGAGCATATATGACTGACCAATAAGCATGTAAAAGAAAAGTGTGGCGGCTTGAAAGAAAATGGCCCCCGTGGGGAGTGTCACTATTAGGAGCTATGGCTTTGTTGGAGTTGGTGTGGCCTTGTGAAGGTGGGCTCTGAGGCCGCCTTTGCTAACGCTATCTATGTCTAGTGTGAAATGCAGCTGCTCATGCTGCCTGCAGAACAGGATGGAGAACTCTCAACTCCCTCTCCAGCACCATGTCTGCCTGCATACCGCCATGTCTGCCCATGAAGATAGTGGACTAAACCTCTGAAATTGTAAGCCACCCCCAATTAAATATTTTCCTTTGTAAGAATTGCCATGATCCAGCCAACATTGGGTCAAGTTCAGGGAGTCCTGCTGAGGAGAGGGAGGAGGGGTTGTAGGAGTCATAGGGGTCAGGGACTTCAGAGGAAAACCCACAGAAATGGCTAGCCCAATACAGAGGAGGAGTGGATGGGGGCATGGGGAGTGGAGAGAGGAAGGGAGGCTGTGGTTGGGATGTAAAATAAATTAATTAACTAATTTTTCAAAGAATTAAAATAAGAAATAATAATATTGAATTTTTTTTAAAAAAAAAAAAGTGTTGCTGTGATCATGGTGTTTCTTTACAGCAATAGAAACCCTAAGACAATACTCCTCATCAGTAGCCACTGGGAAAATGGAAATCAAAACCATAGAAAGATACCATTTCACACTCCCAAGGTGCTATGCTAGATTCTTCATACACTGCTGAAATAATGATTTACTTCCAGGAACATGGGTGACTCATGGGTTGCTCTACCACGAAAGTCCCACCCTAACTCAACCTTCTGCCTCTTATAAATCCTACCATCCCCAAGATCCTGTGCAGCTGGGTCAGGAGGGAATAGTGACCGAACTCGCAAATGAAGGACTAGAGAAACCCACACACACACAACCTCCTTCCACAGAAAGTGTTAGCAGCCTCATTATCCTGGACTTAGCTACTAACTACATAATAGTTACAACAGGATAATGCAGTTATAAAAGGGTAATTAGGTTATCCTAGACTTAGCATTGTCTGATTATTCTATGGACTTGCCTGTGGGCAAGGTCTTCCCAAATCACCATACCTGCTCTGCTTCAAGATGGCGATACTCAAGACAAACCTAAAGAAGACAGTTACACTCCACACATCCTCTCAGGTGAGCCTAGAAACGGTATGAGGCATATGGTGACATAATCCAAGCAATCAGGAAGCTGAGGCAGAAGGACTTGGAGTTCAAGGTCATCCTAATCTATACAACAAAACACTTCTTTTAAAAAAAAATGCTGGGTGGTAGTGACATACACCTTTAATCCCAACACTTGTGGAACAGAGGCAGATCTCTGAGTTCGAGACTAGCCTGGTCTATAGAGTGAATTCCAAAACAGCCAAGACTATACAAAGAAGCTCTGTCTTGAAAAACAAGGCAAAAATAATAATAATAAACCTCAAATCAAATTCTTAGGAAGAAAGTATTGTTGGCCTGTGTCTCAAATAAGAAAACCCAAGCTCAGAAAAGTATCAGTTCTGTATCCCAAGTCACATAAACTCTGCCAGGACAAATCAGGACTCAAACCCAGTTCTGTCGATTCTATTGCTACTGCCCTTCCCCCGTACTACCCCTGGTGCCAGGATCCCAGTATCGGGCCCTGGATTCTGTGTGCCCTATCTCCCCCCACTCCTGCCCTCTCCCAAGCCCCATGCTGCTGGTTGGGTTCAGACTTTCTGTTCATTTCCCTTGCCAGCCAGTCTGTGAACAAAAGCTAATCTTGGCAGAACAGCGACCTGGCTCCATTCCTTATGGGAAGGAAGTCCATTGCCAGAGAAGTACACTGTGTCTAAGGAAGCCCTGGAGGTCCTAGGGGAAGAGACAGAAAATGTTCTTCTCTGCAAATGGGTCAGGCCAGAGACTCCTGCCTACCTGTCTACCTACCAGGGACCCTTAGCGGGAGGAGGGGACAAGAAAAGCATGATCCTTGCATAGGAGCTCACGGCCAGATCCCTATGTCAAACAAACATCAGAACAAAGGGTCCAAGTAGACCAACAGTGGGAATTCAGGCACTCCATAGTGGGGGTAGTCAGAGCTCTGGTTTGTGCTGTAAGTTCATAGACCAATGTCTAACCCAGTCCTCACCCCTTCCCAGGGTAACACAGCAAGTTTAGAATGGTCTACTTACTCTCGTTCCCCTTCTGATCCTTAGCAACAGGAGGGCTGGGCTGGGAGACGGGGCTTTTCCTAGGAGAGAAGATTGTGGAAGGTGGGATGAAAAAGATGAGGGGAGGGTGGCGTCAGTTATCATTGTCATCTCACCTGACAGGTCAGGCCTTAGTGCAGGGCCACCTTCCTTGGCTGAGTCAGTCAGGCCAGAGGCGGGCTGGCGGGATACAGGCCAAATATTGCCAGAGTGGTGCTGTTCCTTCATAAAGAGAGGATGAGCTGCTCAGAGCTCAGCAAGAGTTTCAGGACCATGGCCAAGATGAGTGGTAAGCGGGGACCTCCTTCAGGTCTGGAAAAGACTGAGCAAAGAAGTGTTAGACACTGAGATAGGCATAGGTGCTGGAGGGGAGAGGGACGTGGGTCAACGGGTGGGGCATAGGTCTCCGCCGATTGGTCATATAAGAATAAAGAGAGTAAGAACTGAGACAGGGATTCAGCTTCAGCAGGACCTGGGGATGGACCAGGGGCATGAAAATGAGTTTAATGGAGAAGGATGTGGAGGATGGGTCTAAGGGTTGGGTCCGTTCAAATGAAAGAACGGAGGGGCCAAGAAACAAATCCTCAGGGGAAACTGTAAGGGCTGGAGACTGGAGAAGAAGGTTCAGGAAGATCTGTGGGGTGGGAGAGGGATGGAGGCTTAGGGGTTCTCTCCCTTGGCTTGGTGATGTTGCTCCTCTTTTCTAGTGAGCTGTCTGGGTGTTGGGAAGGGTCTAATGGACCTCCTTAGCTAGTGGTCCCTAAAAATCCTCTTCCTTTGAGGAGCTTCAGTTGCCTTGACATTGCAAAGACCAAACACAGGGGGCTCTCACAACTCAGTTTCTGGGGGAAGCTCAGAGTTACAGTCCTTGCCCGGTCCATGTCAGACAAGACTAGGTAACTGTGAAAGAGGAAATCAAGTCACTCAAGGTTCACTACGAGGTGGTCACCAACTATCTGAGCGATGAGTTCTAACCTTGATATCACACTAAATATCTGGGAGGCCTGGAGAAGTCAAAGATGAGGCTGGAGAAAACATAGGGACCGCATGTTTCCCCATAGGTCACTTCTCACTCCCCACTCAGGGACCTGAGCCTTCCTTCCTCTCTTGCACACTCGCCTTCTCACACGTACACACCCCTCCCTCCCTCTCGCTTGCTCACTCTCTCCCCTGCACAGCTTCACCTCCAGACCCCACACAAGCCTCCACCTTCTTGGACATCTCATCCTCCTCACTCACTCTCAAATCCAGCCCAACTCCCACTCCAGCTCAGTGCGTCTCACTTTCCCGTGGATTCATACACACTCAGAACAATCACACCGATCCACAAACGCATCCCTCACGTACAGCCATGAACTCTGCACTCATACAAAGTAAGAACAGACTACAACCACCCTCCTACCCACAAACTTGACAGCTATACACGACGCCAGTCCTTTACACACTCATAGGTAAGCACAACATCACACTCCCCATCAGCAGCAGATACACGTATAGTCAGCTGTGAACCTCCCACACCCACGAGCTTCCAGCATGCAAGCTGTGTTCACAATCACACATTAATCAGACAAATAACACTACGGTTCACGATGCCCTGCACAACACAGTCGCCTTCATATCGACGTAATGCCAAATATCCGGATCTCCAGCCACACACTTGCCAGGCTCTGCCCTCACCTTACTGCTCTTCACCCGCTCCCACAGTAAACTTATCCTGAGTAAACAGGTCCCAGAGTCTGGGCACCAGAAAGGCCACATTCTTGTTTTCTCTGCCCCCAGGGATCTTTATTTTGGGGATCCTGCTATCCATCTCCAACTGCCTTGCCTTCTACGAGGACCTTTTCAGGTGCTTCCAGGGCCCTGATTATGAGACCTTCCTCCTCATAGCTCAGAATGGGCTCCATGCCTCCCCACTGCCCAAGAGTGTGGTGGTAATAGGAGCTGGCTTAGCAGGCCTAACGGCAGCGAAAACCCTCCAAGATGCTGGTCACAAGGTAAGAAGATCTTGAAAGGCCTTAATCATAAGCCTCCAATTTGCCTCCTTGGGGAGAAAAGGAGTGAGCGGCCTGACAGGGAATGAGGCACAACTGCAGGTGCCTACCAGTCTCTGCCACCCCACCCCCGGCCCTTAATCATTGTCAACTGCCATTCATGTCCTTATGGAGCAAAGAGTGAAGACCATGCAAGGAGCATACAGTCCCAGTGAGGTTCTCCTGCGTGTTCATGGCCTTCAAGTCAGAGCCTACAGCTATTTGGAGGTGATAAGTGGGATAGGAAGAAAGAATGACAGCAGCTTCTCTGAACTCCAGGTCACCATCTTGGAGGCCAGTAACCACATCGGAGGTCGGGTGGTCACAGTCAGAAACAAGACAGAAGGCTGGTACTTCGAATTAGGACCAATGCGAATTCCAGAAAGCCACAGGTAAGTCCTGTACAAAAGAAGGAGCAAAGCGGGTATAGTGGGAATGAGGGGGAAGGCAGAGGGACCCTGCTGCCATCATGTCTAAGATCTTTCAGACTCACTGTGGCATGCGATCCAACCCAATAAGTCAGGGCTGATACTCAACTCCCACATCAGAGAGAAGACTGGGGTCACAGAAAGCCGTGGTCACAGGAAGTGGTAGATCCCAAACAGATAATTGCAATCATTGCTGCCAACTCATTAAACTGTAGCGTGTAAATATGGGCAGTTTCATATTTGTCAGTTATATCAAAGCAAGCTGAGAAATTATAACGTTACTATTAATATCTACCATTTATTGAGCACTAACTTTCTCTAGACCCTGTCTCCACAGACATTTCTCTTTTTCTTTTCCTGTTTGCATTTAATATAAATTGAACCCACGCTCACCCTCCAAACCATTGAAAACACAAACAACTGCATCAGCCCAAAGTAGGACTCATTAAATATGGCCTCCAATTTACCTAGAATTGCATGGTGGGATCTCAAATGCTGTATGAAACAAAAGACATCTGTCTATACTTTTGAGTACTATTAGCTGAGATTTCCAAAAGGGCCTTAATTCAATGAACTTCCCACCCTCCATAGCCCTGGGAGGTGGGGAGCTAATGCCCACAACATTAAATGAGATTACAATTGAACAAGTAGTTAGTTTGAGCTTCCTAGGCACCAGGTTACCCTAATTAGACCGGAATAGTTTCTAATAAGGGACCAGAAGGAACAAGAATGTTATTATGCCTGTCTCTGTCTCAAGGCTAACCCACACCTATGTCAAGAAGTTTGGCCTGAAGCTGAATAAGTTCATCCAGTATGATAACAACACCTGGTACCTATTCAATGGACAGCGTTATCGTGCCTGGGAAGTCGAAGCTAACCCGGAGATCTTGGGCTATCCCACGGACCCCACAGAGAAGAACAAAACTGCCCAAAACCTCTTCTACCAAGCAGTTATTAAGGTACCTGCTGCCTTTCCCAGCTGGGATCAAGAAGGAAAGGGGTGGTGCCTAAGGTTACACAGCAAATCAGTACCTGCACTCAGATCACCTGACCCCCACCCAACACTCTTATGATTGGTCCTTATGCCTTATCTCATCTGTTAATGATGTCACCACCCTCAACTCCACCCTCAACCCTTCTCTTCTGTCTCTGAGCAATCTAGAACACAGGACTCGGTCAGCAGCAGTGTAAAAAAAGGGGCAACTAGATTAGGCAGCCCTCGGTAGTGAATCAGCAGTCTTCCTAGATGACAGTGAAAGTCTTTACCTTAAAGCGTCTGTGCCTGTGTGTCTGTGTGCGTACGCATGTGCCTGTGCATGCGTGTATGTACATGTTTAGGTAAACATGGGTGCATGTGCATATTTGTGTCAAAGCCAATGGTCAACATCAGCTGTCTTCTTCAATTGCTTCCCACCTTATTTCATTTTATTTTGGGCAGAGTTTTTCATTGAACTGAGCTTACCAATTCTGCTAGAATGCTGACCAGCAAGCCCCAGGGATCTTGCTGTTTCTACCTTCACAATATTGGTGTTACAGTCATGTGATACCACACCACGACTTTCTAAAATTTTGATGTGTATTGGTGTTTGGCCCGGATGTATGTCTGTGTGAGGGTGTCAGGTCCCCTGGAACTGAAGTTACAGACAGGTGTGAGCTGCTATGTGTATGCTGGGATTTGAACCCAAGTCCTCTGAAAGAACACCCAGTACTCTTAACCACTGAGCCATCGCCCCAGCTCCAACACACCCTACTTTTACATGGATACTGGGGAATAGGGCTCAAGTCCTCAGTCTTGCACAGCAAGTGTTCTACCAACTGAATATTCACCTTAAATTTTCATCTTGAACAGGTCTTTTGTTTCAAGTCAGGTGTGGTAGTACAAGCTTTTAATCCCAGTACTTGGGAGATAGAAGCAGGAGGATCTAGAATTGAAGAACAGCCTCAGGTATACAGTGAGTTTGAAGCCAGCCCAGGCTGTGTAAGACCCTGTCTCAACAAAAGCACGAGTGTCTTTAAATGAAGGGACGGAGCAGTGTCCAGGAGCTCTGGGAACTGCCCCTTCCCGGCTTTTTCCAGCCTCTCCAGGGGACATCCCAAGAACCTGGTCTCTAATCTCAAAGCGTGTGAAGCCTCTGTCGCCCTGTGACCTTGTCAACAGCAGCCTAGATGTCCTGGTCACCTGGAAGCCCGGCTTGATGAATATCTCTCCTCCTTTCTGCAGATCAAACAAGATGTGAAGACATCCAACTGCAGCCATCTGATGTCCCTTTATGACTCTTATTCTACCAAGGTAAGTGAAACAAGAGGCGCCAGGAGATGGAGGTGGAGTGACGGCCTCTGTGCTCACCAAGGCCCTGGGGCAGTGTCCTGTCTACAGAATGCCTTTTTCCTACTGCCAAAACCTTTGTCTCCCTCAAGCCCCCATCTAACCCTGCTATAGCTTCCCTACATGCTAGACGCTCTAACCCATCCTTGCATCTATGCTGCCCCTCCGCGCAGGCTTATCTGGTGAGGGAAGGAAAGCTGAGCAAAGGAGCAACCAAGATGATCGGGGATTTGTTGAACGAGGACCCTGGATACCACAAGTCCCTCCTGGAGTCCCTAACGAGTCTTAACATCTTCTCCAGAACTGATGAGTAAGGCTGATTTGGGGCCAGGAAGAACCCAGTCCCTAGCACTGGTTGATTGGGTATTTCCCATATAGGGGGCAATCAAGTAACAGTGCCCGCGTGACACAGGGCTGTATATTCATGAAGGTGATGTGTATAAAGTGTCTCACAAGAGAGAGCAAGGGGATAGGTTCTTCCCTTTTCAGACCAGAGGAATGGCCAGTACTGGGATACACGACCTGCCAGTGTCTCCCGCCTCATCATCCCCTCTCTACCCCTGCAGATTTTCAGAGATCACCGGTGGCTTTGACCAACTCCCCAATGGCTTCAATGCTAGCCTGAAGCCTGGCACCATCCGTCTGAGATCCAGAGTAGAAGCAGTGGTGAGGAACGGGTCAAAGGTTGAAGTTTTGTACCGCACCGATGAGCCCATCTTCCCACTGCGCAAACTCACTGCTGACTACGTCATCAACTCAGCCTCCGCCAAGGCCACACGCCTCATCACCTTCCAGCCACCCCTGTCCCCAGACAAAGCACATGCCCTGCGCTCCGTGCATTATACCAGTGCCACCAAGGTGGTTTTCGTGTGCAACGAATGCTTCTGGGAACAGGATGGCATCCGGGGAGGCAACTCCATCACAGACCGGCCCTCGCGTTATATTATCTATCCCAGCCACAGCCTGCCAGGTGGCAAGGGCATGCTGCTGGCCTCTTACACTGTGGGCGATGATTCTTTCTTCTTCGCTGCCATGAAGCCCGACCAGGTGGTGAATATTATCCTGGATGATCTGGCTGCCGTGCACCACATACCCAAGGAGGAGCTAAAGCGCATGTGCCCAAAAGCAACGGTCAAGCACTGGGGGTCTCTAGACCCCCTCACCATTGGCGCCTTTGCTGAGTTCACACCCTACCAATTTGTGGACTATTTGAAGCAGCTCTCCCAGCCAGAGGGTCGCATCCACTTTGCTGGAGAGCACACCAGCCTGCCCCACGGCTGGATAGACACTGCCATCAAGTCTGGCCTCAGGGCTGCCAAGGACATTCAAGCCATGGTGGACGAGGAGGTTACTCAGGGACAGATGCCTCGCTAGAGGCCTTTTACCAACAATAGGGGTGTTTTTCCCCAAAAACAGTCTGCAGGGGAGTCTGGAAGAGGAGACTGGAAGATGAAAGGAGGCAGAAACCCAGGAGAGACGTCACCGCTGGTCTCTTGGTGCAGAAGGAGCAGAGCTGGGAAGCTGGCAAGAGACATTGCCCCTTTCCTGTCTCGCTCTCTGCCTAGCTCTCTACAGGAAACAACAGAGCTGGGGTGCAGGGGGGCTCGGGTGGGAGTCAAGGCTGGAGAATCCCAGAATCGGCCTTTAGCTTGAAGGAAATTGTCTCCTTCTGCAAAGCAGTAACAAACAAACAAACAAAAAAGAAAAGCTTCTGCGCCTGGCTTGTGTCACTTAAAACTAGAAGTTCCTAAACAAGCAGACAAACCCCAAGGTACTGGCACACTGATTGGCAGACTGACACACACGCTTACACCCACCACACATACAAACTCCATCACTGTGTGAAAAGGAGGGGGCCTTCTTAACCGCTTCTTTTCTGCTGTGCGTTAGTGGGATCTCAGCTACCCTGAGAGACTCTCTCCCCCTCACCAGGCAGACCCCCTACCCATAGCAACCACAGTTGACACACAGTCCTGAGGGGACCCCATGCTCATTACAACTCCCTCTCCATCCATCCCCTCACCAAAACCCACCTGACTTTACCAAACCAGCCTATGTCGTCATCCTTCCTCAAACATTCCATCCACCCCTCCCCAACTCTAAGGTCCTCTCTCCTCTGAGCCACAATTCTTCTCTTCTAGAATGCCAAATGAACCGAAGACCTTACTGAGATTGTGTCCCCAGCCAGATCGGAAGACCCCCTAAGGGCTGAGATTACATATTTTATGGTGTGTGTGTGTGTGTGTGTGTGTGTGCGCGCGCGCGCGCGCGCGCGCGCCATGCCCACATGCTATTTCCTTTTGCCTGCCAATACTTACTAAATAAGTCGTACACCTGGCACCATATGGTACCTGGCTGAGAAGCAGAAACACAGAGAGTATGAAACTGAAAATCAACCCCCCTCTGCCTGCCTCGCTATGTGGTCAGAGATCAATTCCCAAAACCGACTCGATTTTTGTTGCAAATTTTTAGAAACCAAGAGTTATTCCTTGGTCTTGGGGGATCGACTAAGTTAAAAGGAAAGGTAAACTGAGTCACAAGCACTCCTCATTTGACAGACTCCAGAGGACCCAGGAGGACGCATAATGACATGCTGGCTGGGGTTTTGTGGAGGACTGGCATAAGATATGGGAGGGAAGAGGAGGGAAAGAAAATTCACGTTTTCTACTGCAACATGGCCCATTGTCAAATCTAGACATCTCTTCTTGAATACCCAACTGTGACTGACAGTAGGACGCTTTTAGTTCCAAGTGACAGAAATCAAACTGGGGCTTTCGGGGTATGTGTCCCTTGTCCAGAAGTCCAGGATGAAGCTGCGTTTATCAGAGTGACTAGGCTCCAGACTGGAAAAAATGATGCTAAGGGCCCATAGTCTAGATCATAGTGGACCCTGCCCTCTTCTCTGTTACAGACGCACACCTGTGCTATGAGATATACAAAGACTCAAAAGAATGGGCTCTCTGGCAGTGTAAACAATCAGAAGACACACACTTGGTTAAGCTGTTAATGCAAGCAAGTCAGGTACTCTTTGGGTCCTGGAAATACAGTCAACTACCATTCCCAGGGTTAAGCTGCTGTACCTGGATATAGGGGTATCTTGGTGACATTAAACAGTCGCCTTCCCTTGGAGGTTAGCCCAGGGTGAGCTTAGACTGACCCCTTTTACAACTGTTAGGGTTGGAGGTGGAACTTAGTGTTTGATTAGTTCCAATCTCAACATAATATAGGGGTTTGGGGGTCTAGGCGTAGCCAGCAGTCTCTATCTCTGTCTGGCTAAGAATGGTAAAGAAACAAATGCCCTCCATCTAGGATACCAAATTCCAAGGGACTGGCTTCTGCTGCTCCTTGGCTTTTAGTCTCAAGGTTACTGAGGGAGTTCCTGGGCAAATTTGATGCTTAGGGCTTACATTTACCACCTTGGAGGGGTCGAATCTCCAGGTTGCCAAGTTGGGCTGGTTCAGGCCAATGGGCCCATGGAGCCCAATGGGCCAGATGACCCTAGCAGCAAGTTTCTTTTCAATAGTAAATTGCTGTTGTCTGGGTTTGGACCATTCATATATAACCTGACTCCCCAGGTTCTGCCAGTTTCCCAATAATGGGCTTCCTGTCAAGCCCTAACCTTTATGGAAATGGGATTGCGTTGTCTCTGGCCACAGGTAGGTGATAGATTTCTCTTTAGGACTACGAAGGGATCAGTGTACCCCCAGGAGAACTTGGTTTTGCAACTCCACTGAGCACAATAGTATTCTCCTGGCTTCTGGCAGCTGAGAGGCATAGGGCACCAGTCAGGCAAGCAGGGTACTAGATAGATGGGGGCTCCTTCTCTTCCCCAGTGGATCCACAGCCCTAAAAGTGAGTGAGCCATGCCCCAGGAGCCTCTGTCTGTAATAACTTACCTGGAAGGTGGGTTGGGTCTCTGTAGATAGATTGGCTATGAGGTCCCCAGTCCTAGGCCTTCTTAATTCCCATACCCAAGGTCCTGGCTTATGGGGGTTTGGAGCCTTTCCCACAGGGAAACAAAGAAGACAAAATAGGTTCCTTGTCAGTCGTCTCTTTAGGGGGTCAGAGAATGTAGTGGTAACCCATCTGTGGGTGTCTTCTGGAGCCTCCTTCAGCTGGGTATGCAGGATCCATGGGTGACCAGTGACCTTCACAGCTGTGGGGGAGGACCACAGGGCATGGGCCAGGATCCTCTTTACTCACACAAGGTCCCCAGACTTAAACTTGTGGGCAGGCTCAGACTTGGAAAAAGTCTCAGTCTCTTGAGTTGTCTGATGAATAGTCCTCTGAGTCTGTTGCAGGGGCTGTAAGGACTTGAGGAGGGGGTGGTTAGTAATATCTGTCTTATGACTAGCTTAAGGGGGAAAGAGGCATCCTCCCAAATGATTTCAAATAGGGTGATGGGGACCCTTAGAAGAGTATATAAGTCTTTTTAAGGTCCTAGCCATCCTTTCTACCTGCCCTGAACTTGATTTCCAATCAACATTTAGGACTTTTGCCAGATTTGGGGAAAGTTTGACCATGAGGGCCAGGCCGTTGCTGGACCTCAGGGAGAAGGGCAACCCAAATCTAGAAACGAACTCTTGGAGGAGTTTCTTGTTGACCACTGAGGCTGTTTCCATTCAGGTAGGATAGGCTTCCACCCATCCAGAGAAGGCAGCTAAGACAACCAAGAAGCATGCTTATATATAAGAACCATGGGTAAATTGCACTTCCCAAACCATGATTAATAAAGACTCAGAGAGAAATTGGAGTTCAACCTGAAGGTCAGAAAAGCAAACAGCGAGCTACTGGCTCTTACCTCTACTTCAGTCCGAAATGGCAATCCTGCCTCCAGGAATCTCAGAATGAGACTGAGGCTGAGCACTGTCTCCTCCCATCTTATATTCCTCTCTAGGGTTGGGATTAAAGGCATGCACCACTGGGATTAAAGGCATGCACCGACCAGTTTCTATGGTAACTAGTGTGGCTACTGAGATTAAAGGTGTCATACTGCCTGGTCTGTAAGGCTGACCAGTGGGGCTGTTTTACTCTCTGATCTTGAGGCAAGCTTTATTTACTAAAATACAAATGAAATGCTATTTCCCAGTGTTCTCCAGAAGTGCTTTGTTGGGTGTAGATTTCTCCCAGCACTTTTTTTTCCTCCTTTGTGGTTCACTTGTGCACAAACGGTATGTCAAAACGCCATGTCTTCAACAAGATTGTCTAGTTGAGGAATATAATATATGGGCCTGAGTAACTCAACAGTTTTTGATGCCCCCTAATGGGTGGCCTGGTAAAGTCTGACAACCACTTTTCTTCTGAGAGCAGCGGTGAACTGGGGTCTCCGATTCTGTAAAAATCCTCCACTCATTTGTGTCCTGTTTGACATCTCTTCCCGCCATCCGGCCTCTTCCCAGGTATAATCTGGGCATTGGAGCAATTCAGGTTCAGACAAGGCGACCATGATCTGGAGAGGCCCCATTAGTTCTAGAGCCGCCTTCTGGGTGCTAAGTCTGCTGCTCTGTGTCCTTGGGCCTCAGAGATTTCCCTTTTGGAGGACCTTAGCAATGGGCAACAGCTACCTCTCTTGGCAGCCGTAGGGCCTCTAGTAGGGCCAGCATTTCTTCTTCGTTTTTAATTTCCTTCCCAACTAAGGTGAGGCGTGCCTACTCTCCCTGTAGAGGGCACTATGGACATGGGCTATGGCAAATGCATGCCGACTGTATACCCAATGACGACTTTGCCCTCTCCCGGTGAAGCACATGGGATAATGCCAAGAGCTCCGTGCTTTGTGCTGATGTCCCTTGGCTGAGAGCCTGGGTCCATACTATCCTGTCCACGGTGATAGCTGCAGCCTAGCATCCCTGATTCCATCTTGAATAAAGCTGTTCCCATCAGTATACCTTACCTCTTTGGCTTTTTGCAGGGGGACATCTGTTTGTTCAGGTCTGACTGACTGGATCACATTGGTCACCCCAATGCCATTGTAAAGGGGGCCCACTGGGTTATCATCTGGCAGTAGGTTAACTGGGTTGATGGCTGAAGTTTTAAAGATTTTGATAGTAGGCTAGTCTACAAGAAGCGCTTGGCCATTATTTGGTCATTGGATGTCCACCTGTCTGGGGTCTCCCTCAAGGGTGCTTCTACAGAGTGTGGGGTGGTTAGGAACAGTTCCTAGCTAAAAGCTGGTCTGTCAGCTTCTTTTACTAGCATGGTCGTGGTAGCCAGTTGGCAGAAACAGAATCAAGTCTTTTGGATAAGTAGGCCATGGCCTCTCCCATGGTCCCGGTGCTTGGGTAAGGACACCCTTTGCAGTCATTGACACGGGACAAGTGTCCTTCTCCCTCCTCTTTCGTGGTGTTCTGGGCTTCCCCCATGGGATCTCTTTCCTTAGTCTCCCTACTTAGTGTTTGCATCCCTACTCAGGGCAATCTTTTGTCTGCTTCTTCTACTGAGTCACGGTTATTATGAGCCTCTGAGCAATCTCCAGCATTTGGGACCTATTCATACCCTCAACTCCTTCTACCTTCTGAAGTTTCTCCTTTTTCAATTTGTATTTCATGTGCATTGGTGTTTTGCCTGCATGTATGTCTGTGTGGCGGTGTTGGGTTCCCTAGAACTATACTTACAGACAGTTGTGAGTTGCCATGTAGGTACTGGGGAATTGAATCTGGGTCCTCTGGAAGAACAGCCAGTGCTCTTAATAGTTGAGCCATCTCTCCAGTTGAAGTTCCTTTCAAATATTTGGGTCTGACTGTACAACAAATACAATAGTGGTTGCTTGTTTGGTGTTTTGGTTTTGTTTGGTTCTGGTTTTGGTGTGTCTGGGTCTTCAGGGGTGAACACTGGGTAAGCCTCACAAAAGTGCTCCAGGAACCAGAGGTGATTTTCAAGGCTCTCGAATCACCTTGCTCATCTTAGAAACAAATCAGTGGGTTTTCAATTCCCCTAAAAGGGCATGGTGAAAATTGTCCAAGGCCTCCTTACCTTGGTCAGTGTTGGGGTCCCTCCCAGTCAGGCTGGGCGAAGGGGAATATCCACTCTATCTGGGCTGCACTGTCAGGCAGGAATTCCTGCCTAGGCCCAGGACAGCCTTCCTACTCTCAAGCTGGATTCTGTCCCACTCTTTGGCCATAAAGAGATGTCCAAGAGCTTTTGGCAATCATCCCAATTAGCCTGGTGGGTGTAAAAGACTGTCTCCAGGCAATTAATGAGAGCCTGGAGTTTTTAGAGAATGATGAACTCTGAGTTTTCTAATTGTACCAATCACCGGTTGAGAAGGAGACAAAAAACCATGAAAGGGAATGGTGGGGAACCTCCAGGTCTTGGGCCCTCTGGAGGCACCTTCTTTAGGGAGAGGGTAGAGGTTGCCTCTGGCCCAAGGCCGTTCCTCCCAGAGCCACTCCGAGTGTATGGATGCGAAGAGAGGAGAGGGAGCCCAGGGTAGGAAAAACTACCTCCTCCTGCAACCCCAGAACAGCTGGAGGAACTGTTTCCCTCTTCCTGGTACCTCTGTCACCAGCGTGGGCACAGGAGGAAGCAAAGGGAGTGTGGGGTCTGGGAGCCCTTTCCCCTTCCCTGTGAATGCTCCACAACCACACGGATGGCAGAAGACAGATGGCAGAAGGGTCATTATGGATGCATTGAGGGGCCAGACTGTGAAGGGCCAGGTCCCTTCCCACCTCCACATGAGGACCTGGGCAGGGGACCATGAGCAGGGGTGCAGAGAAAGAAGCAGCAAGTGGGGCACAGAGGCACTCTTAGGGTAAAGACAAGGGAGACACGGACGTGAGGCAGGGAGCAGAGCAAAGACAAGAACCTGGGCAGCAATGGAGAAGCAGTCAGAGACAGGAACGAGCACAGCAGGAGTGGGAGCAGAAGGACGAGCTTCACACTGGTGGTGAAGGGAAGCTGCGGGGACCATTTAACCAACCCTGGTCATGACCCAGGAATTGGGGAGTAAATTTCCTCCAGTGTGGCTGAGAGAACAGGTACAGAATTGGGGTTTCTCTGGTTGACCTGGATGAGCCAAAAGGATTCAGGTCCTCAGCAAGGGGACACAGGTCTTCAACCAGGGGTGTGGATCTCACACCAGAGAAAGTCACCCATCAATATATCAGTCCTAGACTGTAAAACCCTCCTTGAAGTGTTTTAACACACACGTCAAGGGGTGGCTTGAGACTGCTCACTCCCCCTCCCTCTTTAGATGTGTCTCTCGAACCAAAGAACTGGCAGAAACACACTGAGGCACACAGACATGCAACAATTAAGACGACTAGGGATGGCCACCACACATACAGGACCCAGGGGATCCAGTGATGTCTCTCAGGATCCCAGACACTGGAATTAGGAGTGCATATAGATTTTCCTATATGTCTTATTTAGAAGATGCCATAATCAGACTCACCTCTGGAAGGGACAGATTCAGATGATTTTCTGTAGTTTCCCACATAGGGTGGAGGTGTCAGAAGTCTCTAGATTGACCGAAGAAGAGCTAGCAGACATTCCTGGGGCCCTGGAACTTCTCAGGATGTTGTACCCCCTAAGAACTATCAGTTCTCAGTGCTCAGCCCAAGGAATTCAAGAGCCCTAGTGTCCTGACTGCTCAGTCTCTAGTAATCAAAGAAAGTCTGTATTGCTACCTGGCAGCTGCAGGAGGACCTTGCCCAAATCATGCAGCCCCAAGCCTCGTTGTTCTTTGTATTTTATGCACAAAATCCACCTCCTGGCTGACACATTCCAGTTAGCAAGAACAGTTGGGGAAAACCAAAACTAAAGAAGCCAAAAAGCAAGGCTAGTACATTTAGGGACTTTTCTGAATCTTGGCACTATGACTAGGACTTTGATGGGTTATCCTGGATCTTGGCACTATGGCTAGGTCTTTTATGGTTTAGTTTTCTGTTCCCTTTTTGTTGGGTTTTGGGGTTCTATGCTGAGTTCTAAGGTCAAACTGGTGCCACCAACATGGTGTCAGTCTGCTAAGACCTGAGGGTCTGTTACAGGCAGCCCCAGTGGTTACCAAAGACAAGGGATGAAACAGTTTTAAATATTGTGGGTAGATGAAAGCAACAGATACACAACACAGACTGCATCTCCGCTGGATCCCAGGGCAGAGCCACGGAAATCAGCTGAGCCACTCCAGGGCTTGAGGGAGCCAGCTCCCTTGGGTTTCCAAGGTCAGCCAGTTCACCATAGTCAGGGCCACAATGTCCCTGGAAAAACAGAAGCCAAATAAATGATACACTATGATCTGACCCACAGAGAAAGGAATGTAGGAGGACTTTTCTGCCCCACCAGCCAACTCACAAATAACCACACAGCGACTTATTATTAATTATAAATGCTTGGCTGATAGCTTAGGTTTGTTACTAGCTAACTCTTTTAACTTAAATTAAACCATATTTCTTGTCTAATCTCTACCACGCGGCAGTACATTTTTTTCAGCTTGGCATTTTCATCTCCTGCTTCCTCTGCATCTCCTAGAACCTCCTATCCTTCTTCCTCTCACTCTCTTTCTGTCTGCAAGTCCCACCTAACCTCTACCTGCCTAGCTATTGGCCATTTAGCCCTTTATTAAATCAATTGGAGTAATACATATTCACAGTATACAAAAGGATTATTCTACAGCAAAGGAATCTTTTTCAAATTATGTCTTGGGCTATTCAGATTTGGCGAGCCCTCACCTACAAGGTCATGTCAAAGGCACTCTTTCCTTAAGATGTTCAAGCTTGTGTCTGGTAGGAATTCTGATTCAGTAGAGTTCAGCACAAGAAAGGAGCAGAAGGCAGGACCAGGAGAGCGGAAGGACCCTGGGGAAGATCATGTATCACCCGAACTTCCTAATAATTCATAGTGTCCAGCAGAAACGGGGCAGGAAGAAGTACAGGTACAGACCTGAGCAGCAAGATGGTCAATTTTTCTCCACCCACTGGACATAAATATGAGGGGCCCCCAAAAGCACAGAATCAGCTGTGCAAAGAAGAAAGAAGAGGAGGCGGGGCGGGGAGACCGGACAGCAGAGCACTAATTCAGCCAACTACTTGGATGCAAATGACTCTGGCATTTGTATGAAAACTCGGTGGCCGCAGGGACTCTCACAGGGACACAGACCTGCCGTGTTATGGGGTCCTTGAATACCAGCCTCCACACTCCCACAGGGTCCAGCTTAGATAAGGTATGCCAGGCAAAAGCTGCCTGGGGAAAGGGGTCAGAGGGTAAAACAAACTGACTGACTTGAGCACACTCCTCCTG
>NC_022016.1:64009264-64014708 GCF_000317375.1 Microtus ochrogaster | reverse complement strand
AAAACACCTGTGGATCTGACAAGCAGGCACCTCATGCTTCAGAGGGAGCTTGGCTGTAAAGCTCCCTGGTGGTGAGGAACACGCGCTGGTAGTTATAGCAAGGGCCTGGGAGGGAGGCAAGGTGCCTGTAGTTGGTTGGGTTAAAAGCAATCTCTTTTGAGGACTTTGCTTTTGACTCCAGCAGGGTGCCCAAGTGAGAATTTTTCTCTTTGAAGCTAGTTTTAGTGACTCGGGCCTTTTTCCTGTATAAACATCTAATTTCCTGGGCTGTGATCTTATGTTAATTGAAACCAAGGTGAACTGTAAATACAGAATGTTAGTAATTTGTTAAGTTAGAGCGGAAGAGTAGGTTCCATCTTCCGGAGTCTGCTGTTAGAGCAGACATGCTGCCTCCTGCTTGGGGCTCCTTTCTTATCAGTGAGAACTGCCAATAAAGAAAGTTGTAGAAGCCTAGTTATATAGATTTTGACTATGAGAACAAAGGTTAGGTTGAAGGAATGCTTTCACAACAGGGCTTCACAGTGTCTGGGGAGGAATCTGGTTATCCTACAGGAACAGTCAGGTTTATACACTGCTGGGATAGAAGGGAGAGGTGTCATGATTTCACAAGGTTTCTTCAGAATTGACAGTGACTAATCCAAAAGTTCCCTCAGTTTCTCTGACAGCACACACAGACTTCGGCCCTACCCCTCCAGACTCTTCCCTTAACTTGCTCCTTTCAAGGTTTTTCCTTTACTCACTCCCTTCTCCTCATTCCTTCCTGTCCTGTTCCCTTCCTAGGAAAGGATGTTCTCTCCAAAACTAGCATGATAACAGTTGCCGGACACCCCTCCATCCCTCCTCTTCCTTTCCTTGGCCTCTATTCGTGCTCCCCCACTCTCCAGAATCCCATAGCCTCTCTTGCCCTCTGCCCACTTTTTAGTCAACCCCACTGTATGGGGTACCACCTCTCCTCTTGATGCACACCATACTCAAAGATTCTTCTGCCTATGTTGTCTCCAAAGCTCAATACCCCCACCTCTAACCAAGCTCTGCCTGGCACTCCAACCCATCATTTCTATACCCCACCTCCTCACCCTACGATACTCCCATACTGACAGTCAAAAACCTAAGAAAACCTGCCGCCTCGTCCTGGACCTTTGCTCCATAAACACTGCCATTGTCCTTCCCCATCCCATGGTCCCCTTCCAGGCCCTGTAGACCTGGCCTGCCTCCCTGTTTCCCCTCCCATCTGCTTCCGTGTGTAGCGGCTCCTTCTCCTTTGCAGCCAGTTTGACACTGTCCCACTCCTCAATTTCCTCAGCTCCAGGGCTTACCAGATCCCTCCTTTTAAAGCTCAACTCTCCTCTCTACAAGTTGCCTATCTTGACTTCTCTCTCACCCCAACTCCTAAACACCCCACTTTAGACCACCTTGCCTATCTTCACTCTTTATTTCTGCCCTTATGACCCAACTTCCTTCATCCCTGGGTCCCCTAAATACTCACTCACTTCTGGTATATTCCCTGTGCCAAACCAGTCCTGTACCTTCCCATGACCGCCTTTCTCCCATCCTCAGTTTCTTAAATGTAAAACACTCTCCTTTCTACGCTAGCCCTCTGCCTCCCTAATCTACACAAACCTTCCCAGCTTCACACTTCCATAACACATAAACACTTCCCTGGATCAGCCTTTGCCCCTGTCACCTGTCTCCCCCAAACTAGACAATACAAACCCCCGCTGACCTCCTGGTCTACACGCTCTTGCCTCTGTGGTCTCTACACACCTCTAAATCTAACAAGCAGATTCTGGGATCCCCTCTCACAATCTATTCCCACCTCAGTCTCCCTCAACTCCTAACTTATAAAGGACTCCAATCTCTTCCACCACCTCAATTCTATCCCTCTCATACACAAGAGAGTCCTCTAACTATTTCTGCCTACACCTTTTATACAGATGGCAGCTCCTTCCTGCCAGGGGGCATCAGACAGACTCCTCATTATCAGTAAAGACAATAATCGTGCTGCCGTGACAGTCCGCTCAGCTGCCCTTTCATCCTTTACCACCAGCCACATTTCCCTCCAGGCCACCCTACTACATGACCCGAATAAAAACATACCTAGCCCTCCTTCAACAAAGGATGCTCTCCTAACCCACTTCGTGTGTTCATCCTCACCCTCTGGTCCCTGCTCCTTCAAGATCACCCTTTCCCCACAAATCTCGTCTCTCTTCTCACACGCCTATTTTTCCTCTGCCCCATGATTGCCCAACATCTACTAGAAACCAGCTCCCTGAGTTCATTAACTGTCTAGGTTAATGTTCTCAGACATGAAACACTCTAAACCAATCCTACACTCCCAATTACAAGACATAAATCAACCCAAGCCTTATCATCTCAGACACACACTCTTTGGCAGTCAACCCCTCACTTGAATTGAGGTCACCCAACAAACTTTCACTCATCTCAACTTCATTGATCCCCCCCCCCCTTAATGCCTCTCACTACTTTCCCTGTGCCTCTCTTCAGTGTCCTCCATTAGCCACAGTGCAATACTGTGGCTATACTCTCCCTGGCAATACTCCAGTTGCCATTGTCCCATCCCCACTACTGACTGCTTGTCCTCTTGACCATCCAAGTTCCCCTTTAGGAAACAAAGTTCTCTCAACCTTTCCGCATGAACCCAAAAAACCTGTACAGACTGCCTCTCTCACCATTTGCCAAGAGACTCCCCAGTCATCCATGTAACTAAAATATCTCAGCTTTAAAACCACCCAGACATCCCAGGGAAGACTTCTGATATAACATAAGTCTCTCAAATTATATTCTCCCCAATACAACCAGACCCTGCTTTCAGATGACAAATGTTCTCCCAATTAACCTTAGAGAGCCAATCTAAATTTTCCTGGATCCTCTCAAACAGACTCCAGATAAATACCCCTGCCAACCTATAGCCTAAGTTTTTCTACCTACTGCCTATCCCTGTGGGTGGAATCTCTCCCCCTTTCTTGGAAGGACTTGGACTTGGGATTCCTCTTCCCAACTACCAAGACCATGAGCCAAAAAATTTTAAATGTGCAGCCAAGATAAACATAAATAAAATTCTGGGGCTGGAGAGATGGCTCAGCATTTAATAGCACTGACTGCTCTTTCAGATGGCCTGGATTCAATTCCCAGTGCCCACATGACAGATCACAACTGTCTGTAACTCCAGGATTCAACACCCTTACACAGACATACATACAGGCAAACATTAGTAAAATAAATAAATAAATAAATAAATAAATAAATAAGAAAATAATAGTTTTTAAATTTTTTCTACACTGTTTAACTTTATCTCTGTCCCTAGTCTTTCTTTTTTTAAAAAATATTTATTATGTATACAATAGTCTGTCTGTGTGTATGCCTGAAGGCCAGAAGAGGGCGCCAGACCTCTTTACAGATGGTTGTGAGTCACCATGCGGTTGTTGGGAATTGAACTCAGGACCTCTGGAAGAGCAGGCAATGCTCTTAACCACTGAGCCATCTCTCCAGCCCCCCAAGTCTATCTTTTCTAGCAGATTTCAAATCAACTGCAGTCTGCTCCGGCAACTTCAGCACCGATCCCAGTCTCGGGATCTACATCCTGCTCCAGCCTCAAGGACAACTTCCCTAGTCTCAGATGGTCCTGTAGAACCTAGACTGATCTTCCCAATCTTGACCAACATCCCAGCCTCCTGTGTCCCTAATAACGATACCCCCATGTCATCAGGAAGCATCCAGGGAGAAAGACACCCGCTTACCAACACCCAGTGACCAAATAATAAAACAAAAGGGAGAGAATGAAGGGCTCTAGGCAGCCTGAACATGGCAAACACGGCTCTAGCAGACCTTATCCTTCTCCCCATGCCCTCTACCTTACTAAACCACGAGATTGCATTCCTAAAGCATCCGCTAAGATCTAGTTCCTTATTGTCCACTCCCTCTCCCTGGGGCTGACTACCAAGGTCCATCTATCAAAGTATTGAAGTCTAGCAATCATAAACCCCCTTTTGGCTACCCTAATTAACATGCCCAATTAAAATTAACACAGGGTCTTCCTCTTTCCCTTTATAAACTGCCATTTGCCTATGGGCTTCATCTGTCTCCTCTCTATCCAGAGACAGTCCTTTATTCCTCGGAGGCAAATATCCCTTCTCTGTCTCTTGTTCCTTTTCCTTTCTCTCTTTCATCCTCTGTCTTTTGTCTTTGTCTCTTATTCTGTCCTTTGTCCCTCTGGGGCAAATAACTTTCCTTTATCCTAAGAGGTTGGTCTTGGGGTGTCTTGTATCAACTTCGAGGTCCTTTCAGATGGATTTGTGCAATGGGAGCCCTCATGCTATAATCATCCCTCAGTAGGATCACCATCTGAGAACAAGCCTTCAACACTTTAGCTTTCCTGGGGGCCTCTTCATGTACAAACTGTAACAAGGAATTGGGGAGCAGGTTCCATAAATCCACACGCACAGAAAACAGGCATTGATGCTGAGGATAAGATATATATCAACGTAGGACTTGAAAGGGTGGGTACAGGCTACTTTTGACCCATTAACCTTTTAAATCTTCTGAGTTTATGCATCATCTGAAAAATAAGGAAAACATTATGCCGTGTCCAAGAGAGTTTAGGATCCTGCAAAAACACATCCAGAGATTATGTCGTAGAGCGTTTAGTAGATCCTCAGCCTCTATGCTCTGAGAGATGGGTTGTTCTCCTTTTAATTGATTCCACAATGACATCAGGGCTGTCTGACTTGGAAGTCTAACTCACTTCACAGCATAATGCTACTTCTAGTTAGAGACAAAAAAAGACTAGCCTAAGGGGGAAAAAAACAATTCCAGATTTGAGAAAAAATTCTTTATAATATTTCAGATTTTTTGATAGGAACACAGCTCACAGAGATCCGCCTGTCTGTGCCTCCCAAGTGCTGGGGCTAACGGTGTGTGTGATCATATGTGGCAAATGTTCCAGAAAATTTTAAAGTTAACTGGACACACAAAAAAGGCGAAGAACTCCTTCCCAAAATTAAGTCAGCTCTCCAAGCTGCTCCCAGGCCCTGACTGCTAAATTTAATCCCAGACTCTGGTTCATATTTTAGCAAAATTCTCAGGGAACTGAGTACAGACAGCCCATTTAGGTTCTGGGAAATGCTACACAAAACAATTAGCCTTGCCCCCAGGAAACACATAAACAGGGAAGACTCGGGAAGTTTCTATAAACAAGCTAATGATTAGATCAATAAAAAACATGCAAGAAAAACACTGTGTATTCAAACAGGCACCATGGTACAAATAAGGAAATGGGAGTGAAAGGAAACCCACAGTTCTAGAACACAGAGAAGCCCACTGTCCAAACTTGGCCTGCTTCCTCAGCTCTCGGAGCTCTCTCCTTCAGCTAAGCAACAAAGTTAACCCATTAAGACTTTCTCAGTCTTAATCAGCTCAGTCCCCTG
>NC_022016.1:64005140-64008162 GCF_000317375.1 Microtus ochrogaster | reverse complement strand
ACAAGATTGGACAAAAATACCAGGCCATCATTTCCCCCTAGAAAAGTAAACAACAGATTGACTGGAAATAGAATTGTGGGGGGTTCTAGAAACCAGCAAAGACTTAAAGAAACCAAACTAATACTCAATTAAGAAAAAAGCAACAGCTTTTTATTCTTCTATTTTACATTTTTTTTTGTATTTGTTTTTGGTTGGGTTCTTTTTTTTTTTCTTTAAACAGGGTCTCTCCTTATACCTCTGGCTGTTCTAGAACTCACTCTGTAGACCAGGCTGGCCTCAAACTCACAAAGATCACCCTGTCTCTGCCTCCTGAGCTCTGGGATTAAAGGCGTGAACCATCACACCCAGTTATATCTGTTTACTTTTACTTGATGTGTATGAATATTTTGTGTGCACGCCTGTATTCATACTACATGAGCACCTATTGGATTCCCTTGGGTTACAGATGGTTGTAAGCCACCACGTGGGTGCTGGCAATCAAACCAGTCCTCTGCCAGAGCAGCAAGTGTTCTTAACCTCTGAACCATATCTCCATCTCCATAGCAACAGCTTTTTAAGTAGAAGAGTTCGTGACTTTTTTATACATCTTTGTCTAAGCCCTTTCCAGCATAGCATAATAAGAAAGCAGCCAAATCCTCCATTTCCCTTGAGAAAGAAGGGGGTGACTACTATCTTCAGCATTCTGGATTGTCTGAATCTCACAGAAAGAGCTGATTTTTGTCCTGTGTGACCCAAAGGTCAGACAGTAGCAGCTGTATAATGTTGAATATCAGATGGAAGTGACCGAAAGCAGTGATAGATGTATTTCATGTCCATGGTGGGTGGCAGCCGGAGGCCACAGATGGACAACAACAGGGAGAGGCACTTTGGGAAAGCGAGACGGTTCGGAAGGTCTATTGGACTGGGGCATGATAGCTCCACAGTTTTGAGCATTTGTGCAATCATGGGAAATAGAGTTCAGATCCCACCATCCATGTAGCAAGTCAGCTATCCTGTGTATACCTGTAATACCAGCTCTGGAGGATAGCAACTGCCATCTTCTGTCCTATATACACACCTACACACACACACACACACACACATAAATTAAGCAATAAATAAACCAACTCTAATAAGGTATGAAGGATCCACAGAAAACATCACATTCCATGGTGAAAGACTCTTCCTTTAACATTAAGAAGAGAGCAAGGATGCCTGCTTCCAACACTTTAGCATAGTGCTAGAAGTCCTAGCCAAAACAATTAGGCAAGAAAACCAAAGGTATCTGTCTTAGTCACTGCTCAATTGCTGTGAAGAGACACCATGGCCATGACAAAGCATTTAATCAGGACTTGTTTACAGTTTCAGAGGTTTAGTCAATTATCACCATGGCAGGTAGCATGGTGGTACACAGGCAGAAATGGTGCTGGAGAAGTAGTTGAGAGTTCTGTACCTGGACCCCCATGCAGATGGAAGAAGGAGAGACGCTGGGCCTGACTTGGGCTTTTGAAACCTCAAAGCCCACCCTGAGTGACACACTTTCTCTACCAAGCCACTCCTACTCCAATAAGACCACACCTCCTAAACCTTCTCAAGTAGTACTACTCCCTGATGACTAAGCACTCGAAAATATGATCATTTGGGGGCCATTCTTATTCTACCTACCATAATATCCTTGTTTAATAGGAAGAAGCAACATTGCCTTTATTAACAAGCAACATGAGCAGCTGGAGAGACTGCTTAGCAGGTAAGAACATAGGCTGTTTGTAGGGAGACTCACAAATACTGCAGCTCCAGCTTCAGGAGATCTGATGCCCTCTGCAGGCCTGTGAGCACACCTGCATTTATGTACACATTCTCACACATAGACACACATGCCTACACATACTTAAAAATAATAAAAACAAATCTTTTTTCAAAAATCAAACAATATAACCCTATACATAAAATTATAAAGATTCTACAAAAAAATGCTAATAATAGTAAGTGAATTCAGCAAAGCTGCAGGATCCAAAATCAACATACACCAATCAGTTAGCTGTGTTCCTATGCACTAACAATGAACAATCCGAAGGGGAAGTTAAGGGGAAACGCCCCTTTACAATAGAATCTCAAAGAAAGAAAAGGCTTAGGAGCAAAGTTAACCACGCATGTGAAAGACTTGCATACTGAAACTACAAAACTGCAGAACTCAGTAACACTCATCTGCAGAAACACTCCGTGTTCATGGGAGAGAAGACATATGTTAAGATATCAATATTAAACCTTAAAATCAAAGGGGGCTGGGGCTGGAAATATGGTTCTATGGTTAAGAACTCTGGCTGTTCTTGTAAAGGACTCGGGTTCAACTCCCAGCATCCGCGTGGTGGCTCACAACATCCACTTCTGACCTCAGCAGGCACTGCATACACAGGGTATACACAAGGCAGACAAAACCTCAGATACATATAAATAAACACATCTTTTTTTAAAGATGTCAACACTATAGAAAGCAATATACAGATTGTGTATCATTTTTATCCAAAACCCACTAATTCTACAGAAATAGAAAAATCAATCTAGAATTTGGATAAATTCTCAGGGGACCCTGCATAGCCTCGACACTGAAAGTCAGAATCCAGGGTGCCCCTCTTCATGACTTTAAAACCTATACAGAGCTACAGTTATCATTTCAGTGCTGTGTTGCTATGAAGACAGACATACGGACTGTAGAATAGACCAGAACTAACAAAAATAAATCCCTGCGTATGTGAGTAAATGATCGCATGAATTCAACAAGAGAACAAAGACTTTTTAACAGTGGTGATAACAGAGCTGGGCTCCTGTATGCAAAGAATGAAATTAAACTTTGTGTTACAAGAGTCAACTTACAATGGATCAGACACCCAAACATAAGACCTGGAACTGTGCAACTCTTAGGGGAAACATGGGAGGTGGGGGAGCATCATGGCACCAGACTTTGTAGATAGCACTGACAAACAGTCAACAAAGAAAGAAATAGATACATCAGACCACCCCCAAATTTTACAATAGCTCAGAGGCA
>NC_022016.1:64002429-64003685 GCF_000317375.1 Microtus ochrogaster | reverse complement strand
ACAAAGGGTTCTATGCAGAAACATAAAAATCCCCTATCATTCAACAATTTTTTTAAAAACCCAACTATAAAATAATCAGTGGGTCAATGTGACAGCTCACCTGATAAAGACACCTGCCACTAAGCCTGACAAACCCCTAGGACCCACATACTGGAAGGAGAAGACCAGCTCCTTCAGGTTCTCCTCTGACCTCCGTATATACACGATTACCTGTAATTCCAGCTCCAAGAGACCCAACATCCTCTTCTGGTCCAGGGAAGACACTGCTGTAGAGAAGGGCATACACAAGCTCTCATGGAGACAGCCTAAATTCATGCCAACTGATCCACATTTGCTACCCCAACCTTGGACGACCAGTCTCAATCAAAACAGTCTGGTCCAGAGATGATTCCGTGGTTAAGAGCACTGACTGCTCTTCCAGAGGACCTGGGTTCAGTTCCCAGCACCACATGGTGGCTCACAACCTTTTATAACTCTAGTTCCAGGGGATCCGATACTCTCTTCTGACCTCTACAGACACCAGGCAGTCACATGGTATACATACATACATGCAGACAAAATACTCATATGCATAAAATAAATAAATATTTTTAAATAAAACAACAGTCAATACGGCACTTAGCAAAATGTTCGTCCTAAATCAGCCCTCGGTGAACCAATCTCTGTGATAACCAAATGGTTTACTTGAAAACCTTCCATTGAGGAAACCATCTTTGTATTTAACACACAGAACTTAGGCTTTATTTGACAGAGAGGGTTGTTTATGGCATTAGACAGCCAGATCTAGTGTGTGGCTCTGCCCAAGGTGCTCCGACGACATCTGGTGGCAGGTTACCTCCGTAGCACAAGCAAAATTTTCAGAATGCAAGCTGTAAACTCAGCATGCTACAGAGACACATGGGCACAGACATGGACCAGAATCTCGGGGAATCTCACGACAGTAAAAGATAGAAAGTTGAGATCCAAAATACTAGCCAACTTCAGAAAATGGGCCAAGGTACAGCTCAGTTGGTAGAACGCCTCTCCAGCATTCCCAAAGCCCCAGGTTTGGAGCCTAGCTCTTGGACTCAATGTGTAAACCAGGCTGATACACATCTATTGTCCCAGCATGAAAGCCCAAGGATTGGGAGGTCAAGATATCATGTGGCAAGTTTGAGGCCAGATTGGGATAAATTAAATCCCTCATGTCTCTCCTAAACAAATCAATAAAACTTGGAGTTAATGAAGAAAAGATTCTTCTACAAGGTTACCTGACA
>NC_022016.1:64000802-64001514 GCF_000317375.1 Microtus ochrogaster | reverse complement strand
AAATCCTTAATAAATAAATAAATTAAAAAAAAAAAAAAGGAATACAGACCAAACCTTCAGGATTCCCTCAGAGTGAGGCATGCAGGTCCATAAGATGGAAGCAGTTTTCTTCAAGAAAGCATCAAGGAAAATGCTAAAAATTTGTTGTGCACCGTCTTCCTCCATCCCTCTTCCACCCCGGTCTGGAAATGTGTGCCGAGGACAGTATGTATGCTCTCACAGGGCCCTTCATGCTGAGGGTGAGCAGAAAGCAGCTGGGATTTCCAGAGCTGCGGGAGGGCAACGCCACCATGCCAGCCCTCTGTGGACTATCTCCAGTCACCACCTCGGAAGGAAAAATGTCAACCACCTGACTCTGAGTTGTTTGGGATTTCTGTTACTCTCCCAAAGTTCATCTTAACTGCACAATCCAAGCAAAATAGCCCTCAGCAGCTCCAGGCTCTTACTTGGTAGCCCATCCCTGTAAGACAGAACAGAAAAATCAGACTGACTCTGAGAAAGATAAGGAACAGAGTGGGTAGCTTGAATGTTTTCCTCATAGTCAAGTTCTGCCTCCCTGAAGGAGATGGGAGTAAAATATGCAAGAGAAGACAAGAGTGTTCCCCTCAAAACTACCCCCACATGATACAATGAGGAACAGGGTCTGCCTGGGCCTGAATGCCTACTTCAGTTCCTGTCGTCCTACGAATCTTTATCTTACCTGCCACCAGTC
>NC_022016.1:63995812-64000142 GCF_000317375.1 Microtus ochrogaster | reverse complement strand
GTCCTCATAAAGTATTTAGATAATGCCTGGCAATATATGGTCATGTGGGCTAAGACAGTGTGTGTGTGTGTGTGTGTGTGTGTGTGTGTGTGTGTGTGTGTCTATCTGTCTGTCTGTCTGTCTGTCTGTCTCTCTCTCTCTCTCTTCATTTCCTCCTCCCCCCACCCTCCCCATTACTGTGTTGCATGAGTAATAAAAACCCAGAGACAGATATTGGGGCTCAACCTGAAGATCAGAAAAGCCAAGCAGCCAGCTACTGGCTCTTACCTCTACCTCAAACCGAAATGGCGATCCTGTCTCCACGAATCTTTAGAACGAGACTGAGGTGAGCTTCAGGCAAGCTCTATTTCTTAAAATACAAAGGAAATACCACTACATGACTGGGCTGAAACTGCCTTCTTCCTGACTTCGGCATATCCACACTTCCTTACTGACATCTTTTTCCAGGCTAGCGCCAGTGTGATTTCTTTCTAGAAACAAGTCTCCTGCTTTAGCCTGTGGTGAGCCGGGGTTACAGCTTGTACCACAATGCTTGCCTTAGAAGGATTCTTAGGTAGAAAGTGACAGTCAGAGTCTAGAATAATCACATTAGTAATAGCACTAGAAATATATACATACATGCATACACACACACACACACACACACACACACACACACACACTGGTCTGACAGGATGGCTCAACAGATAAGGTGGCTTGCTGCCAACCTGCCAACCTAAGTTCAGTCCTCAGGACTCACCTGATGAAAGGAGAGACCTGACTACCACAAGTTGTCCTCTGAAAAAGAAAGAAAAGCTGGGTGGTGATGGCACACGCCTGTAATCCCAGCACTCAAGAAGCAGAGGCATGTGACCTCTGAGTTGGAGGCCAGCCTGGTCTACAGAGTGAATTCCAGACAGCCAGGGCCACAAAGAGAAACCTTGTCTTGGAAGGAGGGGGTAGAGGGGAGGTGTCCTCCGACTTCCCCATGTGGTCTGTGGCCTGGGCATGACCACACATACACACACACACACACGCAATAAATAAGTGTATCTAAAAATACTCATATGGAGCTTACTGTCTTCTAGGGAAAAGCCATACTTCTTAGCATCTATAAACCTTTTACTGTCTGACCCTCTGACCTCATTTGACTCCTTTGCCCGCGCACGAAAAGATACCCTCCTGAGGGTGAGGTGGTTGTAAACACAGTCTGAGTCCAAATCCCCAGCATCAAGGAGTTCATCAATTAATATCACTGTCTGGCTAATTGTTGCTAATTGTTGGATATTGACATGACTACAGACACTCTCATTAAATAAATTTGTTATATGTAAATTATACAAATGACTTGGTGCAACATCTAGGAAAGGAGGGGAGGTGGGGGAGGGGAAACTGCAGTCGGGATGTAGAAATAATTACATTAAAAAAAATCTCAGAAATCTGTGGGGGATGTCTGTCTGTCTGTGTGTGTCTGTGTGTGTGTGTCTGTGCGTGTCTGTGCGTGTATGTGTGTGTGTGTCTGTGTGTGTCTGTGCGTGTATGTGTGTGTGTGTCTGTGTCTGTGTCTGTGTATCTGTGTCTGTGTGTGTGTGTGTGTCTGTGCGTGTCTGCGTGTGTGTGTCTGTGTGTCTGTGTCTGTGTGTCTGTGTGTGTCTGTGTGTGTGTTTGAGCAGGGAAGTCTTCCCAGACCACAGCAGGGACAATATGACTCTTTTTCAAAAGCACAAAGCTGATCCACCACAGGTGCCACGCAAGCCTGCACCCCACGTTATCATCCCCACAGGAAGTGCGGCCACACCAAGTAACTCTTCCCCCCAACAGAAGGCCAAGTAAAGGAGAGGGTGGCCAGACGGGACAATGGCCCCAGGACCCCAGTAAAGGCCCCTTCCACTGACTGACAAGAGAAAAGAAACAGTGCAGATCTGACACAAAATCAGGCCTGGAGTAGCCAGTGGGAGGTGGTCGAGTCAAAACCAGGCCCATACACCAGAGAAAAGAGCCTTCAACAAATTATGCTAGGGAATTTGGATGCCCTCGTGTGAAAGGTCAGATCTTGCTTTAGGGTTTTTATTACTATGAAGAGACAACACATCCACAGCAACTTTTTTGTTTGTTTGTTTGTTTGTTTGTTTTTCAAGATAGGATTTCTCTGTGTAAGCATCCTGACTGTCCTGGAATTTGCTCTATAGACCAGACTAGCCTCGAACTCACTGAGATCTGCCTGTCTTTGCCTCCTAAGTGCCAGGATTAAAGGTGTGCACCACCACTGCCTGGCCACAGCAACTCTTAAAAAGGAAAACATTTAATTGGGGTAGCTTACATTCAGAGGTTTAATCCATTGTCCTCATGATGCAATTTGGTTGCTTGCACACAGACAAGATGCTGGGAAAGTAGCTGAGAGTTCTACATCTTGATGTGAAGGCAACAGGAAGTGGTCTCTATGGCTTGAGCATAGGAAACCTCAAAGCCTGCCTCCACCGTGATGCACTGCCTCCAACAAGGCCACACCCACTCCAACAGAGCCACGCCTCCTAATAGTGCCACTCCCTTCAGGGCCCATTTTCTTTCAAACCACCACAGCTCACTCTGCCTGGAAATCAATTTAAAGGGCTTGAAGATCTTCACATAAGGTGTACAACATCAAGAAGGCACATCAGGATGTAGCACAGACACGAGTCTTCAGAGAGGGACGCCAAAAGCTGCAGAACTGACCCGAGGAACAGAACTACGTGTAATTCCAGAACTTCTCCACGCTGCTGCACAGTCGGCAGAATAAAGACACAACCCCCACATGGGGGCCAGCTCTGCCCTCACCCACCCAACAGAGATCAATGCCTACAATGCATGGGAACCTCAAAATGGGCTGCAGATATGACTCAGTCTGCGATCATCCATAACACCTGGTAAACCAGGTGGTGCACACCTGGTAGCCAAGCACTCTGGAAGTGGAGACAGGAGGATGAACAGTTCGAGGTCATGCTCAACAATGTGGCAGTTTGGGGACAACTTGGGATGCATAAGACTCTATCTAAAAAAAATAAAATTAACAAATAAATGGGGAAAGGAAATGAACAGAGAGTTCTCAGAAGATGAAGAAAGCAAAAATGGCCAAAAAAAATATTTGGAAAATGTTCAACATTCTTAGTCATCAAGGAAATGTAAATCAAAGTCACATTGAGATTCCAGCTCCAGTCAGAACAGTCTCTGTGCTGGCTGGTTTAATGTCAGCTTAACACAAACTAGAGTTACTTGGGAGGAAGAAACCTCAATTGTGAAAATGCTCCCACTCGATTGGCCTGTGGGGAAAACCTGTGGTGCATTTTCCTGATTGATGGTTGATGTGGGAGGGCCCAGCCAATTATGGGCTGGTGGTCATGGGTGCTATAAGAAAGCAGGCTGAACAAGCCATGAGGAGCAAGCAGTATGCAGCAGACCCTTCCAAGGCTTCGGCATCAGCTCCGCCTCCAGGCTCAACCATCTAGCTTGAGTTCCTGCCTTGGCTATCCTCAACAGACTGTAACTCTAGACGCGAAAGCCAAATAAAGTCTTTCCCTCCTCATGTTGCTTTTGACTTTGGTATTTCATCACAGCCACGGCGACCCTGACTGAGATAGTCATCACTGAGAAAACAAATAGAAACCACAAAGATAGCTGAGCAGTCTTGCGGAGGACAGGAGTTCAGTTCCCACACGGTGACTCACAATGTAACTCCAGTTCCAGGGCTCTGATGTCTTCTTCTGGCCTCCACTCTTACCTGAAAACACATAACTGCTCCTCCGTAGGACAGGGGTTCAATTCCCAGCACCCACATGCACAGAACTGTGTGCAACTCCAGTTTCAGGGGATCTGACACCCTCATACAGACATGCATGTAAGCAAAACACCAATGCACATAAATGAAAAAAATAAAATGTGGTATATATTCACAATGGAGCACTATCCAATCATAAAGAAAAATAAAATTGGTGTTGGAGAGATGGCTCAGTGGTTAAGAGCACTCACTGGCTGCTCTTCCAGAGGACCAGGATTTGATTGCCAGCACCCACATAATGACTCACAACCATCTGTAACTCCATTTCAAGGAATCTGACAGTGAATTCTGGCGTCCTTGATACCAGACACCACACCCTTGTGATGCAGACAAACATATAGGCAAACACTTACACATATAAAATAATAAAAGAGATTTTAAAATAAGAATGAAAATTACAGGAAAAATGTGCAGGTAGAGGCCAGAGATCAGCCTGAGGGAGTCAATTGTCTCTTTCCAGGTGGTGGGTCCTAGAAACCAAACTCAAACCACCAGACTGAGTCTCAGGTTTCGTCCCAGACTCAGTCCCAGACTCAATTT
>NC_022016.1:63993677-63994725 GCF_000317375.1 Microtus ochrogaster | reverse complement strand
ATGCTTAACAACACACCATGTTCACAGACTGGAAGGCTCAACACTGTAAAAATGGCATGGTTCCCCAAATTAGTCTATCAGTTCAATATAAATCCATTACAATTCCAACTGTCTCATTCAGTTTCTAACGTTCCAGTCTCGCTTGAGGAGTTTGTGGGTGATGGGAAGGGGGAATTCCTGAAAAGAAGCTGTAAACCACAAACACTGACAGAGAACTTCAATGACATGGAGAGAATGTCGCAAGTCCAGAGATGAATTATCTTGGGGCATAGCTACCCTCTTAATAACCGTTTATCACACTCCTCTGTGTGTGACATAACATCTTCGTGACTATCAGAGAAACCCTTTTGGTTGTACAGACCCCAAGGCCCCTAGCTTCCCAACCAAAAGTTAAGAATGCCATCCAATAGCATGAAGCTTCTAGCTGGATCTCCTACTTGGTTGTCACCTGCCTGATGTTCCCACCAGCATAACTGAAAAGTGTCTTGGTCTACAACTTTTTCTGTTGTGTTCCTATCCAGCTTCACGAACCTGTTGATTGAGATGGACCACAGTGGTATGGGATGTCCTTGTGCTTTTATTGGTTAATGAATATAGCTTCTTTAGCCTATGGCAGGGCAGAATATAGCCAGGCTGGAAGAGATATATGGAGAGAGTAGGGTGGAGTCAGAGAGACACCACGTAGCTGCGGAAGGAGAAAGATGCTCAGAACTTTTATAGGTAAGTCACAGCCTCGTGGCAAAACACAGATTAATAGAAAGGGGTTATTCAAGAGGTAAGAGCTAGCTAGAAATATGCCTGAGTCATTGGTTGAGCTGTGTTGTAACTAATATAGCTTCTGTGTGATTATTCTGGGTGGCTGGGAAACAAAAAGCAGTCTCCACCTACAAAATGGTGCCCATACATTTGGGGCTAATCCACGTGGCCAGCCACACACTTCGGGTCCAGGGGTTTGTATGCCTGCTCAGGGTGAGAAGAAAAGTTGCTGAGAGCGTGCCTGCTGCTCAGCACCCCACCTGGGAAAGCAGCTGGATTGGGTCTGCTAGGC
>NC_022016.1:63987791-63992557 GCF_000317375.1 Microtus ochrogaster | reverse complement strand
CTCGAACTCACAGAGATCCACCTACCTCTGCCTCCCGAGTGCTGGGATTAAAGGCATGCGCCACCACCACCCGGCCTATTGATACAAATTTAAGATTGATTTATTACACTGTGTTTATGTATTTCTCCTCTTGCTTGGGTAGTATATTTGTGCAGCTCATTTAAAAATGTAATGTATAGTTAAGAAATACAAATTAATAGTCATCTATAATAGTCAAACTGTAGCTATTTTAGTTATATATTCTAGATGTATAGAGATATATTTCAGATGAATAGGTATTCTTTAAATCTTTAAACACCTACAGAATATGGCATTTTAAATGTTTTAAGAATTTAGACTTTCCTTAACAGTGAGACATGTTTGTTTCTGGCAGCACCAATTTCTTCAGAGAGGTTAATTGGCATCAAAGAAACTTGTTATGGCATTTGCCTTCAATGTGACAAGGCTAGCTATTTGGGCAAGAAACTGCTCTTGCCTGGACTGCTTAACGGTATGCTGTATGAACTGGATATGCAGGACCCACAGAAAAATAACTGCTAAACTTGCCTAAAGAAAGTGAGACAGTCCTTCAAGGTTTCTGCTTCATGAAAAAAAATCTGCCAGACATTCTGTAGAATACAGAAGGAAGTAACTGACAAATGGCCAATATAGGCAAAGCTGTCTTTCAAATTCCCTGCTTCATGGAAAAGTTTGACAGATACTATGGGCCTGTAGGCTGACAATGGATGCTCCAATATTACAGAAGAACTTTGGGTGACTACTTAAATGTCTCTATAAATTCTAGAGTTTTGGAAGTTGCTTACACTGCATTTCCTGTTTACTTAGGTAATATTATATCTTTCTGGGGTCTTTGATGGAGTTGAAGAATAAATAGTTACAATTATAGTTTTCCCTACTTATAATAAAGAATATATTAAACATAAAACTTTAGGCTCACAAAGATAGGACTTATGATAGAGTATTTTCCTTAATTTGCCAAATGTAAATGGACTAAATATTGTAACTATAATTCTTGCTTGATAACTGTTTTGTATATGTAATTTTATTATGTTAAAGTTAAAACCTTCCTTTCTATTTAGACAGAAAAGGGGAGATGATGTAGGATGTTCTTCTGTATATGTGTTGCTTTTATTGGTTAATGAATAAAGCTACTTTTGCAAATGGCAGGGCAAAATATAGCCAGGAAGAGATAGAGAGAGAGAGTAGGCAGAGTCAAAGAGATGCCATATAGTTGCCGAAGGAGAAAGACGCTCAGAACATTTACAGGTAAACCACAGCCTCATGGCAATACACAGATGAGTAGAAATGGGTTAATTCAAGATGTAAGAGCTAGCTAGAAATATGCCTGAGTCATTGGCCGAACAGTGTTGTAATTAATATAGTTTCTGTGTGATTATTCCAGTCTGGGCGGCTGAGAAACGAAAAGCAGTCTCTGCCTACACCACAGTATTTATGGAAACCTAAATCTATGTTCTCAGGCCACGGTCTCCCATACTTGGTTCCATATCTTTTGTTCCTCTGAAGGAGGGAGGGCTGTTTCTTTCAACAAAGAAAAACAAAGAGCAAAGCCACTAACTTTGCTAAGATATCATGACCCTTAGGAGACACCTAGCAGGGCTGGAGAGATGACTGAATGCTCAGTTCAGAGCACTGGCTGCTCTTCCAGAGGACATCAGCTCGATTCCCAGCACCCACCTGAAGGCCCACAAGCACCTGCATCCCCAGTTTCCATGCATCTGATGACCTCTCTGGCATTACACAGGCACACATGTGGTGCACAGTCATGCATGCAAGCAAAATACCCATATGCTTACAAAATAAAGTCAAATAAAAGATTTTAGGTTAAAAAAAAATTTAGGAAAAGCAAAAAGGAAATACTCGGCGGTGAGTTTGGAGGTGGGATTAATCAACACTGTAGTAAATTCTGAGATTCCTTGGGTTTTGCTCAGACCTTTTTCTAAATTTAATTAGGGTTTCATAACAGTGCCACAAGATTAAGCAAACTGGCCAGCATTTTGTGTAGAAACCAGACTCACACCCACAACTACGCAGGAACCACCCTGAGGAAGGAGCCAGTGCTCCAGGTCAGCGGGGAGGAAAGGAAAATCTTTTAAATTGCATTTCCTCTGTGGGCTTCTTACATCCTCAGTTCAGAGAAGAAAGCAGAACTCAGCCAGGCGTGATGTGCGTGGTGGCACGCAGTGGCATACGCCTGCAGTCCCAGAACATGGGAAGTGGAGGCAGGAGGGTGAGCCATTACTTGAGATCCTGTCTGAAAAAGAAAAACAGAACATTTTTGTGAGGCAGGAAGACTGCAGCTCTGGATTCAGGGTGGGAAATGATTCCCCCTCCCCCCCCCCAGCCAACTTCTATTCAGCTAAGCAGTTCCTTCCAGGAGGATGTGGGCAAAAACTTACAAGACCTTGTGATGTCCCAGTCACCCATCCTAAAACGTCACTGTACAAATCAACAAAGCCTCTTGCTGCTCTGAACAGAAATAGTTTACAGAGGGGCTCTGGTGTGTCACAGGAGGCAGCCAAGAGCTTTTCAAAGGCAACTCTGCCCTGCAGGAAATGAGCCATAAACCTGTGGGATTCCCAACAGGATGATCCACTAAGTCACAGCGGGAATCTGTGCTCCTCTGAAAAAACACCAACTTGATGTCCATCAGGAAACCTGCACAGTGTGGACCTAACACAGTCGGCTTCAAGGGTGCCGAGGTGCCATGGAGACCTGTTTCCAGGGCTGGTGAGACAGCTGAGTGGACACGGCTGTGCAGGTCTGAGGACACGGCTCAATTCCTGAACACACAGGAGAACCCCCACGCTGTTCTCTGACCCCCACACACACCCTGTGGGGTGTGCACACACGATCAATTATTGAATGTATTTTCAAAAATTAGTTTTCCCAACTCCAGTAGGGCCACTAAAAGTAGACCACCACCAAGTGTGCCTCAGCATCCCCAGAGCTTCCTGTGATTAAGTGAGATCAGCGAGGTGTCCCCAGGTTGTTCCCAGCCTGGCCAGCATGTCCTCCCCCCTTCTTCCTCTGGAAATGTCCCTCTCTCCTTGGCAGGAGACTTGTTTTGTTTTGTTTTAGTTTGGCTTGTTATCAAGACAGGGTTTCTCTGTGTAGCCCTGAAACTCACTGTGTACACCAGGCTGGCCTTGAACACCCAGAGATTTACCTGCTACTGCTTCCCAAGGGCTGGGATTAAAGGCATGCGCCCTCTTGCCCTGCTCATTTAAATCAAGTCCTGTGACTATATCCTGAACTACTCAAAGCCCAGAAGAACACACCCTTTGTGGGTAGTTTGTTGTATTTTTTTTCCAGGAGTCAAAAATTCTTGAACTGGTGTGGAACAAACATAGACAACTACTGGAAACACATTCTAGGAATGAGGAACAGAACGTGCAAAGGCACACGGTACGGAGAGAACATCACGTCTTGGCAGAACAAGAAATCAGTATGATCAGAACAAAGGTCTGAATGTGGGCAGCAAATTCAGAGCAGGAGGCAAGACTATGAATTCTTATTAGGTTTTCTGCTTTGTCTGGTTGAGAACACACCCTCCTCCAGCCCGTCCCTTGAGGTGGTTCTGGCTCTGCAACTGGCTCGTTCCTTTGCACCCATCTTACTCAGCTGTAAACAACAGGGCAGGTCTGTCATCTCTGGCACCCTGCTGGGAGAGTTCTAGCTCCCTCGTCTTCCGCAGTCTTCTGCTCTGTCTCCACTCAGGCACCTCCGCAGGGTGCCTTCCCTTTGCGCTAAGCCTTGTAAAGTCACTGAGCATAGACAATCGAAAGATTCCTCCTATCTGCCCCCTACCCGTGGAAAATCACTCTCTAATTGTGTTTAACAACTGGAAACCGTTGTTTCAGGTGCTGGAAAGATAGGTCTGGCCTCTGTGTATCACCCTGACACCCACGTTCCCACAGCTGCTCAAGTTGCTAGTGCCATATTCAACTCCTTTCAGAATTCATGGCGTGGCTTCCAACCAGATTCAAGACAAAGTTTCCTATATTGGCTGTGTTCCGGAATTCATTTGCTGATCACTTGTGCTGTAATTCGAGAGCCTTCGTCATATCAGAAAAGGAGGGCAGTGTTAGTCCACAGCATGCAGCGTCAGCATCGGCAAATATTACAGTCAAACACCTTTGGCAAGCAGGGCTTTCGCACACCAAGCAGCTACAATCATTGACCATCACGTTGGAAAGAATGTGAGGGCTGTGGGGTGTGTGGGTTTCCTCTGGGTGTGTTAGAGAACTTAGAAAAAAACCTATGATGAAGTCAGAGCTCCAGGTCCCCCAAGGTACATGGACAGAATACAAGAAAACATGGGGTCTTAAGGGAATGAACTCAGGCTGGTGTCAAACTTGAGATTCTTCTGCCTCCGCCTCAAGGGCTGGGATCTCAGATGTGTACCATTGTGCTTAGAAAGAATTTTATTTCTTATAATGCAAAGTCTAGATTTCTGAAAACCCCAAACCAGAATCTGCTCTCGTGGATGACCAAACTACATATAAATTAAATTCCCCTCCTTTTCAGCATGACTGAGAGATCATATTGGTGGTAAAGAAACAATGGATTATGAGGTTATAAGATTATAATGGGATTGTTGGGTAAATTCCAACCCTTTCAATTCCCAAACTGTACCAGTCAGTGTTCCTTCACAACAAAAACAGCCCTTCCACCCATCCGAAGATGTCAGCTAAGGCAGGTGTGGTGGCGCTGGGGAGGCAGAAGCAGATCTCCACTAGCCCCAT
>NC_022016.1:63986341-63987620 GCF_000317375.1 Microtus ochrogaster | reverse complement strand
AAGGGAAAAAGAAAAAGCCACCTTCTCCCTTCACAGTGGTTGTATACTCAGCTTCTTTGAGGTGGCCACCTCCAGGGGCAGGCATTCTGAATGTTCTTCAGACCCACGCTCTGGTCCCAGCACTTCCAGACACATCACAACGCTCAGGTCCTAACAGATCCAAAGAGAAGGACTATGGAGCATGCCTGGAAAACAAATACCAGAAGCAACAAACTCCAGGCTTTACCAGTTTGTATCTGAAAATCCCTGGGGAACATTTACCATATTTTAAGGCTGTTGCAGCAGAGAGAAAGAAATGAATTTTTTTACATGCATTATTTATTTGTTTGTCTCAGGGTTAGGGATACATATGCCATTGGTGCACATAGAGAGAAGTCAGAAAGCAGCTTATAAGAGGCTGTCCTCTCCTTCCACAGAGTGGGTTCCAGGTTCAGGTTGTCAGACTTGGTCCCCTTACCTACTGAGCCATCTCGCCAGTTCAGATACATAATTTTTGATTATGATCATGCTGAATTTATTGATTAGATGTGAACTTGGCATAAGTATGTTCATCTATAGAAAGCTTACTGAAATGGTTGTCTGAAACCTTAACAGTGAACCTACACTAAGAAGAAATGCCCAAACTTCCTTGATACACTGAAGGACAAGATCTCTAAAGGCTCTGGAAACAGGGAACCGCACTCAGCAAGAAGCCCCAACCTCAGAGAGCATTTACCTAGCAGGGTGAGCAGCAGTACGCTCTCCTCTGAACTGCACCCACCCTCCAGGCCTTTGTCAAAACCTACCCTTCACCAATTGAGCTGTTCTGAACTAGCAAACAGTGCCCGCCACCCTGGTGAGACATTTATGTGCAGGAAGTGTGGGAGGGGAGCATTCCACAGAAATTAGCTCACCTACCATTTTGTGAAAGCTCTTGCTTCCAGTTGTATCTGATACCTCCAAGCATCCCCTCCAAGGTGAAGGAAGAAGCGCTCGGCCTTTGGAGTGGGGAAGCCCTGGAGATCTATCCCACGGGGCACAACACTATGGCCTACTTAGTAACCCCCGAGAGCGCCACAGGGTGGCAGCATGGGGCCTTGGAAAGTTGCCCAGTTTCAAAAAGACGGGTGACCTTGAGTTTCAGTGACCGTGTGGAAAGCAAAAACAAGCAGCTTCCTCATAAGGTTACAGCAATTATAAAATGAAGCAACAGACAAGAAAGTTCTTTGAGGTGCACATCTCTGGGTGTCAGCCCAGAGTAAAACTTTCCCCAGGATTGTCAAAACACTCTCTCTCTCTC
>NC_022016.1:63976343-63985801 GCF_000317375.1 Microtus ochrogaster | reverse complement strand
AAAAAAGAAACAACAATTTGGAGATCTTTTAAAATAACAATAATGCAACCACAGCCGTCTAACACTTGAGCTACAACGCTGGCAAAGTGGCCATCAGTCCTGAAGTGGGACGCGAGCGAGCGAGCGAGCGAACGGGGCCTGGAATTTACCAGCTGCCTGCCCAGAACTGTTGGGTGAGTACGCATTTGTCCTTTCCCGCCGCTGAAAGGACTTGTTCTAGGCTCAGCCATCCATGCCTCTCTACTCAAGACAGAGTTCTGCGCATCCCTTCCAGAATGTACCAACACTGACCAGCAGAGGGCGGCAGCTCCCCACTCACGGACCAGCGCGCAGCTCCATGGCTTCAGTTTCAAAATTTTGGGCTTCAATCCCAGCAGACCGTTTTGAATCTTGGATTAGGGACCTCATCTCTTTAAACTGTGGTTTTCCTATCTGGAATTGTGGAATGATTAAATAAATATAAAGAAACAAACAAATAAATAAATAAGTAGATAAATAAATTAGTGGAACTGATGATCCCCATAAGGTTAGTGAGATGATATGGATAAACGGCAAGACATTTTCCAAGCATTAGTTGCTCTTAAACAGCAAAATAATGGATCTGATTTGATTCAATTCTCACCAGGCAAAAGATGAAAAATACAGTTCCCATTTTTCAGATGAAGACACTGAGGCCGAAGGGAATTCCACAAGACTGAGGACTCACGAGGCAAACAGCAGTTTTACACTCAGTTCCTACAAAAGCCATGGTTTATTTTCAGTAATGGACATTTGCCTTAAGAAGTTCATCCATAACTCTCTGAAAGTCTGTGATCCCAAGGCCATAGGAAGTCAGTGACCAACTTAGGACCTAAGGAGTCAACAAACTGAGTTCCCAGCCCAGTGATCCATCTGCCTTGCTGTTCTGCTTGTCAGTGCTTGGGTGGCTTCCCACGGGTGAATCTTGTTTTCCTGACTATACCGGAAGCTAAAAGAAGGGCAGCTTCCTCAAGGAGAGAACTGGCTGCGAAAAAAAGCATTTGCTACGTTAAACAAGACTCAGAAAACAGCAGGAACAGATCTCAGTGTATGTTCACATACACACACACGTGGGCAGAAGCTCCAGCCAGGTTTGGTGGCACATGCCGGAAATCCCAGCACTCAAGGGGCAGGAGGACTGTGTGTTTCAGGCTCTTCAGGGAAACCGTGTCTCAAAAGTACTAGAAGTCACAGGCTAGAGAGATGGCTTTGGAGGTTCAGAGTGTTTGTTGCTCCGTCATAAGGATCAGAGTTTGGATTCCAACAGCCATGTCGGGTGGTTTGTGATCACCTGGACCCTCTTCTGCCCTCTTCAGGGTATGTTTCTAGAATTCTCCGGTGAACATGTCTTGCTGTTATGCAGGGCAAATCATTCACATGTGTATCACATTGCTTTGTTTTCCACTTAAAAGATTATGGCATTAAGAGGCAAGAATCACGCTCTGTCCGTTCCACTAACTGCGACTTTGTGAAGACCTTTGGTCGCGCTGAGCCTCGGTTCCTCTGCCTGAGCCGTGGGAAGCACAATCTCTACCCTGCTTCACCAGGAGGCTCACAATCTCACAGCCTCCAGTCATCTCCTAGGCCTCGGCCATGCTTCTGGGCAGAGGTGAGCCCTGCCTCTGCTTTGTTCCCCAATGTCCCAGTGAATTCCTCAGCTGGCCAGAGCCTACCAGAGATGTCTCCACATTGTCTCTGCATCTCTCAGAGCTCTCCAGGCAGGGAGTCTCTGTGCAACCCTGGCTGGCTTAGAGCATCCTATGTAGACCAGCTGGCCTCCAACCCACGGAGATCTACTTGTCTCTGTCTGCCTAGAGCCCGGACTAAAGGCGTGTGCCACCACATCCAGCAGTCCTTCCTGAGACAAACCGGTGGAGTCTTCTGACTTGCAGCCACCTGGGTTTCCTCAGCCCCTCTAGCTGCTGTTCTCATCTTGTGGAAGAGTACCTGGGGCCCATTCCTGTCTCTTTAGACTCTTTAGATGATGTCAATCAAACCTACACTGCCGAGCACCAAAGAGGCCCTCACTCCCACATCAGCTCCATCTGCCTCCTGGCCTGGGCCTGGAGGCAAATGTGGATGAGGCCCACCCTCTGCCAAGCACAGGAGGCTTCCTAGGCATGGCCACCCAGAGCCAAAACACAGGGCCACTTGATGGGAGTTTTCTCTCACCTTCCTCTCAAACCCTCTGAGGACTCCCCCAGCCTCTTCTTCATCCAGAGATATCATTAGGGACCTTCAGACACTCTCCAGGGACCAGCGCCCTACTGGTCCCCTGACTTGACTTCTTTATTCTGGACTGGTCCAAAATACAGGCAGTAGTGGTGATGTTTGGAGGTTTTGGTTTTATTTGTTTTAAGGTTTTTTGTTTCTGGTGTTTTTTGTTTGTTTGGTTGGTTTGGTTTTTGGTTTTGGTTTTTGAGACAGAGTTCTCTTTGTAGTCCTGGCTGTAGACCAGGCTGGTCTCAAACTCAGAGAGATCTACCTGCTTCTGCCTGCCTCTGCCTCCCAAGTGCTGGCATTAAAGGCATGTGCCACCTCTGCCCAACAAGATTTATTTTTATTTTATGTGTAAGTGTATTCTGTAAACGTGTATGCAAGTGCACGCTGTGTATACAGAGCCAGAGGAGGCCAGAAGGAAATATCAGCTATACCCTGGAACTAGAGTTAAAGCAGACTGTGAGCTGCCATTTGAGTGTTGGGAACCAAATCCGGGCCCTCTGCAAGAGCGGCAACTACTCTTAGCCACCGACCCATCTCTCCAAACCCTTCGTTTTGTTTCTGAGACAAGGTCTCAATTTTGAAATAAGTTCTCATGTAGCCCAGGCTGGCTTCAGACTTAGTCTACCACCAAGCAAGGATGACCTGGGCCTCCTGATCCTCCTGCCTCCTGCTGGGACTGTAGGTGTGCACCCAAGTGCCAGGCTTTTCGTCACCACTGTGACTGAGCACTTCCTACGCATCAGGCGCTGAGGGCTTTATCTGCACTTCACGTATTTATCCTTCACAGTCGTGAGAAAGAAGAACGATTACCAGCTGAGACAAGGGACGCAGAGTATTGAAGCGACACGGTCAGGGTTACACAGTTAGCAACGGTTCCTACCCAGGCTTGCATCCATAGCTGCATTCATAGCTCTGGACTCTGTAGCTGGCTCTGTCTGCAGAGCATGGAGCATCCCTTATCCACTCTGCTGCATGCTCTTCTGCCTCTGAGCAAAACAACCACGGGGTAAGAGCTCCTCCATCCCCCTGGCTTCTGGGGACCCCTCTGTGTAGCTCAGACCCTTTCCAGAGACCCTCCCACCTCTGTCTCCCGACCACACCCCTCACCTGCCCCCTAAGCCCACCCCATCCGGAGTACTTATCAGGCCCACTCTACCTCCACACATCAAAAGGTTCCCATCCTTCAAGCCAGACAAAATGTCTTTTCTTGAGTGTGCTAAAAGAGTCATGATGGGGGACAGGCTTTTGGGGACAGTGGATCAGAGAGCATAGAAGATGTAGGATCCAGATTCTCAAGGAACCTTCTTGATCTGCGAGTCTAGAATCCTTGCTTTCAGGAGGCCCTGGAGACAAAGGTAGGGTTGGCCTTTTAAGTCCCTTAGCATTTACAGAATGAAGAGAATGTCAGGCCTGGGAAGGCCTTCAGAGAAAATGAATCCCATACCCTTCACTTGTCCCCCCAGGGTTGCCTACGCCCAGGGAGGGGCAGAGGCCTGGCAAACCATCTGGCTAGAGGTGGGAGGAAAAGCTGTGCTCTCTTGTCTGCTAGAGGACCCATCTCAGCCGGTCCCCTGTCTGCCAAGAAAGGAGTGGGAGGAGCCTGGAAGAGCAAAAGCAAAAGCTTGGCTCTGAGCCGGCCTGGCCTGCTCAGCTCCAGACCTCAGTAGTTTTCCATAGCCAGCAGGGCCAGCAGCCCGGACCATGTGCTCCCCTCTCCCCTTGCCCTCCACATTCCTCTGCATATTCAGGCAGCACGCACAGTGGCATCCAGGGCCCTGCTGGGGCTGGAGCAAAAGCAGGGATAGGGGCAGAAACCCAGATATATGCAAGACATCCAGATAAGGGTTTGGCCAGAAACGCATGGATCAGGAGTGATCACAAAGACGTCAGGCAGGTGAAGGGTCCCAGACCCACACGGCTACATTCATCCATTGCTCCAAAGATATGGCAGTCCCTTTCACGAAGGCACGCACAAAAAAAAAAAAAAAAGACTACCATAGATATGCACGTTCACACACCCCAGACCATGCCTCTGCCATCCCCAACTGTTTCAAGTATAACAAACACAAGACAAGGAATGTGGACTGGTCCTGAGCCCCCAGAGGTCTGGGAGACAAGGGTCAGACAACACCAGTCTTACTCAGCACAGGGTCGGCACCATTCCTCACTTCCAGCAAATTCGCTGGAATTCCTTATTCTGCTCCCAGGAGCTGGAGCGAATCTTGGCTCACCACCCCCACTGTGGCCCTACCTTTGGGACCTGACATTCCAGTTTCGTCCCAATCTGTACGGACATCTGTGAAGTCCTCTCTTTGGTTCCCTCCAGTCCCCTCTACTTCTGTCACCTCCCCTCTCACCTAGCTGCCCTCCCCACCACCCCCTGTCAGCCCCATGCTTGCCACCTGAAAGATTGGCTGAATGAATTAGTAGGGTCCACTCACCAACCTGCGCCTCCAGACCGAGCCAGAACCTCCCTGGAGCTGTTCGGTGAGCACCTGGAGGCCAGCTGGCTGCCTACACTTAGCTCCATGCTTGGGGAGGGGAAGGGAGAGCCAGAGACATGGCTTCACATGTTAGTTCCACCATCTCTAGTTTGTACATTGGAAAATGATACCTTGACTCTCAAGGAAATACACAGTTGATCATGAGGCCTAATTTAGTGCACTGGCTTCAACCACATAAGAAGCGAGACCGAATCAGCTGGTAACGCAGCCTTTCCTAGCCTCAGTTTCCCTGTCTTGGGAAATGTTAGCCTTTCTTTAACCCGGAATTGGAAGCCCTGTCTGGAACAGAGAGCTCTCTGTTCATGGACTCCCCACCTCCACATTCAACATGCCCGCAGACACACCATCCGTTCCCATGCTGCCCGCTGCCCAGTCAGCCGGAAGGGATTTGAAGCCCCAGGGGATCAACTGGGTTTGTACTGAGGCCAGTTTGTCCCAAGGGGGCCCTGGGGTCACGTTGCCAGTGCCCACCCCACCTCTGCCAGGCCAGGCAGCTTCAAGGGCTCACACTGGATTTCCTGGCGGGGTGCCCAACACCCTGTGGGCTGTTTGGGGTGGTGTAGGGACAGCAGGGTCTCTGAGGGAGGTTCCCATGTAGCTGTTCCTGCCCATTTTGAACTGGGTGCCTGAGCTAGATTCCCAGCACCACTGTAGAAGGGTGTAGGCAGGGCCTTTTCCCCCCTTCCCTTTCCCCTACCCTAGGCTTCCTGAGAGATGAGGGATTGCTCCATAAAAGTCTTGGAACTTACGGAGCGCTCTCAGGATGCGCTCATCCAGGAAAGGCGGTCAGAGGCAAGCTGGGGGGGGGGGGTCAGTTTTCAGTGTGGCCAGCTCCAAGCTTTCTGAATGAGACTGGTGGCCTTTGAGACGAGTCAGGCTATTCTAGATTCGAGTTAGAGAAAGCTAGTGCAGCTGTGCAAGGTCCAGATGTTGGGATCTTATCTCAGTGTTGAGTTTGGGAGTTGAGAATCCTCCTCTGTGTGTGGGGGAGCCTGGCAGAGTGTCTGAGTCCAGAAAGACAAATGCCATGGAAGCCTAGCTGATGTGTCTGGTCCAAGGATTGCCATCTCTGCTCAGGGGTGTGTTTTCCCTCCATCAGGTCACTGGGGCACTCTGTAGCTTAGGCATTGGAGCCCAGTCAGTGTATGTGATCCAGAGCTGTGGTCCAGCTAAGTGTTCCATGCTCCGGGTTTGGATCTGCCCTGGTGGATCAGGTTCGGGTGTGAGCACACAGTCTGAGATAGTGTGGGGTTTAGACAGAACTGTAGTAGTAGCTAGCTAGCCCCAGCCCCTACCATAGACTAGAAGGCAGACATCACTGAGAGTCAGTCCCCCGTCCCAGCTCAAGACCCCTCTGGACCAGCAAAAGCAGGGAGCAGGGCAGCTTAGTCTGACGTCCTTCAACTCAAAAGCTGAAGGCAACCCCCATGCTGAAGCCCGTAGTGGTCATGGCCTCACTCTGAGCAGAAGGCAGTTGTTTTCCTTGCTTCTGGTTTCCTTCTGGAAGAGCCAGCTTCAGTGCTCCCCAGGGCCTCCATGCCAACTCTCACTGGAGTGTGTGCAAACATTCATAGGAGCCTGCACGCTCACAGACACACACTCCTCACTCCAGCCTGCCCACACTTCCTAGAGTGATTGTTCCCCTAGAATGCCTTTGTCTCTCCTTTCCCTCCCCTGTCCCTCTCCCAACCCCTCAGGCTCCTCCTGTTCTGAGAAGTCTACACCCACACACCCATACACCCCACACAGGTGCCTTTTCAGACCAGGATTTGAGCTGTTCTTGCTCTGATGTCTCAAGCAGCCCCAGGTCCAGCCCGATATTTCTGGTTCTCTCTGTTGGCTGGGAATAGAGCCCTGTTTACTCCCAACTCCCATGCTGGATAGCCATGGGATCCCATGCTTGGCTGAGCCACCATCCCATGTGGGCAGGTGACCCTTTAAGAAGAATCTCTTTAGTCTCTAATGCCCCGGATGGTGTGGTAGACACTAATCGGATTTGGGGGCCTGTCTCCTGCCCACACCAATCCTCCTTTCCAGGCCACTGGACCCACGTGATGAGTAGTCTGAAGTGGCAGGAAGTCCTGAAGGCCACGTGGGCTGGGTTGGGTAGCTAGGAGAGTGTCTGCCAGATTCCACTTCTCCTGGTGAGAAGTCCTCACACAACACAAGTCCTATGGAGCAGTTGCCTGGCTCCCTAGGCCACTCTGGCAAGTCAAACGCCATGCCCATGAGCAAGCCTGCGTGTGCACATACACACAAAACCCTCACAGAGAGGTTTCTGGGTCAGATTCTCTACCAGGCGGTTTGCAAGCAATATTTCTGGCTTTCCAAACAGCCTTGTAGGAATTGTTAAGCTCGTTTGACAGAAAGGGAAACTGAGGCTCAGAAAAGGATGTGAGGCTACACAGATGCTAAACACAGAATCAGAAGTCAGGGTCGTGACCTTTGCACAGAAGCACCTGCCATTCACACAGAGACACACACACCTTTTCCATACTTACCCTCAGATCCTAAACTTATAGTTAACTGTCAAAACCTTAGAAGGGAGTGGATAGAGTGGCCTTGCCCCAACCACGCCATTGCACAGGAAGAAAGAAAGGGATGTGTCTCCGTTCTCAGCTTACAAAATGGCAGAACCAAAACTAGAGTCCCTACCTCCATTGTCACACAGCCACATGTATGCCTAGCACACACCACACACTTGAACCTGAGATTCAAAGCCTGTGGATGTGCATACACCACGCCCACATCCAATTACCCCTCACATATATCCACTTGCAAGTGCACACATGTATTCAGCATATACAGACACAAACACATATGTAGATATGTGTGATCACACATGAGGCCCATTTACGTCAACTCACACACGTGTTCTACGCTCACACACATGCACAGCACACACCCAGGTTCCCTCACTCATAGGATCAGATGTCCCCACCTCCTTCTGCAGAAGGGGAAGCTGTGCCTGTTCAGACACAACTGAGGACAGACTCTGGTAGACGCTAGACCCTCAGGTGGTTTGCGAGGGGGGGGTTCTCTTCTTTTCTTGAGACAGGCTCTCTCTATGCCACTCTGACTGTCCTGGAATTTGCTATGTAGACCAAGCTGGTCTTGAACTCATCACAGAGATCTATCTGCTTCTGCCTCCTGAATGCTGGGATTAAAAGTATGCACGACCATGCCTGGCCTAGACTCTGAGTTTTTAAAAGGATGCACGCTGGCTCTGCCATTTAGCATCCCTGGAAAAATGTGAGCCGACAGCAGTTCCTCACAGGTCCAGGCAACTCACGCTACATCATCTTGGCTAAGCCAACAGGTAGCCCCAAAAAGTGCCAAGTCATAAGCCCGGGGTAGCCAGGCTCCGCTGGCAGCAGGGCTGGTCTTGTCTTGTTTGCTGTTTGTCTTCTGCCCGGAGCCCTGCTATGGACTCTCCTTGCTCAGAGGACCGGTCCTTGAGTCATAATGCAGGTTCCCCACCCTCTGAAGAGAAGGGTCAAGGTGCCCAGACTTAAGGGCAAAGCAGCCCAAACCACTGGTGGGTTTTATAAAACTGAGTGAGTCAGCTAACTCAAACTATTGAGTGACATGCTTGACATCTTTGGGCCAGGTAAGTCTTTCTGAGTGACTGAAGCATATGAGCATACCAGATACTAAGGACTCTCAAAATCTAGCTCCTGGCCAGATCCAGCTGTCAATCTTCTCGATGAACACGGATGAAAAACAGCAAAGTTGAACGAGAGGTGAGGCCTCTTGAGAGTTCACTAAGACGTTTTCAGACAGGGGATGTTGTTTCGAGGCAGCTTAAGTATGGATTAGAGTCCAGGATACAAGAGTTGAGGCCACTCTGAGGCCACCATTCGGCACTTACCAGTTACTACTATATGTGACATTATGACACATCACACCATCCAGGCTGACTCTGGAGAGCTCAGGTTTAGGGATTTCAAATTCCAGTGTGTTGGGTGCCAGGCAAGCAATGCAGGAGAGTGAAGGGGACCAACGCGGGTCAGCCAGTGGTCGGTATCTGCCTGGAGACCCCTGGCTCAGTCTGAAGCCTCCAGTCAAGAGTCTCTGTCAGTCCTGGGGTAATCATGCAGCCCCTTCAGTTGGGCTGACCTCAGGGATGGTGGACCTTGAATTGTAGTTCAAGTTCCAGATTCTATAACCTAAACCCAGGATCGAGAGCAGTGGTTCTCAACTTTCCTAAACCTGTGACCTTTTAATACAGTTTCTCACGTTGTAGTGACTCCCGCCTGGCTGAGGAATAATCCTCTTGGACACTGTAAAGATTTGTCACTTGAATTGGTTTTAATAAAACCCTGATTGGCCAGTGGCCAGGCAGAAAGTATAGGTTGAGGCGGGGGGCAGGTGACCAAACTAAGGATGATAGGGAGGAGAAGGGAGTCACCAGTCACACCCAGAGGGAACACAAAGTGAATGCGCCATGCTAATAAGGGTACCGCCACATGGCAGAGCGTAAAAAAGGAATATGGGTTAACTTAAAATGTAAGAGCTAGTTATAATTCATATTCAGCCTCTGAGTCAGTTATTTGAGAACTGACGGGCGGGAGAGAAACGTCCGACTCCACCCAACCATAAAATTATTATTTTTTTTATATTTATTTATTATGTATACAATATTCTGTCTGTATGCCTGCAGGCCAGAAGAGGGCACCAAACCCCATTACAGATGGTTGTGAGCCACCATGT
>NC_022016.1:63973529-63976083 GCF_000317375.1 Microtus ochrogaster | reverse complement strand
AATGCTCTTAACCTCTGAGCCATCTCTCCAACCCCCCATAAAATTATTTTTGTTGCTACTTCATAAATATACTTTTGTTACTGTTGTGAATTGTAATGTAAATATCTGTGTTTGCCATTGGTCTTAGGTGACCCCTGTGAAAGGGTCATTCAAACCTCCTACAAGGGGTTGCGACCCACAGGTTGAGAACAGCAGTTCTAGCTGATCTGGAGGAAGCCAAGCAGCTGAGAGGTTCGGGTCAGTCTCTACAAATAGACCTGAGAACCCACAGGAGGGAATACTGGTCACAAGAACTTCCAGAAGTTCACTATGGCCACTGGACTGACAGGACTCTTCCTAGCCTAGCCCTGTGACAAGCATTTCCTAGCAAAGTCCACTCTGTGTTCGGCCAACCCTTCATTTTTATCCCTCCTTCTACCGCACCCTAAACTGCCCCTTTCTATGCGCATCTAGAAGGCAAAACTGGCTAGGCTGGGTCCCCCCATATTTCTCTTTCTGGCCTAAGGCCCTTCAAAAGAACATGACAACACAAATATATACACGCACACACACACATGTATACACACGTACACACATACACATATACACAGCACACACATGTACACACACGTGCGCACACACGTACACACACTCACACACACACACTTCTGTCTGGGGAGATGAGGAAATGCCCCATTTGGCCTCTATTCTTAGACCGCTTGCAAGCCCCTTGGGTGTGGGCACCAAGGAAGCAGCCCCCGTTCTACAAATTAAGGGAAAGAGAATGACCAGGGCACAAGAGAGGCCACCAAATTAGCAGCCTGTCATTCAACCATGTTGATGACTTATGGTCTTGGTCCTACAGTGTGGAAAGGTCACTGGACACAGACTCAGGAGCTCTGGATTCTTAGTCTGATCTCCATTCTGCTGAATGGCCTTAGGGAATTCCCTGCCTCGCTCTGGTTCTGAGTTTTGCCTCTATAAGGAAGGCCAGTGAATTAGGTCAACGGGTCTAAAATGATTTTCTGTACATTCCATATCTTATCAAAGTGTCACAAACTCCTCAGCTATGGTGTGCATGTTCTCCTGCAGGTCCTCTGAGACTCCTGGAGACCAGATTGGCATTCCTGGTTCAGATGCCGTTTTCCCGGTGCACAGGGAGGGCATAAGGGTGGAGCTTTCAAGCTCACAAAACAGGCAGCCTTCTCCCTCCGCAGCCCACACAGCCCTCAGACGCTGGGCAGAGGGACCTGGGAATAGCTCTAGCCACAGATTGGCATCCTTCCCACCCCCCTCAGCAGCCAAGTCTCTCTCCTGCAGCCTCATTAAATTATTCTGCCTCACTGACCCCGGGCTCAGGCTGCCTTTGATGTGTGCCCATCCAACTTCTGAAGCCAAGACCAGAGACCCCTCATACTAGGCCAGGCTGATGGGCTTCGACAACTTCCTGGGGCCCCAGCGGTGGTAGGAACACCACGGCGCACACCCACAGCACAGGGACACATGCTCAGCTGCTCTCGCGTGTGTGTGTGCTCTCTCTCTCTCTCTCTCCTGCTCCCACACAAAGACATACAGACAACACAGTATGGCATGGACACAAGCAAGCACAAGCGCCCTAGCACACACAAATACACTCCAGCACCCCCTGCACACACACACGCTATTATGCAGACCTTGACGCTCCTATACCTTCTAGCACCTCACAGCGACTCCTCCTAGCTCCTCAGGACAACTTCCCTCTGCCTCTTCCTCATCCCTCCATTGGGCATCAGCAGTCTCGGGGCCTCCTTTCCTTTTGTCCTCTAGGAACTCATGATCTGACTCATGATCTCCAGTCTCATCCGCCTGACCCACTGTTTGAGTTTGTACTCTGTGTTTATTAGCTGAGCAAATGACTAACTTCCCTGGACTCCATAGCCTTGCCTGTAAAATGAGAATAACCGCGCACTCCTGTGCCCTTCATTGGGTGATTGTGTGGCTTAAAAAAAAACAAAAACAAAAATGTTTGATGCTGACTAGGATGTAGAGGCAGGAGAACCAGGAGATCATCCTTAGCCACACAGGGAATTTAAGGCTACCCTAGGCTACAGGGGCCCCTGTCCTTAAAGGAGAGACAAAGAGACTTAAAAGATGTTCATAGCCAGGTAGTGGTGGTCCATACCTTTAATGCCAGCACTTGGGAGGTAAAGGCAAGCAGATCTCTATGAGTTCAGAGCCAATCTGGTCTAAAGTGTGAGTTCCAGGACAGTCAGAGTTACACAGGAAAACCCTGTCTTTAAATTTAAAAAAAAAGCAGAGAAGAAGAAGTTGTTGTTCAGGTTAGAGAGGTGGCTATACAAACATGAGGACCTGAATTCAGTCCTGAGCACTCAGAAAAAAAGCTGGACCAGGCCAAGCAGAGGCCTACTATCCCAGCTCTGTGGGCATCGGAGATGGTAGGATCTCTGGAGCTTGCTGACCACCAGCCTAGCTCTAGTTTCAGTGAGAGACCCTGTCTCGAAGGAATAAGACAGAGTGATAGAGCTGGGCACTCCGTATCCTCCTCTAGCCCCCCCCCACACGTGTATGCTTGCAT
>NC_022016.1:63972125-63973424 GCF_000317375.1 Microtus ochrogaster | reverse complement strand
ACACACACACACCTCATTAAGTTGGTTGCTGAAGTAGAGGAGGGTCTGGTGTGTACTAAGAATGCAACCAGTGTTGGCTACTGTCACTTGCCACTCCCTTCCCTGGCCTCAGCCATGACACTCATCAAGCTTCCTAAGCCTGCACATCAGCTGCTTGCTTCTAAGCCCTTGCACAGGCATTCTCCACCTGGCCATCACTTCCCGCTCCTTTCTCTCCACTAACCATCTGGAGAGCACCGATTGTCTTGAAGCCCTGCTCAGGAGGCTCTGCCTTTCTTGCCACCACCCTCCACCCCCAAACCCAGAGGAACTTGCTACCTACTCCTTATGACTCACCTCTCCCTCCGCCCCACCCCCACGTAAATTGTCTCTTTCCCTGGGTAAGAGCACAGCCGGGATATGGGCCATATGAAGTTCCTGTCTTGACTCTTGCATTCTGGCCACCAATCACAGCAAGCATCAGTGATCTGTGAAAGAGCAAATGATGCTGATGGCGGTATAAATGAGGGCGCTCACACAACCGATTGTTAAGGTCTCAGCTGTGCCGCGGCCGAGAGCATAAACAGTAATCACACACTAGGAACAGCTGCTGACTGAGAAACGCTAACTGCAGGCAGGCTGGGATTAAGGGTTCTCTGTGCCTGTCCTCTCCGTAATTCCGTTAGGCTGTGGTGGAGATGTGTCTGTCACTCGGGGCGATGAATGTATGAAGCATCATGTGCTTTGGATAACACACCACACAGCAACCAATCAGAAAAGAGCTATCCACATATGACAAGACAGGGGATCTAGGAATCAAATCGTGGTGCAGAGGCAGAAGAACATCAACTAAGTACCCATATGACACAATGCCAGTTTTTCAAAGGCCCCCCCACCCAGTCGTGCAGATTTTATAAAGACAAAATGTGTCTCTATGACTGGAGTTTTTAATTTATTTTTGTTTTATATGTATGAATGTTTCTGCCTGAATATATGTCTGTGCGCCACAGATGAGCATTGCATGTGGACGCCGGAAGAGAGTGTCTGATACCCTAGACCTAAAAGTTTCAGGTGGTTGTGATTTGCCATGGGGGTGCTGGAAATTAAACCTAGGTATTTGGAAGAGCAGTCGATGTTTTTAAATCCTATTCTCTCCAGTCCCTTTGCTGGAGGCAGGGGGGTCTGGTTTTTTGTTGTTTTGTTTCACTTTGCTTTGCTTTTGTCGTTGTTGGGTTTTTTGATTTTCGTTTTGTTTTGGTTTGGTTTGGTTTGGTTTTTTTTTTTTTTTTTTTTTTGGTTTTTTTTTTTTTTTTTTTTTTT
>NC_022016.1:63965317-63972025 GCF_000317375.1 Microtus ochrogaster | reverse complement strand
AACTCACAGAGATCCGCCTGCCTCTGCCTCCCGAGTGCTGGGATTAAAGGCGTGCGCCACCATCGCCCGGCTTTGTTTTGTTTTTGTTTTTGAGTCAGATTCTCACGAAGACTTGAGTCATAACCCGGGCTATCCTATTATAACTCACTAGTCAAGGAAAACCTTGCCTCCTGCTTCTTACCTCAACCTCCCAAGTACTGAGATTACAGGCAAGTACTGCAGTGCCCGGCTCAGACATGAACTTCGTAAGAAGAGGAATGGACATGAGAAGCTGAGAAGCGAAGGACTGGTGGGGGGGGTTGTGAGACAACTCTGTGCACCTGATGTCTAAACAAACACACAAAACAAGCCAATCTGCGGACTCAACCACTCTGACCTCTTTTCCGGCTGAAGATATCAACTACTCATGAGGTCGTTCTTTGCTATAGACCTTGGCTTCACTGCATCTGGTCAATATTGCTGCTGATTGTTCCATTTAGGGCAGGGAAAAGCTGAGCTTGCGTGGCCTGGGCCACCCTGTCAAATTGCATGCACGCACAGAATCATTCAAGAGGGCCCTAACTGAGCCCCATTCCCACAAGCTCCATGGCAGCTCCCGGGACTGAAGGAGTGGACAAAGAAGGGAAAAGGGGAGAGGAAGACAGGGAACTAGGCCAGAAGAGGATAGCAAGTTCCAGGTCAACCTAACCTATAATCCATCACTCTGTCTCAAACGGGGCGGGGGGGATTTTTTTTTAAAAAAGAAAACTAGGGGTGAAGAAATAGAACAAAGAAGATTCCATAGAAGTCTCAACATAGGAGGAATTGCAGAGAACATTCTTGAATTTTCTCTGCCCCTATGGTCACAAATCCCAGGCTGGGGCAGAGGCAAGCCTGTAAGGGCTGGGAGTAGTCCTGCTGAACCCATCCACCCAGAGCAGCTGAGGAGTGCTTTCTCTTATCTGGAGGCAGCAGAGGCTGTCACGAGGTCTTGAATTCTCAAGATAGCAGAACCTCAGGGATCAGGGATCGAGAAGCTACTAAGTGGCATATGACTGCTCCAGGAAAGGCTTTGGTCTGAACTTTGTGCCACAGCAGCAAGAAGGACAACAGTGAGCCTTAGCATGGTACTGCGAAAAGGGTACTTAGTACAAACAGGATACTTTGTATCCCTGTAACCTCTTTAACTCCCATATCGGATCGGGAGAGCGTGCTAAGAATATTGTCATTTAGCTGAGTAAGGAAACTGAGGCTGAAGAAGTTAAAGATCTTCTCAGAGTTGCCCCATGTCTGATAGTAGCAGGAACCATCCACCCTCTGGATGTCTGCCCTGTGCTAGCCCGTCTTTAGTCACCTTGTACCCTCTCCCTGGAGCAGCACGGCCCCTTCCAGATGACCGGAGATGCAGCTGTACGGTAGAGCATGGCACACCCAGAAAATGAGATTCAGTGGTCTGACTTGTGTTTACTCGCTTTGCCCCAGGGCTATGTGCCTTTTGCAAAGCAGAACCACAGTACGAACGCCAGAAAAACCTGACGTGTGGGATGGGGTAGCTTTACCATTTGGGGAGCCTGGCTTCCTGCCAGCCAAATGGGACTCTCCTGAGAATAAAGTTGAGGACACCCAGGACATGCAAGGCCAGTCACTGGCTCTGCTGGCTCCGTGGTCTGTCCAGACCTTCTGAAAAAAATTCCCTAAGCCTGGGGTAATGGGAGAGGCTGGGCCCTCCCCCTTTCCCAGCCAGAGCTGTGTGAGTTAATCCTAGGGAGAAGACGCATTAGCCTGGGAGAATTGGTCCCAGCCTGCTGTGCTGAGTCAGCAGGAAGTACAGCCCCCGGCTCCAGCAGCTACGTGAGCCCCTGCACGCCACCAGCTTCTGCCACCCCAGTGCAGGGCCCCACCGTTGACATACCTCTCATGCCTCTTCTCTGCCTCCCTTCTCTCCCATGTGAGCAGCCCCCTCTGTCCTTGTTCCCAGGCCCAGATCTGTTTCTCTTCATCACCGTGCCCCCGCCTCAGGCCCCCAGAAGACAGACATCTCTCCTGCACTGAGAAGGAATGTTGTCCAGGAGGAAATACATGAGCTGGGCTCAGAAAAGGTGGTACGATGTCCCCATATTCTGTGTACCACCAGCTTAACGGGGGAGCTGTGGTCAGCTCATGGTCACTACCACTTTCGGTGCCCATCTCTGTCTCCACCCTCCCTGTTAGTGACACCATTGCAATGACCACTACCATCACCACCACAGCGAGTTCGCCGTTGGTGCAGACACCCGTACCACTTCCACTTTCACTGATGCCATTCTGTTCATTTCCTGTTGCCGGAATGAAACATCTGAGACAGGCAGACAACTTATGAAATTACAAATTTATCTGGGTCCAGTTCCAGAGGCAAGCAAGTCTAGGGACAAGGCACTGACATCTACTGGGCATCTAGGGAGAGTTTTCTTTCTGCACCATGGCACAGCAAGACTCGTGCTAGCACCAGAGGCTCATTGTGACATAACTCAGGCTGCTCTCAACCTCACTGCGCAGCCAAAGTTAGACTTGAGTTAGCGATCCTCCTGCCTCCACATCCTAACTGTCCAGATTACATCTGTGCATCTCTATGCCCTGCAGGCCCCTCCCTTTTCTCCTTAAGCTGCAGTGGCACGTTGGGGCTGCACTCTCCCCACACCATTTAATCCTGCTTACTTCCCAAAGACCCCGCTCTAAATCCCACCCTTTTTTTCAAGTCCCCAACACATGAACTCTTTGGAGGACATACAGAAGCCATTGAAGTCACAAAGACAAGCAAGCATCACCAACCCCATCCAAAACATTGCCACCAGCTCTGCCACCATCTCGGGTTATTAAGATCGTTTGAATCAACATCTCTATCTTCTCCCCAAACCCACCATGTCACTGCTGTCGTTTTGCCACCCAAATGGGACCGTTTAACACCAGCCCACCGTTGTTCTTACACTCTCCTCAGCACCAACATCATTGCGCCCACCTCTGTCATCATTATCACTATTGTCCCACCATCCATCATCATCACCACCACTGTACCAACAAGGCTTGCATCCCTACCAGCCACTGCCACCAGCCGCTGTTGATACTATGTTGCCGTAACTGCGGACACCATCCGCATCGCTAAAACCATCACATACCAGCTATTTGAGAAGCCTGCCATTTGTTCTGTTTGCTCTGCCCGTTTCTCTGCAGAGCAAAAAACAGTGGTTGGATAAATGCAAAGTTCTTCCTGTTGTCCTGGCTCTATAATGGCATGCTCTCGTTTCCCATCAATGGCTCCCTCTGAATAGACACAATTGTGTCACTAAATTGGCCCACTAAGCGATTCACTGGGGAACAGTCATGCATGCCTGGAAAACACAGGGGTGATTTTTGGGAGCCACCCCTCACTGCTTGTGATATCAAGAAGCCTGACTCTCGATGCTGCCAGACCCTTCTACCTTCTACCATACATGTTGGACCATGGTAGACTTATCTGTTCCTCCAATGTATGCTTTCCTTTGCTCCCCAAACTTTGTTCCTCTAGAGTAGACCCATTCACGAAAAGAGCACTGTCTAAGAGCCAAAGCCCTGGATTCCAGCCTGACTTCCACCCTAATCTCTGTGTGGCCTTGAGAAACACCTCTCAGTCACCTCCCAGGCCTGAGGGATAGCATCTAACTCTAGTACTCTACAGACTTTTGGGAACTGAGACACTTCCCAACAGGTCTGAACCCTTTTCTCCAGAAGGTTCTCTTGAGTTGGAAGACCAAGAAGAGTCAGGTGCGCTTGGCTTCCAGGCTGTAAACCTTGACCCCTGAAGTCAACATCTGTCAGGAAGACCTGCGTGAACTCAGAGCTGCTGTCCTCCAGGCACCGTGGAGTCTGAAGAGTTAAGCCAGCCAGGGCTTCTGAGCAGCTACCTCAGATGAAAGGTTGCTCCAGAGAACGCCATGTGGCTGTTGTGGTTGGCAGGTCAGGGGCAGTGGGACCAGGCTAGGTCCCGAAGGAAACCCCCTCCTGGTCTCACCAGAACAAAGTGGTGTTTTGCAAAAATGCCATTGTTCTTGGCTAAGTCTTTCCCATCTCAACATAAACCAGGAAGCAGGGCTTCCTCTCTTGGGCGAGACCCTAATGTCCCCCACCAGTGAGGGTGGAGGGGGAGCCGTTTTCCTTAGCTTGAGTGGTCTGCCACAGAGTTCCAGCAGAGGAAGAGCAGAGGCCTCTACCTGACTGAAACCAAAGTTCCCCATGCTGGGGTGTGTGTGTGTGTGTGTGTGTGTGTGTGTGTGTGTGTGTGTGTGAGAGAGAGAGAGAGAGAGAGAGAGAGAGAGAGAGAGAGAGAGAGAGAGAGAGAGATTTCTACATAAGAATAAAAGGGGTTACACAGTCCAGTCTCTTGCCTTCTAAAATAGGCCCAGATGTGAGAGACATCACTGCCACCCCTTTTCTCACCTCTGTGTCTCTCAGCCTCCTGCTGTCCCTCACACATACCAGTCATGTCTGTGTCTGCCTGTAGGTGGCCTCGTATGTGCTGGAATTCTCTTCTGCCCTTTAAACATAGGCTCATCATCATCGTTTCCATCTCTGTTCTAACCTCCGTAAGCAGTAACCACCATTTGGCGGCTTGTTCAATCTCTTCTTTCTGAGTTTCTGCCAGTTCCATCAGAATAAATCCAAGAACTGTGTCTGTCACTTGCTACTGTATTCCCAGCATCTGGCAAAGAGGTAGGTGTGTGGTGTGTGGTGTGTGGTGTGTGGTGTGTGTGTGTGTGTCCACTTCATACCCCATAAGGCAAACAGGTCACAGTCTCCAAGGAAAAGCTGTTTCCTTCACCCTCAGATCAGAAAAGTCTCAGATCTGAGCATCCACACAATCTTTTTCGAAACGGGAAACTGAGGCGTAGAGCCTGGAAAGTTCTGACAGAGGCCCAGGCCTGGTTTGTACCAACAGGGGAAGAGCTGAGCTTGCTGCAGGTGTGCCTGGCACTGGCCCTCCTGAACAAGCCCCTAGTTTCCAAGCCGAGGCAGAGGCCCTGCCCTGAACCTCTGCACATACCAACCCCAGCACATCACATCCAGGCTCCCATTGTCGGCCCATCCTGGATTCTCCCAAGCCATTTGCTGTCCCTTCCTACCATCAGAATCACTGAGAATCCAAGGGAAGACATTTCTGCGGAGGACAGAGCTGTTCTCTTACCACCTCCGCCCAGCACTCCCCTACTGCAGGTCTCCAAGTCCCAAGCCACAGACGCTGGGAAGGGGGCACATGCAGTAACTCTCAGGGCCATCTGTAATCATCCAGAGGAACCAGAGCTCAGTTTTCTTCCTTTCAAACAACTTTATGTAAATGTAAAGAGTGAGGAAGCAAATAATATTTCCCTGTATGACCTCAAACAATTAAAGCAAAAACTAAATTTAAAAAGTTATCAATATGTATATTTTTGTTTCTATAGCTTTTTCTTTTTCTTTTTTTTTGGGGGGGAGGTACCCACCTGCCTCTGCCTCCCACCTCCTAGCTTTACAGCTTTTTCTTAAGCAGAAGGATCATTTGTTTAAATATTAATGGATGAGGAGATAAGACACCTCCTCTTGGCACCTATTTGAGGGTTCAATGAGCCAGTGCCCCCAGCACAAGCAAAGTCTAACTAATGCTAGATCTCTGGAAAAGCACCAAACAGTCATCAGATGAGACACTGTTACTTTCTAGGCGAGGACTATTTGATTTGAACGCTGTGACATTAACAAATGTCCTCCAATCTGTAGGGCGGAGGTAATGTCCAGTTTAAGAACTGTTTTCTTAAGCCGAGTGGTGATGGCACACACCTTTAGTCCCAGCCTTCCAGAAGCAGAGGCAGGCAGATCTCTGAGTTTGAGGCTAGCCTGGTCTACAGAGTGAGCTCCAGGACAGCAGGGACTACACAGAGAAATCCTGTCTCAGGAAAAAAAAAAAAAGTTTTCTTGGAGGCTGGAGAGGTTTGTCTGTAGTTAAGAACACTGACTGCTCTTGCAGAGAGAACCCAGGTTCAGTTCCCAGCAGGCACATGGTCATTCAGCAGCCATCTCTAACTCCAGCTCCAGGAGACTCAGTGATGTCTTCTGGCCTCTGCTGACATACACATACCACAATACAAATACATTTATGCAAGCAAAACAGTCATACAAATAAAATAAATAAATAAATAAATAAATAAATAAAACTTTTTAAAGAAATGTTTTCTTGGATTGGAGAAAAGGCTCAGCAGTTAAGAGCACCTACTTTTCTTGCAGAAGACCCAAGTTTGGTTCCCAACACCCACTTCAGGTGGCTCACAACCACCTAGAACTCCAGTTTCAGCGGCTTCAACCTATCCTATACAGACACAAACATTACACATATATATAATTAAAAAAACTTTTTTTTTGTAAGAATTGTTTCCTTGAAGCTCAGGAGTAGGGCTCTTACTTAGCATGGGTCAAGGCCCTGGATTCAAGCCTTAGCATAGAAAATAATAACATTTTTCTAACTTCCAGGGAGGACTAGACTGGGAAGGTTAGATTTAGGTTTTTTTTTTTTTTTTTTTTTGGTTGCTTGGTTGGTTGGTTTTTGTGGGGGATTTTATTGGTCTGTTTGTGTGTTATTTTGTTTGATGTTTTGCCCATTCTTTTCTGTTTTTTTTGTTGTTGTTGTTGTTGTTGCTTTTGTTTTTTTTGTTTGTTTGTTTTTCGAGACAGGGTTTCTCTGTGGTTTTGGAA
>NC_022016.1:63948225-63965114 GCF_000317375.1 Microtus ochrogaster | reverse complement strand
CTCTGCCTCTGAGTGCTAGGACTAAAGTCATGTGCCACTACTGCCAGGCAAGAGTTTTACCCATTTTTTACAAAATAATTTATACATGTAGGTAGAACATTAAGGAAGTTAAGGAAGCAGAGACGGAGGATGACCAGGTCACCCAGTGCAGCTGACTCAGACTCTGCTTCCAGAAGATAGAGCCCCAGAGGAGTGTTGAGGTATTTGTTTTTCCTAGCCCTTTGTTTATCTGTTGGTGGGTTTACAGAGGAATGCCTACAGGGGATTTTGTGCCCCAAAGCAACCTCAAGATAAGGAGCAGATGAAATTCCAACCGAAGAAATCAAGATAAGGATCTAAAGGGATTTAACCCAGGAGACCAGGCCTCTAACTCCCAGGCCCAGAATTTTCTCAGAGAATCCTCAACAATGGACAATGCCCATGGAATTTCTCACCTTATAAAGGTGAGATAGATTCCACTTGTTCAACTGAACCCTAGAACAAGACCTGCAGCCCTGAAATTCCCATAAAGAAGAATCTTGACCTGGGCAGCAGTTCTGAGCTCAGAATCACAAATTCAAATGTGTAGATTCTTCCAAAGAAAATGAAACCTGATGGTGTATCTCTTCACGCTCTACTGATGAGAAGGGCCAGGTCTGTTATTGTTGGGACTCTCCACTCTAGGAATGTAAGAATCTGGAAGCCCTTTGGCTCCTTGCTTCTCAAAGTGTGGTCTAAGGATGAGTCTTCTTGGGATCTTGCTAGAAATAGAGCTCTGAGCTCTCATCAGGACCAGGATTCCCAGGTAACTGGTGAACATGCTAATGTTGGAGAAACACTGTAGACGTTAAAACCCCAATGCCACCTCCTGCCAAAGCTGACAGCACCACTGACTTCAAAGAGAGGCTCAAAGGATTCTGGGGGTCTGGGGTTGACTCCATCTCTGTGAAGGGACCAGAGGGTCTGCTTTCTGGGATCTTTCTGTTTCTTCTCAAGACCTACCCACCCACCCAATTTGTTCCTCCCTATGTTTCTCCAGTGCAGTCCCCTCAATAAAGCGAAGCTTCCAATCACACAAACCTGAAAAACTAGTTGTCCACAGCAACCCTGCCCACCACCACTCTAGGCAGAGCCCAAAGGCGCCACTCTCTGCTTGGAATGAGGGCCAAAGCCATCTGCACAGAACAGCATCCCAATCCATTATCTCGACACTCTGGCCATTCTTTAACCCCTTCTCTCAATTACACCTGGGTTTAAGTGCAAACCGAAGGCTTAGCTTGTAATTCTAATAGGTTTGTTTTTTAAAGGGAAAAACCGATCCTCTGAGTCCTAGATTGCTTCTGAGACTCACAAGACTTTAATGAGTTAGTTTAGGGATTAAGAAAAGTATTTGCCATCAACAATGGAATATGTTCTTTTGTACTTTTTAGGGAGGGGGAGAAGGTAGGGGGCTCTTCTTTCAAAATAAGCTCTGTGAAGGAGCCCATAGCATAAAATACCAGAGCTGCTTTAGCTATAAAGTGTAGACCCAGAACCCAAGACACATGGTCTCCTCTATACTCTCTTAACAGCCCAGATAGTGGCTCAACAACCTGCCAAGCTCAGTGGAGCAGGAGATGGAGAACTGGCTTCAGCTGCCCATCCACAGATACCCAAAACTTCCTCGTGGCTTCCTTTCTCTGTCCTCTGACCAGTTTCCAAGGCAGGCTTTGAAGGGCAGCCAGGCCCAGAGTTCAGACACACACAGGATTGGAAGGCGCTAGCAACTGTCATCTGTCACAGTTAAAATTGCCATTTCTTGAGGACTGCAAGAAATGGACTCATTTCCTCTTTCCCATCATTTATAGAACATAGAAGATTCTAGAACACCTCTTAGAGCTTAAGTCTGTGAAAAATGGTGGCCAGGCAAGATGACTCCGAGAGCAAAGGCTCTTGAGAGCTGAATCCACTGACCTGTCTTCAGACTGTCACATGAATGCCACACACACACACACACACACACACACACAGGTAAATGATGAATTAATGAAATTAGCGAGGCAATAATGAGTGAATAGGCAGGGGGAGGGCTAGAGAGAGAAATGAAGTGAAGGGGTGGAAGACATTCTCGTCTGGACTCCTTCAAGTCTGAAGCGGTTCTTTTGGAAGATGGGGTTGAGAGCTTCCTGGAACTGTCTAGAAAGCCCAAGCAATCCTCCTGCCTCATCTTTCTGAGTGCTGGGATCTATGTGTGCACCACCACCCAGGCTGGAATGCAGATCTCTGTAAACATGATGGCGTGTGAGAAATTTGCTATATTTGAAACTAACCATGTTATTCCAACTGGAGCCCAGTGCTTTCCCAATGTAGATAATGAATTATGTCACTAGGTCCATCAAACTAACGTTGTGGCTCTCAGTCAAAATTTGCTTAATGAAAGAATGGAATCGGATGGAATGGAATGGAATGGAATGGAATGGAAGAGATCTAGGTTGTCACTAGATCGGGAATTCTTTGGAAATTTTTATTTTTCTATTTATACATATGCACACATATAGTTATATATGTATAAATGTGCAAGCCAGTTCTTGATATAAAACATATTTTTTTCACCATAAATCACAGCTCAGAAACCAAAAACCAAAACTCTAGCTTTATGAAGTGATATTACTCCTGCCTTCAAATAAAGAAACTCGTAAGGAAATTAAGCTGTTCAAGGTCACCCATAGTAAGTGGTAGAACTAGGGAGCAGTCAGCGGTGAAGACCCCAAAATCTGAACCGTAACCTTCCAGTCTGAGGCTGTGGTTGACTCGGCTGTATGGAGGAGGGAAGCAGAGAGCAGTGCAGGGGCAGATGGGGGTCATGGAGGCATCTGGCAGGAGTTTTCTCTCACAACTTAGACACACTCCCAGCGTTTACACTCAGTGCTCTGTGCAGGGCACACCCGGAGCAGACACGGTTACGGTCACTGAAGCGCACTGGGATATGTGGTTCCCCATGCTGTGATTCTCATGAATCCAAGTAAACCGGTACTTTAATGATGATTAATGGGACTGTTTTGACAGCACTCACTCTGCTTTGAGCTGCTTCTTGTAACAGAGCTGTCGCTGAGCCAAGCAGCTGGCTGATAGCCACCTGGACAAGTTTGCACTAATGTGCAAACGAGATAGTTGGTATCTGAGGCCTTTCCCTCCATGTCAGGAAGCTAAGATAACACATCTTCAGGCACTGCACACATCAAAACCCATGTGAGGCACATCTGGCTGCGACTCCACCCTTTGCTCGTTTTTCGCTCTAGAATGGCATCAGCCCCTGGAGGCTCTGCCCAAGTCAACAGTCTTTCCCTTCAATGTGAACAACTCCCAGACCCAAATGGGGCATCATCACTGTGAAGGAACTGGTCCCCTAGACCTTTGCAGTAACTTCTCTATGGACACGGCATCTACTCCTAACCAGCACTCGGTGCCCAGGGCTTTCTTATACTTTTTTTTTTTGGCCTATATTTTCATTTACTTGTGGGGGTTTGTACATGTGTGCGTTTTTGCTTAGTTTTGCTTATTCTGTTTTTGTGTGCATTACAATAAACAGATTAGCTCAGAAAACATTCCTGGAGGTTAAATGTTTGCAGGTGGAGGAGAATGTTTGCCAGTCCAACACACAGCACACTGCTTGATGCTGTGGGTCACCCCACAGTCAAGCCATTCCTTCTGCTCTGGGGAGGGGACTGTAACCAACCACAAAGACCCTGGCCACCCTATGATTTGGCAAAAATTTCCCTATGTATCTTCAAACCTAAGTGTGAGAGAGACAGCTTTACCAGTTTTACAAGCTGGGCATGGTGGCACATGCCTTTGATCCTGCACTTGGGGTAGGGGTGGGAGGGGTGACCCTGAGTAAATCTCTGAGTTTGAGACCAGCCTGGTTTCCAGAGCTAGTTCTAAGACAGCAGGGCTACACAGGGAAACGTTTCCAAAACCCCTGCTCCAGAAAAGGGAGGAGGAGGAAGAGGAGAACTTTTACAGTCAAAGTGATCAGAGCATCAGTGTCAGACAAGGAACCTAGCCCCTTATCCTGCAGACCTTCGTGCTGAGGCAGGGTCTTACTATATAGCCCAGGCTTTCCTTGAACCCAAGATCCTCCTGCCTCTGCCTTTAAGTGTCTGAAACAATCTTGATGTTCTCCTTGCTGGCAAACTCAGAGCCTTTTCTACATCATGGCTGCTTTGCTGACTAATGCTACCTCTCTCTGAAATGCATGCTATCCATCCCCATCCTCACAGGGTACCTCATCTTCCTCACCAGAGTGCACAGGGCCCCTCTTCCACTGCTGACCATGAGGTTAATTTGGCAGCATCAGTCTCTGCTCTGCTATAAAAAGCAGCCTATAATTTTCCTATATAAGGAGCCAGGGTGTGGTAGGTCCAGGCCCTTGCTAGTGGGCTCTCTCCACGATCCATCAATGCATGTCTTACAACACCATAGTCCTTTTTACAGCCCAGAACCTGTGGTCCTTTTCCCACAGCATGCCCTGGCTACCCTTACTGCAAGAGAAATCTGGCATTCAGTCATGCCTTGACCTAAGTCAACCCATCTTGGCTCCCAATAATCCCTTCTTAGACAAGGAATTTCTGGACATTTGCCTAGGATTGTCATAAGCTCACTGTACCATATTTTTCCCATGCTTAAAACAAGGCAGTGTGTTTCAGGGTTTGCCTCCTGATAACTCTCGGCTCCTATCTTTGCCTTAATGTTACTCCAAGCCCCAAACCTAGAGTTTGGAACAGCACTGAGGAGCCAGGGATACAAGGCAAGGATACTGGGCAGAGCCAGGCAGTTTGGTTAAGACACGGCTTGTTGGTGCCAGGGCACTGTGTCCATCAGTCATTCACAGGTAGATATTCATATCTCCATCAAGAGAAGGGATAACTCTAAGAGACTGATGCAGGAGGATTGCGGTGAGCTCAAAACTTCTACAAAGCAAATATCAGGCCCACCATGCCTATGTAGAAAAATTTTGTTTCATAAAAATAGATAAGTAAAAACATAGGGGGAGATGAGAGCCACAGAGAAAAAGGCAGAGAGAGAAACAGAGACACAAACAGGAGATAAAGCCTGAAACGGAGAGAGGCAGAGACCTGAATGAACTTTGAAGTCAAACAGACCCCCCACTTGGGAATTCCAACAATTCCTCCCCCCTGGTTAAATGAGATCTGGCACCTAGGAAGGATTTCAGAACTCACAGTGGCATGCTTGTCATGACTTCTGCTGCTTCTCAGGGAGAGCTGGCTATCCCAAAGGCCCCCAGGGAGCTGTCAGAGCTGCTCCTGACTTCTCGAACTTTCTCCACCCTGTGCCGTACAAACACCAGGCTCCTAATCCAACACAGACCCCGCCAGCTGCAGCAGCTGGACTTACTGTTGCTCCTACACCTGGTCAGCTGGCTGTGAGCCAGGCCCCTGGATCTCCAGGCTCAGCAACCTAGGGAGGCAGGGCACCCGCCATCCTTGCATAGCTAGGGAAGCCAGAGGTGAGGGGACCTCAAACAAGAGTTCAGCCCCATAGGCCCTGCTCTTCCGCCTCGCCTCTGCCCTACCTCTGTTTGCTCATTTGTCCCAAGAATGTGACAACAGGGCCATACCTCTTTAGACAGTGGGGAAGGTATTACAGAGGGTACACAGCTTGAAAACCTGGCACAAAATAGGATCTCCGGAAAGTTTACAAAATTTCTCGTTGGATGCCCAAGAAAGAGAGTAGGGTGAGGGGCCCGAGGAGAACAAGTGGTCTTAGAAATGAAGACTTTCCCTGAACAGTTCCTCGACAGCTCCTGGCAGAGGATCTGCCCTTGCGGGACAATGACCCGCACGTGGTGCAGATGAGAAGGGAGAGAGGAATCCAGAGATGATGGCGGTGAGGCCACTTGGGCAGATCTCAAAGCTCTGCGGTCTGTCATGAAGAAACCTGGATTTATCCGACTCTAAAAGAGCCTTCTGCAGGGTGGTGGTGGCGCGCGCCTTTAATCCCAGCACTCAGGAGGCAGAGACAGGTGGATCTCTGTAAGTTCGAGGCCAGCCTGGTCTACAGAGAGAGTTCCAGGACAGGAACCAAAGCTACAGAGAAACCCTGTCTTAAAACACAAACAAACAAACAAACAAAAAAGCCCTTCTGACTCCCAGAGTCTGTCCAGCAGGGAGAGACTGACCTCCCAAAAGAGCCTGTGATGACCTTTGACTTCCCATAGCCCCCCCCCATATCCACCAACAGAACACTGAAAGCCTGGCTTATCTGAGGTGACCTAAAGTTGCTTATGTTGTTGCTATAAACACTGATCCTCTGTTCCATGACCATGTGAGGAAATACAAAGTCACTAGGCAGCAAGATTTTAGGGTTCTACCAAGTCCTCAGCCACTTGCTGGATGATGATGATGGCTCCAGAACCTGCCCTGTGCCCAAGAAGCTTTTAGAGGCGTGTGGGTACTGGGTTCAAGTCTCAGTTCCAACACTTGAATTATTCTGTGACCTTGGATGAGTCACCTCATGCCCCCCCCCCCCGGAGTCTCAGGTTCTCCATTATGAAGTAATGATTCTAACTTATGAATAAACTTGAGTTCTCTCTTTGTGGCCCAAGTTCACAGAATAGAGACTTATACAAAGTAACTACTCAAGGAAGACATTAAGTAAGCAAATTAATTCCAACTCCCTGGGTCTCAATCACCACTGTGAGCAATTTGCCTGAAATCATCTCAGAAACAAAACAAAACAAAACAAAAACCTCATTTTACAGATTAAAAACCCCAAGGCACGGAGAGACAGGAGCTAACCCAAGGCATCTAGACAGTCAACGGCAAAACAAGGGTTCAAATCTAAGTCTCTGTCAGTCCCCCAAGAGCCCCCTGTTCTTCTGGAAACACCTTAGCTGGCCAGAGGGGAGCCTCTGCCGGGTAGAGGAGCCCACATGGCATCCCCGCGGGTACCTGTTTGCAGCGAGCCTGCCATAGCTAACAGTTCCGTTTACAGAGTGGCAAAAAAAAGTCAAGACCATCTGAATGCAGCATCTCATTTGGCCTCAACACCCCGGGAGAGCGGCATTGTCCCTTCTGTTTTATAATGGAGAAGGACGCTCAGAGAGAAGAATACACTTCCTCAGGTCTACACTAGAAAGCAAGTGTATTAATGCCGAGCTCTTTGCTTTGAGAGTCCTGCGGTAACCGCACTCTTCCCCACTCAGTCACAAGTAAGTCCCAGAGGTCCCAGAAGGACCATCTTAGCGCCACACATGTTCTTGTTTTTTCTTTTGTGCATAATCATGTGCGTGTGTATATGTGTGCACACATGCACACACACTCGTATGTGTATGTGTGTTCCCGTGTGTCGGTACATGCATATGTGTGGGTGTGCCCTGCACATATGTGACACACATGTAGGGGCCCAAGGCTATTGTTGGGAGTCTTTTTGGTTCCTTCTCCATCTTATTCACTGAGGCAACGAGGCAATGTCTCTCAATAGAAATCAGAACCTCACTAGCCAGCTTGCCCCAGGGTTCCCCCCGTCTTTGCCCTCTAAGCTCTGGAATTAGAGGCAAGCTGCCACATCGACCTGGCATTTGCATGAGTTCTGAAGATCTGAACTGTCCTAGTACTTTGTCCATTGAACCAGCTCCCTAACCCCATCCCCCTTATTTCTTTATTGTGGAAAACAAAACAGCTGCATATTCCACACCAAGCAGCCAACTAAAATGGTAAATCTTTTTTATTTTTTTTTAAGGTTTTGTTATATAACCATGGCTGGCCTTGAACTCACAGAGATCTGCCTGCTTACCTCATGGTGCTGGGATTAAAGTGTGTGCTGTCACACCTAGATACATGGTGGGACAAAATTGGGTGTCAATCTGACAGTCAGTCGAGACTCACCTAAGAGGCAAACTTCTGGGCTGCCCCTGTGGACGTTTCCAGAGTGAATTAACTGAGGCAGTTGACATACCTTACATATGGACACACACATCCTCCCCGGGCTTGGGGTCCCACACTGGATGAAACAGTGAAAAGGAGCCGGATTCCATCACTCATCTCTGCTTCCTGACTATGGATGCTATGTAACCAGCTGCCTCGAGTTCCTGCCACCATGCCTTCCAAGCCATCATAGACTATACCCTCAAACTGGGGGCCAGAATAGTGCGGTCATTCTTTATGGCTTTTGTCAGGTATTTTATTCAAAGCAACAAAGAGAGCCACGGAGCACATATGCTCACCTGTTGTTCCATGGTCCTCAGAGAGATGATGGTCACCATAGGACATGGGAACTGTTTTCTGAAAGGAATTCAGTTCTCCGTATGGGGGGGCACAGCCTTGTCCCCGAACCCGAGGGCCTGAACTGAGATCTCCCCAAGTGGCAGAAACCACAACCATTTGTTTCCACCCTAATGCCTCCATCACCAAAGTGCGCTGCAACCAAGGCCTATTGAAGAGCCTTTCCTGTCCCAGGCCACATTCAAGCTGGAGACCCTGCTTGTCTTGCAATATGTGGGCAGTAGAAATGTCCCCAGATATGGAGCGTGTGCTGCCTAACTAACCCAGAGGCCTAACTGGCACAGTGCCTCCCCCTCTTTATGGTGCCAGGAACAAAATGGTAGCAGTAGGCCAACATGGTAGCACCGACCCATTACCCCTTGCTTTGGACTGAACATTCCAGCATGCCTTTGACTCCTAACCACACAGTGTCCTCACTGATAGTCTTGTGAATCTTTGTAAGGCTTTTCACCTCGCCCTCTGGAACGCGTCTTATCAAGACCTTTTGTGTGCTGGCCCCTTCTTTACGTGTTAGGACAGCATGACGTCACTGGTGTAATGAATCCATGAAATGTTCTGTGGAATGTTCAGGTGACCCATGCTCTTGAGACTCTACTGTGACAAGGAGCAAGGGAGCTGGCACAGCTCTGGGGTGAAACTCAGAGTGTATATTGTTCCTTCTACACCCACATGATTCGTTGTGACCTTTCTGGAGAGGAAAAAAATTGATCCAATTGGCATCTGCATACAATGCTCCTGAACTCCTATTAATATGTCCTGGTAAAGACAGCAGATCAGCAGGGGCTGGGTTTAGAACTCTGATTTGATGGAATTTGTCTATAGCCTCACTCTGGGATCCGATTGGCTTAATTTGTCTTTCCGGCCCCTAGGAAACCACACAGGTTTCTATTCCTGTGTCCTGAGATCTTATTTCCATAGGCCAGTGCCCTCGTATGGGAATTAATCCAGCCTCCTAATATTTCGAACCACCTGTGCTTTAGGAAACCAGAGAAGGAGCCAGAGAGATGTCTCAGCAGGTGAGGTCACTTGCTTCCAAGTCTGATGATGTGAGTTTGGTTCATATGGTGGGAAAAGAGGACCGGTTCCCACAGTTGTCCTCTGACTTCCACTGGGATGCTTTGGCTTATATACCTTATATATGCCATTCCCTCCCCCCTTCTCTGCACAGATAATAAATAATAAAAATGTAACAAGAAACCAGAGACATGACTATGAAGTGACCTCGTATTCTCAGTGGCCAACTATGAACTGAACTCTGAACTTCATCCATTAGTAACCATTATTCAAATGACCCCACTTTAATAAGGGAACCATAGTGATGCTTTGGGTCTCTAAGTGTCCGTGCCAGGCCTATTGACTCTAAACTCAGTAGCCCTAGACTAGGGAGGCCTCCACAGATCATCCTAATCATTTCAGCCCCTTCCTCTGGAGACCTCCATGCTCTCTTGAGTATCAGGGTTTCCCTTCTATTAACACAAAGGCCTAAGTACTCAGGTCCAGAAACAAAGCAAGAGATTATGATGGTGGGGGCTCCAGACCTCCTTATACACAGGATGTATATACACAAACATCTCTGCTGTCTTTGGATGCTCTGCTCACTGTACCGTCTATTTTGCCTGTAGTGATGCCTTCTGTAGCCATGTCCACAGCTCCTCAGGCCATGGTTCCTTGGCTACCTTTCTAATATTGTTGGTTGCTATAACTGTGACTCCTTAGGTGTTTGTCTATTTGTTTAGCTGTTTGGGTGGTTGCCTGGAAGTCTTACGTAGTCCATGCTGACCTTGAGCTCTCCACCTCCAACCTCCTTTCCTGAGGCCTGAGACTGTAAGCATGTACCACATGTCCCAGACTCCAAGCTCATATAGTTCGGTTTTCTCCATTTTTGTCAACAAGTCATGCTCTGAAACCATCTCTTCTAATACCATTTTAGGCTTCCAAAAGAGGACGTTGTCACTGAACTTAATCCCACTGGGGCCGCTCTCCTACATTCCTGATAAACTGGTGGATGATGTTTCTTCTTTGCCTTCCTGTGGATTATAACCCTCTGATTTGTCTTCCTGCTGCAAATGATAAACCCACTCTACCCTGCCCACTTTTTTGAACCTTTTAATCCCTTTCTCCAAAAGCCAGGTATTTCAGCCTTGCTTGGAATGGGCTATCACTTTCTCCATGCTTCTAGAAGTTTTCTAACCATCAAGTTTGTACCATCCCCTTCATAATGACAACATGAAATCCCAGTCTTAAATTCTAGATTTCTTTATATAGCATCATGAATATGCAGCCAGCCACATTATATGCTGCTTACGTCTCTACGCTCTTCGGGGGTGTGGTCTCTTTCCTCCCAGATAAGACCCTGTTAGAGTCTCAGTGCAGAGGGACTCTATTATCAGTCTGGCCGCCAGGAAAGGAGGTGAGGGTGGCCTCTTACAGGGAACCCCTGTTGGGCCCCTATAGCCAGGCAGGAGAGAACATTCTTTGGTACCTCTTGCACGGAAGTGACGGTTGCTATCTCAAGTTAGGAGAAGGTGGGTCACCTCTGCGTGTTTTTGATAGTACAGAAAATTCTGGAGAGTCAGAACACGTAGATGTGTGTCTCCATCTTATGTGTCAGGTCCTAGGTGGGAATGGGGTGGAAGAGTAGAACACAAAGCTTCACACACGCCTAGGCAAGCCCTCTACCACTGCTCTGTATTCCAAAGGCGCGTGGTTTCCCAACCGGTACCCTGAGCTTAGTATAATAGACCTGTAGCACTCAGGACTGCTGTCAACACTGAAACTTTCCTCTGTTAAGATCTACCTTTGGAATTTAAGCTTTATCTGCTGGTGGTAAGGCATTTAGGAACTCCTTCTCTCTCCGGTTTTGTGTTTTTAAATATGTTTCATTATCTCTCTGTAGAGTCAGTGTTACCTAAGACAGCTAGCTAATTCTCTTGTTCTTGTATCCATCTTTTTTTTTTCGAGACAGGGTTTCTCTGTGGTTTTGGAGCCTGTCCTGGAACTAGCTCTTGTAGACCAGGCTGGTCTCGAACTCACAGAGATCCGCCTGCCTCTGCCTCCCGAGTGCTGGGATTAAAGGCGTGCGCCACCACCGCCCGGCTCTTGTATCCATCCTGTTCTTGTGTCCATCATCTATTGTATGGTCACAGTGTTCCCCCTACTGAGACTTTTATCCAAGTCATTGAGAATTTTAGCAACACAGACGTAGCCTTATGTTTGTGAGCCATATATCACGCTTCCTATATGTGTATGTTTATGTATATATACGTGTGGGAGAGGATAAAATATTCATGAATAGTTGGGCAGCAAGTGGTCTAATAAATAAAACAATCATATACCCTGGACCAGCTGGGGTTCTCCAGAAACAGACAAGGAGACAAGGTTAAGAATGAAAGATACTTCTTGGGATATGAGGCCTGTGAAAGGTGAAGAGAGAGGTTGGGGACATAGTTTGACATATACAGTGTTTGTTCAGCATGCATAAAGTCATGCATTTGATCCCCAGTTCTATATAAACTGTGTGCGGTAGCACAGACTTGTAATGCCAACACTTAGGAGGAAAATCAGAAGTTCAAGATCATCCTCAGCTACATAGTGAACTGGAGGCCAGCCCGGGCTACAGAAAACCCTTTCTGATATATACAAATAAACAACTAAGGGAAACAAGATAAAGTAGGGAGAGTCTTGAGACCATGATGGAGACATGATCAAAGTTCTACCAGTCTGCAGAATGAACATGGACTACTGAAGAAATCCACCTTGGGCAGAAATGACCAAGTCTTATTACTTTCGTTGTACCCAGCCACACTATCCAAGAGTCTGGTCTCCCAAAGAAGCTGTGACTAGAAGGTCCCTGCCTCACTCCTTATAGTTTGGTATGAGTTGAGTTTTGTCCCCTCCAAAAAGATATGTTGAAATCCTAACCCCCTTGCCTCTGAATGTGGCTTTATTTAGAAATAGTGTTGCTACAGATATAAAGAGATAGTCATGCAGGACAGTCAGTTCTTCATCCTATAGGCCTGGTGTCCAGATAGGAAAATGGTCACATAAAGATGGAGACACAGAAAGAAACCCATCTGAAGCAGGATGGGGATGGTACATCTCATAAGCTGGGGATACCAAAGCGGGGAAGGGCTAGACGCATTCTTCTCTAGTTCCTTCATTTCACACTTGGGCTTCCTGAACTGTGGTACACTGAGTTATCTTGAGCTGCCAGGTAGTTGAAGTATAAAGTCTTCGCAACTGGAGAAGATAGCATATCCTAGGGAGTCTTGAGGTTAGTGTTCCAACGGGGGAAGAGAACTGTAGATCCCTGTGCCAGACCTGAGCTGGGTCATTTCCTCCCGTAATCTCATTGATCCTCACTGGCCCCATTTTGTAAGCCATAGGTCAGGAGCACAGAGAGAAGTGAATGGCCCAAGGCTACCCAACTACAGAGTGACGAGGATGAACTTGAGCCAGGTTTCCTAACTGAATAGCAAGCTGCTCTCTCCTGAAGCACCCACAGGAGCAAAACCATGGAGCAAGGAAACAACTAATTCCCATGCTCAGTGAACATTTTTATTGTATTTCCCAAACTTATTTATTTATTTTTGCTTGTTTGTTTATTGTTTACTTGCTTTTGGTTTTTTCGAGCTTTTCTGTGTAATTCTGGCTGTCCTGGAACTTGCTTTGTAGACTGAGCTGGCCTTGAACTTAGAGATCCACCTGTCTCTGCCTCTTGAGTGCTACAATTAAAGGCGTGTTCCACTACCACCTGGCTACCAAATTTATTTTCTTTCTTTGTATGTGTGTGTTGGGGGGGGCACTAGGCAAGCATGTAGTGCAAAGACATACAGGCAGACAAAAACACTCATACCCATAGAAATAAATAAATATTTAGAACTAGAGTTCTCTTCCAACTCATTTTCACGTTTTTATTGTCTTTGAAATCTTTACAACTTTATAAATTATGAAAAATTAATAATAATACAAAAAAATTTCACATAGAAATGTGACTGCATTGGGCCCATTAGAATATAGCTAGTTATTGCTTGTAATAGCTCGGTTTTGGAAATAGTTCCAAATTCATCAGCATTCTTTTTTTTTTTGAATATTTATTTGTGTTTTTATTTTAGTTTTTGGTTTTTTTTGGGGGGGAGGGTGAGACAGCATTTCTCTGTGTAACAGTCCTAGCTGTCATGGAACTAGCTCTTGTAGACCAGGTTGGCCTCAAACACATGGAGATCCACCTGCCTCTGCCTCCCGAGCGCTGGGATTAAAGGCATGTATTATTTTTACCTGTGTGCACGTGCATCCAAATGTGTGTGTGCACGTGTGTGTGTTCATGTGTTACACATGACTGAAGGAGCCCACAGAGACCAGAAGAGTCAGAGCCTTCTGAAACCAGAGTGACAGGCTGTTGGGAGTTGCCTGATGTAGATGCTGGGTGTGGAACTCCAGTCTTCCGGGCAAGCAGTACGTGCTCGTAACTGCTGAGCCACTCACGGAACCCCATTGTGTGGGTCTCTTGATTCTACTCAGAACTAGCTGTAACGTCTTAGAGGTTTCTTCATTAACTAATGTTTTAAATTATCTTCTCCCATAATACATCTGTCTGTGAATGGGAAATTCATGTTACCTTGGCTCTGTCTCCTCCCGATAGGGGTCTAGAACCAGGATATTGTATTGCATACAGTTGGCTCCTTAAGATCTCTTTCAGAGACCATAAGGGACATTCCTTTCCTTTTTGTTTTTTTCCTTATTTTTATTACTGCTTCCTGTCTTCTTAATATTTATTTTTGTGTGAATTGTAGGAAAGGCCACAAGTCCAGATTTACCTGTCTCTTAGTGGAAAGGCATGTGTGCTAGCCAAGGCCACATGGAGACATTTATTGACACTGTCACCTCCTCTGTTTATTCTCTCTCTAAGGACACACTGTAACACAGCAGGCTGGGAAGGGGCAGGAGGTCGAAGTTCCTAAGTGGACACTCAAGCCCAGATAACAGAAAAAGCTGTTGGAAGCGCCCGTACGCATAACCTCCTGGATCACTGTGAGCCAGTGGAGACAGTTTGGTGGCTGGGAGAGTGGATGGCTCTTAAGAGGCTCAGGAGCCACCAATGTCTGCGAGATGATACTGAAGGTCCCTGTGGCTTCTCAGTAGGGACCCAGGCAAAGCTGAGCCCCAGTGCAGGAAGGAAGCTGTCCTGAATATTGAAGTTCAGGACGATTCCCTGGGGCTGTTGTTCTCTTTGATCTCGTACCATTATTGGTTAAAAATAATCTGAGCAAGCAGCTTCAATATAGAAACATTTTCTAAATTTTCTATTTATGTGCCAATAAATAATAATAATAAAGTATAATTGCTTTCTATTATTTAAAAATGCTTATATAGGAGCCACAAGATGGCTCAACAGGTAAAGGCAACCACTGTCAAGTTCAGTAAATAAATAAAATACAATTTTAAAAAAATCTAAATAAGTAGAACTATATATAGCAGCTCATGCCTTATAATCAAAGCTGGGAGCTGAGAACAGAGGCAGTAAAATCACAAGTTCAAAGCCTGCCTGGGCTACATAGTTTGTTCCATGAGAATCCAAGCAAGGAAGGAAAGAAGGAAGGAAGGAAGGAAGGAAGGAAGGAAGGAAGGAAGGAAAAGAGAGAGGGGGTTAAAAAAAAAGGCATATAAAGAGAAAACAATTCCCCCAGGAAATAGTCTTGTTTCCCCATTGGAAGCCAAATTGTCCCCTAGGGAACCGTCTTCACAGCTAGGGAGAGTGGCATTTACAGGAACTGTTGATGGCTGTGTCTCCTCCCAGGAACTGGTTTTCGTCACCTGTTTAAAATCGGATCAGAGTACCTATCACCTACAGTTTTAGGTTAAACACCAATTTATGCAAAAATTCCAAATATCATAATTCCCTGCCACAAGTGTCATTTCCAATCTTCTGAAATGCTGGTCTCTTTTCATATTTATAAGTTCTCAGCCATGAAGGTATAGGTTCACTGAAGCAAACCCACAGGGATTAGTGCAATAAGGTTCTCTTCCAAGGGGGACAACATTGGAATGAGACTCCTAGAGGGGTGAGGATAGTCAGGGCCCTGAACTAAACATGGACGCCTTCTCTTTCTGCCTCGGTCACATCTCCAGACCTGTGGCAATGTTAGCCACCAAAAGTTCCAGCACTGACCGCTGTTGCCTAGTCAGAACCCAAAGCCCTGACGCAGGTGGCTCCATTTAGCTTTAGAAAGCGTATTTTCCAGGACTGGAGAGATGGCCCAGTGGTTTAGAGCACTTGTTGCTCTTGTAAAGGACCCAGGTTCAATTCCCAGCACCCACGTAGCTTTTCATAACCATCTGTAACTCCAGTTCCAGGGCCTCCAACAGTTAATGTTCTTGGTGCACATATGTGCAGGAAGGTAAAACATGCATGCATGCGGGCAAAACATTCATACGTGTAAAGTAAAATAAATCTTTAAAAAAGAATAAAAGCAAGCATATTGTGCTTCCATGTTTTACCCTATGTTTTACCTGCCATCCAGATACCAAAGTCACAGATCACAAATGGCCAACTGTTTTTGCACTCATGTGGGCTGTTCCAGGATAACCTCTGCCCAGACTCCTGTGACCTGCTACCGACCAGTCACCTGCGGTCTCGGATGAGGCTGGGAACAGGGCTCCTCCGTGCAGTTTCCATCAGGATTCCCCTAGGGCTGGGACCGGATGTGTCACCAGCCCCTTGGACAGAATTTCTGGACCCAAGGGCCAGAATTAATGGCAGCCTGATGCACACTTGGATGAAGGGCACTGGGGAATTGCTTTGCCCCAAAGCCTGAGAGCTTGTGGTTGAAAGGCATTTGGGCCAGTCTTAATTTCCTGTTACTATTTCACTAAGAAACTAAGTCCGCCCTCCAAAGAGGTAGCATGTTCTGTTTAAATTTGCTCATAGTGGCTTAATTAGAGAAGCTGCCATATTAGCAATATTTCTTAGGTATTTGTTAGCACCAGAGCGGGTTTATAGATTGAATCTCAGCTCTACTGCTTTGGTTCTCTGAATCTTTGTTTTGCTTAAAGACAGGATCTCATGTAGCCCAAGATGGCCTTAGACTTCCTATGTAGCAGAGAATGCCCTCCACTTCCTGATTCTACTGCCTCTACTCCCAAGGTTTGTGCCGGGACTGCAGGCATATGCCCCCTTGGAGGGCTACCTCTCCGTCCTAGTCTTCTTTCTTCCTTATTTAGTTATTTACTTACTTACTTATTTTTATTTTGTGTATATGGATGTTTTTCCTACCTGTATGTCTGTACATCGCAAGCATATAATGCCTGCAGAGACCAGAAGAGGGCATTGGATGCTCTGGAACTGGAGTTACAAATGTGAGTGCTGGGGATCGAACCTGGATCCTCTGGAAAAACAGCCAGCACTCCTAGCCTCTGAGCCATCTCAGAACATGGTTCCCTTTAAGACCTAGCATTCCTTTCAATGAAAGATAATGTGTACCTTGGGATGGTGCTGATGGCTAGTCCATTATTCATTCCATAAATATTAGGTCGAACTATATGAAATTACCAATATCCAATTACTTATAACATAGAAACAGATTTTTATATCATTCAACTAAAGTATTTTTAAAACTTCTCTCTCTCTCT
>NC_022016.1:63928984-63948125 GCF_000317375.1 Microtus ochrogaster | reverse complement strand
TGTGTGTGTGTGTGTGTGTGTAAGGGCTTTGGAGACTTGGGAGAACACTGTGTGATTACCAAGGCTGGAAGTTTAAAACCAGTAAGGAAGGCCTGCAGATTGGAAACTTGAGTAAGAATTGCTGTTACAGCCCTGAGTCCCAAATCCTCAGGGCAGGCTGGCAAAAGAGAAGCTCAGTCAACGGGGCTTCTCCTGTGCTGCAATCTTGAAGAAGAAGAAGTGCTTCCCTGGGGAGACACATCAGGCTTGGACCTTAACCACCCACTGACTGTGGAGGAGCCCCACCTCCGAATTGTGGAGGCTAATCTGCTCTATGCAATCAGTTGGTTATAAACGCTAGTCATATTTAGAGTCTAGCAGAGTCTAGATGGAGTTACGTGTGTTAGGAAAACTGACCAGAGCACCTTGGTAGATCTTCAATCAGATCTGATAAAGTCAACAGCGCCCTAAGTCGCTAGATTCTGTCTTAAGAGGTACAGGCTGTTGTGAGAATAAATGTGAGCTGGGGGCTCAAATTCAGGGTGCATGGAAGCTAGCGAGCCGCCTCGAAGAATGTAAGAGTTTAAGCCATGGCTTGAAAGAGGTTGGAAGTCAGCCCTGCCCGAGCATGCGGCAATGGTGTCGTCAGTTCTAGATGTGCAAGGCCAAGGTGGACAAGCAGGGTGAGCAAGCATGAGCAGAGATACATTCAGAGGCCCCATAGGGGCTTCAGATACTATCAATAGGGGCGATGGGGGTTAAATCAGAGACTCAGGTGTCTCCAGCACCCAGCATGGTATTTGACTCAAGTCAGAACCCTCACCGTTGACACAGTACCCTAAGACTTGGTGCACAATCCAGGGACTCTCTGTTCTGGGATCCCTGGACCTTGCCTCTTGGGTTCTGATTTCCAGTTTTACCAACTTCATTCCCAAATTAAATTTTTTTTTTTTGGAACCCAAGGGCCAACCTTGAAATTCAACTGTACATGCAGTATTTGTAATAGAGTTACGACCCCCTCCAAGAGAGAAGAACCGGAGGAGGGTACCGCCCTGAGTGGACCAGGCTGAGGAGGGACTGCCAGAGATGTACAGACCCCACCCCCACCTTTGGAACCCTGATCGCCTGCCCAGGTCACTACAGTTCTATCCAGCTTGTCCCCGCCTTGGTTCCTGAGTCCCCAAGGCCCCCCTTCCTGCCAAACAAAGCCCCCAGCCACCCGACTGACGTCCAACAGGCACCTGGGGCCTCCGGGCCTGGGAATCAAAGCGTGTTTTTGCAAAGGAGGCCCTGTGTTTGGAGAAACACCCATCCCCTGCCGCCCATTCCTTCAAAGAACCGGTATTGTTCTTTGCTGAGAAGGCGCCTCCTGACGCGCTGGGCAGGGTGCGGGCTGACGCTGGTGGACCTCTGATCTCAGGCCAGGCCCCCAGCCACTTGGGGGAGGGTGGACCTAGGGGCCAAAGAGGGAGCAGCCTGTTCTTGTGGCACTGTGCCCCTTCCCCGTTCTCTGCCCACCTGAGTTCCCATCTCTAAGTTCAGGCTCTCCTACCTGGGGATCTGAACAAGGCAAGTCTCAGGAGATACCAGGAACAAGAATTGAGGTAGCAGTGGCATTTTAGTGACCGAGGCGTCACTAAAGTGTGCCCGAGACTGCCAACATACTGTTGGCACAATGGCATATAACTGTGAGTCCGGCACTTGAAATGCTGAAACAAGAGAGTCATGAGTTTGAAGCCAGCCTGAGCTACACAGAAAGACTCTGTCCCCAAAACCTAGGGAAGGGTGTTGTATGAGCGTGTCTGTGTGTCTGCGCATGTGCGAACATATATGTGAGCATATGTTCTCATTTTACAGACCACAAGACTGAGGTTAGAGAAGAAAGAATTGATCCCAGAGCCCAGTTCAAGCTGTCAACAGACAAATCTGTTGTCCAGAATCTTCCATCTGAGGCTCCAAGCTCTTTTCTTTGCTGAAGAAATGTTTCCCAGTTACTTTTTGTCCCACCACGGTACCCCATTGCAATCTAACATCAGTACAAGCAAAGTTCACTTTAAATAAAATCTGCTCAGTCACAAACTAAGGCCACAGAACTGGCCATGGTGCCACGGTGGGTCATGAGTGGCTCAGATAGCGCGTAAAAGCCACCCTCAACTGCCTGACCCTTCTGCCTGCCGCACGTAGCATGAGCTAGGGCGGAGTGGGAGCTTTTAGTCTCACCCCTGTGGCATAGCGGAAGTCTCTCAAGGCCCAGAGAGCATAAACAACCTGCTCAAAGTCACCCAGAAACTGCGGTTATGTCAGGACCCAGAGCCACGTCTCAGGAGCTAATTCTGTCCTGTCCTTTCCTCTGAGATCGCCCTTCCTATGATTTGACACTGCAGACCCTTTTGCCCAAATGCTCCCACTGCGAGCTTGGATTCTACCACTGCGGGACGCCCGCCAAACTAGGCACCCACTCTGAGCCTCAGTTTCCGATTCTGTCACATAGGAATGCCAGCGCCCCATTTGGGGCTCTTGGGAAGATGAACTTGGGGGTCAACACAGGGAGCATCCTGGAATGAACACTGTGCATGGTCACCATTGCTGTGATTGCTCCACTTTCACTGTCTAGAGAGAGGAGAGGAGGGGCCAGGCTTAGGTGAGGAACTGTCTCAGTGGGAGCTGCTTCCCGAAGCAGACAGCAAGGCCTGCTTCCTGTAGGCTTTACCAGAGAAAGAAGGGGCAGGAAGGGAAATGCTGGGTGCCTGGGGGTGGAGTGTTCTGATCTCCGGCCTGAGATTCCTGGGATTCTCTAGTCTTACCGTCTTACCTACTTGGCCTGTTGGGGCGCCAAGTGTGATCTTTTGACAGCCAGGATGTTGCTGTCCTGGTAATCTCTGCCAAACATCTAAAGACCACAAAGGTCACCTCCAGCCCCAGGACCCTGGAAAATTCCATCAGCCTGCATAGGGAAATAATGTGACAAGGGAGAAACTTAGGGCATCTTAAGCAGGCCACCTGACTTCTCTGTCTTGTGTGAGAGACAGATGCGGCCCCATGACCAGAGGAGGTCCCATCCCCAACCCTGTTGCTAGCATCCCCAACTGCCACACAGGGGCAAGTGTCTCACTTTTTCTTCCATTCAACAAGGACAATTTCCATGTAGTGTTATTATTTAGGTTATCCTATAAGCCATAATTTCCAGGCCCTAAATGAGGCCAAAGATGGCACTATCCAAAACATAAAATGAGGGGGCTGGAGAGATGGTTCTGGCATCAAAAGTGCTTGCTGCTCTTCCAGAGGACCGGAGTTCAGTTACCAACACCTACATGGCTGCTCACAGCTGTCTGTAATTTCAGTTCCACGGGATCCAGTACCATTTACTTGACTCCTCGGACACTGGTACACACAAGGACAGACACACAGACACACATCCACATCCACATCCACATATATAAATAATAAAATAAATCTTTAAAAAGAAATAAGAGAGAAACTCAACATTCAAGAGCACAGGCCGCCCTTCCAGAAGAGACAGGCTTGACTCCCAGGACCTCCATGGAAGCTCAAAACTATCTGTAACTCTGGTCCCAGGGATCTGACAACCCTCTTTTGGGCACTGGATGCACACAGTCCACCAACATGCAGGCAGGCAAAACACTGTACTCACAAAAACAGAAAAAAAACAAAATGGAAAAAAAGAAAAGAAAAAGAAAGATCTCTGTTACAAAGAAAAAGAAAACAGTACAACATTTAGTAAGTGGTATTTTAAGGTAACTAACAAATACTTCCCTTGGAAGCAGAGTCAGGAATCCCTGAGTGTGATGGCAGGAAGCCACTGGGGCTTTTTGTGGTGTGATTCTTAGTCTGTTGCTAGGGGGCTTGAAAGAGTTTCATTACTACGCAAAGTCAACAACCTGATGTCTCTTGACCACTTGCTGACAGAGAAACTGAGGGAGAGAGGTGCTCAAAGTTAAAAGACTAACTAACAGAACCAAACCTTCAGCCAAAGACAGACAACGTCAAAAGCCTGCTTCTCACCCCCACACAGTCCCCCTGCAGTGGGGCTCCTTCAGGGTCAGCATGTCAGAACAGTAAAGAAAATAAAGGTTTGCCTCAGTCAACATGGGTGCTCTGCTGACCTCACTAAGAAAGAAGCAGAGAGACAGGGGTTATGGATGCTGTTGCTTTGTTTTGAGACAACATCTCTCTGGATAGCCCTGGCTGTACTGGAACTCGTTCTGTAGACCAGGCTATTCTCAAAGTCAGAGATCCTCCTGCCTCTGCCTCCTGAGTACTGGGAGTGTACGCCACCCCACCCAGCAGAATGGATGTCTTAGTCAGAAAAGACTCGTGGAATTACAGAGAGACTGAGAAGAGGCAAGAGCCATACTTCATGCCTACAGTTCTTGCATGCTGGAGATTGAGGCACCCACAGAAATGAATTTTTTAAAGATTTATTTATTTTTATGAGCATTGATGTTTCGCCTTCATGTATGTCAGTATGAAGGTGTGAGGTTCCCTATAACTGGATTACAGACCGTTGTGAGCTGCCAGGTGGGTGCTGGGAATTGAACCTGGGTCCTTTGGGAGAGCAACCAGTGCTCCTAACTGCTGAGACATTGTCCAGTCCACAGAAATGAATGTTTTAATGTTTGCTTTTCTTAGTCAGAAATTACAGAAGGACTGAGAAAGAAGTGGGAGCAGCACCTCCTGCCTACAACCCTTGTACGTAGGAAGTTGAGGCAGGACTTCATACCTGGGTGACTCAGCTGCTAACTTTATCTGCAGGAGCTCACAGCAGGGAACACAAAGGGCCACAGTGCAAGTAGCCAAGACTGCCTTAGGGGACGCAAACACAAATGAGAGACCCTTCACCTTGGACTGGGAACAAACGTCCTGAAGGAGAACCAACAGGCCAAGAGTAGGGAACATTCCGTGACAACTCAATAATCTCTCAGGAGTTAACCTATATGGAGGATGTCAGCAGGATGCAGATCGAAAGAGCTGGAGAATTCCAGAAACAGAACCAATAGGCCAGGATGGTGCACACCTTTCATCCCGGCTCTCTGGAGACAGAGGAATGAGGATCTCTGTGAATTTGAAGCTAGCCTGGTCTACATAGTGAGTTACAGGCCAGTCAATGATGTAGAATGAGACCCTGTCACAAAATTAAAATCAAAACCAAAAACCAAACCGGGCAGTGAGCAGTTCACATCTTTAATCCTAGCCCTGGAGAGTCAGAGGTAGGTGGATCTCTGTGAGTTCGAGGACAGCCTGGCCTACAAAGTGCATCCAGGACAGCCAGAGCTGTTATACAGAGAAATCCTGTCTCAAAAAACAAAAACAAAATAAACTAGAAAGAACTCATGAAAGCCTGTCAAATTCGGCAGGTGGTGGTGATGAACGCCTTTAATCCCAGCAGCTGGGAGGCAGAGAGGCAGGCGGATCTCTGAGTTTGAATTCAGACTGGTTTGTGAATAGAGTTCTGGACTAGCTAGAGCTACACAGGGAAGCCTATCTTGAAAAACAAAACAACAAACAAAAAAAAAAAAAGAATGAGAGAGAGAGAGAGAGAGAGAGAGAGAGAGAGAGAAAGGAAAGGAAAAGAAAAGAAAAGAAAAGAAAAGAAAAGAAAAGAAAAGAAAAGAAAAGAGAAGCTGTCAAGTGCACATGCCCTGTAACCCTATTCTACTCTAGATCCTCACAAAGGACCAACTAAGGGCAGGCACAAGATGTAGCTGGAGGTTGCACATCTGAGCACTTAAGAAGAGAGTTCCCTTTGCAGAACGTTCATAGAATACCACGCAGATACTAAAAATCTAAAAGTATTTTAAGATATTTCAATGACGTGAAGATACATCCAAAATACTGTTATTTTTATTTAGTTATTTGTTTGTTATGTGTATGAGGGTTTGCCTGGTATATATACATACATATATATACATATATATGTATATATATATGTCCATGAGTGTGTCTTATGTTCTTGAAGGCCAGAAGAGGGTGTTAGATGCTCTATAACCTAAATTTCAGACATTGTGAGCCAACATGTAGGCACTGAGAACTGAGCCTGCATGAAGAGCAAGTGCTGTTAACCACCAAGTCCTCTCTCCAGCCCTACTAATATTAGGGGGAAAGGAAAGTAAGGCCAACTACCAAACAATGTACCTAGATGGGTATTTAAGTGGATTTGCTTAGAAGAACACCTAGAAGATTTCAGATAACAAATGGTTACCCTGCCCCTTACCAGGAGGGAAGTACAGCTGGGCAGTAGGATGGTACGGGAGCCTTCTTGGTTTTCCTCTTTTCTTCTAGCTAGCTAGGCAGGTTCTCTGTGTAATCGCCCTAGCTGTCCTGGAACTTGCTCTATAGACTAGACTGGCCTCGAACTCACAGATCTGCCTGCCTCTGCCTCCTGAGTGCTGGGATTGAAGACATGAGCCACCACGCCCAGCAGGTTTTCCTCTTTTCTTTTTCTTTAAAGATTTGTTTATTCATGTATTTGTGTACTCTGTCTTCATGCACACAAGAGACAGTCAGACCCTATTATAGATGTTTATGAGCCATCATGCAGGTGCTGGGAATTGAACTCAGGTCCTCTGTAAGAGCAGTCAAGTGCTATTAACTACTTAGCCATCTCTATAGTCCCGGGTTTTCCTCTTTTCAAGCAACTGTATTTTCTAATTCTTTTTCTAGGATTGATGTGTATTTATTTTTTAATTATTTGTTTGAGATAAGGTCTCACTATGTTACCCTAGCTGGCCACTACTCACTGAGACCACCTGCCTTTGCCTCCTAAGTGCTGGGATTAAAGTCATGATGCACCATCTATCTTTTTAACTCTAAATCATCCACAGATGCAGGAGTCATGACGCAGGTGCACTGGCTAACGGGGGAAAGAAGGAGTGATCTTATTCTATAACTTGTTTATTCACTCAGTAAACATTCAAGCCTTCGATCACGCGTGGGTGCTAGGCACTCTTTTTCCGGGTGTTTGGTCCCAAATCCAAGGTAGCATCGCTGTGAAGAAGTGGGGAAGGGGAGACAAAGGGAAGGCCTGGGGTACCAGCTGCTGCTTTAAAGCACGTAGCCCTTGCTTCCCAGGTAAGTGTGCCCCCCTTTACCCTTCTGGGTGTCTGTCTACAAGAACCAGGGTGCCCTTTCACGTGATTCACCGAGAGGGAGACACACGCATTCACCCTACCTGTGAAGGGACAGAGAACAAACATCTGTTGAGGTGACCTGTCGTCACTCTGGGAATTTCGTTCCCGTCCACACGACAGATTCCTCCAGCCACCTCAGGAGGGGCATAACCTCCCCTCCATTACTGTAGATAAGAAAGAGGGGACCAGGAAAGGAAAGCCACTTATACAAGGTGACCCCCTGTCAGACGAGCTGAGACTTGAGCTGCGTTCCTCCCTGCAGAGAGGCCTTTGCCATCTCGAGTTCCTCCATGCTCTTCGGCACCAGCCTTCCCTGTGTTCTGGGTTATCTGTTAACGACAGCATCCCAGGTCTTGTCTTGCACTTCAGCCGCAATGTGGAGGTATGAGGTAGGTGTGATTTATTGATGAGGAGACAGAGACCCAGAGAGGTCACAGCCTGCCCCAGTCACACCTCTCTGGAATAGAGGAGCCGTGACTTGCAACCTGCCCTAACTGGTTCCAGAAGTAGGAACCTACACACCTGTGCCACCAGGCCTGCCTTCCCGCCCACCCTCATTCAGCCTCCTCCACACAGCAGGACGCTCAGAGCTTTTCCTTCCTTTGTTTCTTTTGCTGTTTTTGTTGCTGTTTGCTTGTTATTTTCTTTCTTATTTTGATACAAGGTCCCACTATGTAGCCCTTGGCTGGCCCGGAATTTGCCATGTAGACCAGGCTTGCCTCAAACTCCTAGAAATCAGCTTGCCTTTGCCTCTCAAGGACTGGGATCCAAGATGTGCGCCACCACACTAGGCCACCCTCTTCTTACTTTACACAGTGTTCACTGTCCACTATCAGAGCATCAACTGTGCAGTCATGAACGACAGGCAGGGTGTCCAGGGGAGGGGATGCTGTGTGCCTCACAGTTCATCAAGTTGTGAGACCTCACACATCACCCTTTCAGGGCGGTCAATGGCTTCTGAGAGAGCATGGCTGCCAAAGAGACCGGAGAGCAGGTGACTCTCTTGGGACAAGTTCTTGGAGGTAGCAGTGGAGATATTTAACCTGGAGAAAAGCAGTTTTGTTCAATTGACCAACAAATATATAGAAACCTTCCCCTCTGGGGAGGGGATAGGCAGGGGAGACGATGCAAAGGGTAGGGACAAGGAAACAGACCAGACCTTCAACATGGCTCTGTCCATGGAATCTAAAAGGGGTGGATGGTCACCACCCCTGCCTGTATTCCCAAAAAATACCCTGGAGGAGAGAGGCTAGTTTTGTGTGAGTTAAGAACATAACGATGAGATGTCAGGGGGACCCTTAGTGCATGGATCTCTTCCCTGAATGGAAGTACTTGTGACAGGCAGCTCTCCCAAGGCAGATGGCTTGCCTCAGGGAAGTAGCAAGCTCCCGGTCATGAGGAAACAGCAAAGAGTGGGCGCTTGGAGCTATGGGGAGAAGGAAAGAGGAGGAGGAGGAGAAGGAAAAAAATGAACCAGGTGTTGTGACCCACACCTTTTGATCCCAGCTTTCTCCAGATGTAGATCTCTATGAGTTCAAGGCTAGCCTGGTCTACATAGAGAGTTCCAGGCTAGCAGACTCACAACAAAACAAGAAGAGGAAGTGGGAAAGGAGGGATTGAGAAAGGGCTGTACTAGCTTCAGCTGTCTGACTGCCTTAACAGCCAAATTTTCATTTCTTTCTTTTCATAGTTCAGGGCGTCAAACCTAGAACCTTTCATTTACTAAGCAAATGCACTTAGTACATTTGATAAAAGGTCTCACTATGTAGCCCTCGGCTGGCCGAGAATTTACCATATAGAGAGAGCAGGCTTGCCTCAGACTCCTAGAGATCAGCCTGCCTCTACTTCCCAAGAGCTGGGATCAAAGCTGTGCCCCACCACACTGGGCCACCCCCTTCTTGCTTTGCACAGTGTTCACTCTCAGAGTGCCAACCATGCAGTCATGAACGGTGAGGCCGAGGGGTCCGGGGGAAGGGATGCTGTAGGTGTTTCCTGTCATATTGGAGACCAAGGCCAACATCAAGAGACTGGCTCTCTCTGTCCTGGCGAGGGCCCCTTCTGGGTCTGCAAACAGTCACCTTCTGGAACTGCTCTCAGGCAGCCTGCCTCGGCAGGTCAGTTCGGAGAGACAGAAGCTAGTGCTTAGCACCCATTCCTATAAGGGTACAAATCCATCGTTACAAGGTCCCATCCAGATCACTTCACCTGACCTTAACTATAGCCAAAACTCCATCTCTAAATACCATGGCACTGGGTATACAATGTCTAGTCCATGATGCTAACCTCAAGCAGGAAGAGAGGAGCTAGGCTGCTATGACAAGCAAACCCGTGGGTCTGTGCTTATATGGAAGCTAAGGGCTATATGGCCCCTGTTGCTAAGGACCTGGGATGACTTGGGCAACTGAACTTGAGGTGAGCGAAGACTTGAGAACCAGCCAGTACTCCTGAATACTTCCCACTTTAGACTTCAGATGTGGAGATGAACAAGACTCCCTGGCTGTACATCTTTGAACAAGCCACTTAGGCTCTTGAAGTCTTAACTTCTGAGAAAGGCGGTGTGAAGGTGCCCTCCACCTTCTAAAATTGTTTGTGGGTAAAATGAGGAAGTGGGTGTAAGACCTGAGCTCCCGAGTTGGATCCATAAAGACCCCTCTGGGGATGAGAATTCCACTCTGAATTCTGCCCATCTTTACAGCCAAGGGCTGCTGGTGTGAGCAAGAACAAAGAGAAGGTGGGTGCAGCTGTCCTTGCCTCAGAGGACCCCTCTGGGTATGGCATCCAGGGAAGGCTGCTTAGAAGAAGGGGCTTGTTAAGCAGAACCATGAAGGAAAAAGGAAAAGGATAAGGGGTCTGGAGGAAAGATGTAGCAAGCCAGTGAATGAAAGGGGACAGGCTGACGGGATTAATTACAGGACAGGTGACTCAGACGTAGATTAGCCTACTCATCCTCAATCCTGTGCTCCCTCTGTCCTGCGACCTGGCATTAGATGCTGCTGGTATCCCAGGAGCAACAATAAACACGCCGCTCTAGGCCAGCACTGCAAACATTGCATCATCTGACCACAAACTGTTCTTCCCAACACAGGCACTGTCCAAGTGCCACTCCAACTGCTCTTTGATGCCACTGGCACCTGCAGCCCTGACCCTCCACCTTCCGACCCATCACCCCTCTTCTTCCTCATACCTTTCCCTGTTATATCTCGGAGTTGAGGCCCAGTACCCCCATAACAATATCAAGCACACCTTCCTATGTCCTTTACATCACTGGTCAGGCAAACCTCTTCCTATCTGCTTCCTTCATACCTGTGCCTAGCAAGCCAATCTCTGTAGAATCCGTCACACCACAGGCAAGAGGACTCTTCCTCAGTACTCCACAATCTTCGCCTCAAATGGGCCTGGGACGTTGCCCAGCAACCAGTCACCCAGCAGTAGCTTCTCTCAACCTTCACCACTCTCCCCAACACCTGCGGTCCTCTGTTCTTGATCTCAGTGGCACCTCCAGCTCCCACTTGGCAGAGAAAGGAGACGCCATCCTTTATCTGCTCCCCGCCATGCATGCATGTGCAAACACGCATACAGAAGCACACATGTGCACACGCATACAGAAGCACACGTGCAGACACATAGGAACCATGCATTTCTTTGTTTTTGTGTTTTCTGAGACAAGGTTACTTATTGAGGCCCAGGTTGGCCTGGAACTCACTAGGTAACTCAGCCTGGCCTTGAACTCAAAACATTCCTCCCACTTCAGCCTCTAAACTCTGGGATTGCGGGCTTGCACTCCCACACCCAGCTTTGAAGTTCTTGTCTCTTCTTTCTCTTGGGTGTCTACTTCTTGCTCGGATTCTTTCTGTTGGCCTGTATATGTGGTCAAACTGCCTCGTTAATCAAAACCAAAAGCCAGCTCCCTCCACCTTGCCTCCCTCTAGCAACTCATGGCCACTGCTGGTCTCCTCCAGAGGAGGTCTGTCCCCAGGTCTGTCCCCAATCTCACTTCTGACACTCATCTTTTAGAAAGTACTCAACCTCCTCCACGCAGTACAGTGCTCAGAGCTTCTCTTTCCTCTTTGTTTCTTTTGTTGTTGTTTGTTGATTTGTTTGTTTGTTTGTTTTGAGACAGGGTCTCACTATGTAGCCCCTGGCTGGCCTGGAATTTGTCCTGTAGACCAGGCTGGCCTCATACTCCTAGAGATCCTCCTGTTTATTCTTCCCGAGGGCTGGACCTAAAAGCATGTGCCACCATGCCTAGCTTTGGATTTAAACTATTTTTTCAGGCCTCTAAGAGGCAATCACCACTCCCTGTAGGATTTGGGGACATGGAGCTCACTGTGCCTTCAAGAGTATAAGAAGCCTGTCTAAGGCACCTAGTGCCTGTGTCTGTCTGTCTGTACTTCTGTATACATGGGTACCTGTGGGGTGCTAGAAACACTGGCTGTCTTAACTGTGGCCACAGTTGCTCTGGTGTGGGAAACTTGTCACGCTGGACACTTTAACTAGGAGCAGTATACTGTTCATCTGGTCCTTACAGCAGCCTCTCACCTTGCCCAGGGACTTTTCTCAACAACTTCTGCCACGCCACAGAATACCACCATGTCACCCCTCAATTTTCCCTCCTCTCCATCCCGTGAATCCCAATCTCCCAAATGCTAATGACTCACCTATGCCATAGTAACAACTCCTCAGCAGCCAATCACATCGCTGGGTGCCCAGGCCTCACCTCTAAGCTGCATTCAGAGGAATCTTGTTGAAATATGACAAAGCCTAAAATCCATGACATGGCTGACAAGGTCAGCAAACTTGACCTTTCCTTAGCTCCAGACTTCTGCCTCCCTGGGACCCTTGCTCCTCGGGCTCTCACTGCCCTTGGCCTTTTGGGGTTTCCCTGTCCCAGGATTTTGTACCCGGGGTTTGCTCTTCCTGTTCATGCTTCAGATGCTGGCTCAATTATCACCTCCTCAGGGAAGCCCTCTTTGACTTATCCTTATGCATTTTCACACAAGAGACTCTGTATCCCATTTTGCAGTATTTGCTGTGATTGTGGTTTGGTGATCTGTGTGCCTGTTACCGTCCTGAATTCCTAGGAGAGAGCCTGCCTGTCTCTGTTCGCCATCGTATCTCTAATGCCCGATCAGATGGACCTCACCCATAACATTAGTCATAACTATGTGAATTGGGGCTGAAGATGTAACTCAGTTGAAAGAATTTACCTAACATGTGCAGAGCCCTGGGGTTGATCCTGCATACCATAAAACTGGGCATAAAGGTACACACCTGTGATCCCAACACACGGAAGATGGAGGCAAGAGGAAGATTAGACATAAGTTCTGAGGCCAACCTATTAAATTTCAGGTCTATTTGCGATCCTCCTGTCTCCAACATAAAAACAAGAAGAAGAAGAAGAAGAAGAAGGAGAAGAAGAAGAAGAAGAAGAAGAAGAAGAAGAAGAAGAAGAAGAAGAAGAAGAAGAAGAAGAAGAAGAGAAAAAAGAAAACATGAATTAATAAGTATATAAACAGCATGCTTTCCTAGTATGTGGTTGTATTCATCCCCCATAACCAATTTTGCTCTTGATAGATGAGATAATATAGATTCCAGGTGGCTAAGGACCGACCCCTAGCCACACAGCTGCAAGGCATTTAGCCTGTGCAAGAACCAAGCCAGAGTTCTCCAGCTTCTCCAGTGCCTGGAGTAGGGAGGAAGTGTTCTCACATCCACCCATCCCGACTCCAGGCCCACAGAAGCAGCACCTCCTAAGTTCCTCCTCAGTCTAGCCCGTGAGGTGGGCAGGCCATGCCTTCCCCGCTCCAGTAACTGAGAGCAGGGTGGCATGAACTACCTCCAGTTACTCAGCAAGAGAACAGAGCCGGGTTTCTCACCCAGGGCATCTGACGTTCCACAGTGTCAGGCACGACAGAACAGGCCAGCGAAAGCATAGCCAGGATGCCAGGGGATTGTTAACCTCCCAATAAAGAACTGAACTGGCTGCAGGGCATCTTCCCTGGTTTACACTTGCCACCCTGTGTCATCTTGACTATGGGAACTGCTCGTGCCTCGAACTGCTCTGTTGACCCATGACCCATCAGGAAGTGTCTGCTGCACCAGAAGGAGAAACAAAGGTAGAAGCCATGCCATGAACCATCCCTAGGACCAACTCAAGAAACCCTAGGTCAAGATGACCTCTTTGAAGTTCCACCTCAGCTTATAGCTAAACTGTCTGGAGCAGGGCATGGTGGTGCATACCTCTAATCCCAGCACTTGAGAGGCAGAGGCAGGTGGATCTCTGAGTTTGAGGCCAGCCTGTTCTACAAAGCAAGTTCCAGGACAGCCAGGGCTACACAGAGAAATCCTGTCTCAAAGGAAGGAGAGAAAGAGAGAGAGAGAGAGAGAGAGAGAGAGAGAGAGAGAGAGAGAGAGAGAGAAGAAAATACAAACTGTCTGGTCTTTAGGGCGACTTTTAAGGACAGCCTAGGTCAGCCATTATTGTCCCCTTAGGGCACAAGGTGGAAATGTGGAAATGGGGGTGGAGAGTGCCAGGTGCTCACAGGCTCTGGGCAGAATCAGCCAGTATTCACCTGGATCCAGACCAACAGCCCTAGGCACTGGAGCTGCTCAGACCTGCTGCCTGTCTTGGAGGCAGAAGAGACCAGGCTGACAAGCTACAGCAATTGGTGCAAGGGGTGGAGCTTCCTAAGAAAACTTCTTGGCTGGTGGGGTGGATATTCTGCCTTTTGGGCTTCCTGGGACAGTTCTTCATGAGGCATGGTCCACACCTTTGTTCTAGACCCTAACAAAGCTGTGTGTCCCAAATTATTTGCAAATCCAGAACCTGGTTTTTCTTTTCTTACCTTCCTTCCTTCCTTCCTTCCTTCCTTCCTTCCTTCCTCCCTTCCTTCCTTTCTTCTTCTTCTCCTCCTCCTCCTTCTCCTCTTCCTCCTTCTTCTCCTCCTCCTACTCTTCCTCCTCCTCTTCCTTCTTTCTTCTAATCTAGAAAATGGGATTATCTATCCTAGAAGATGTCAATTGGTTCTCTGGACAAAACCTCAGACTTTCTTCCATCCTTTCACTTGATGGACCGGCATTTAAGCTAAGCATGGCCCAAGTGGTTCAAGTACACCGCCTAGCCAAGAAGTAGACACCTCCAGGCTGACCCAAGGCGGGCCTGCCACAGTCCCTTGGCTATGCTGGGTAGAGATGTCTCTTTTTGCTGAGACTTCCCACTTCACTAGTATCAACCTGCCCCTTCCCGCCACCCCCAATTTATGAAAGGGCTTCATGCAGCCTGGGTTAGCCTCCAACTTGTTAGTTAACCAAGGACAGCCTTGAACTTCTAATCATCCTGCCCCTATCTCTGAAGTGCTGGATTTATAGAGGTGCCACCACACCTGGTTTATGAAGTACTGGGTATCAAACCCAGTGTTTCATGACCATGAGGCAAGTTCGCCATCAACTGAGTTACAGGTACTAGAGTGCCTTCCCCCAAAGCCAGGTCAATATGGAGGACACAAAGACAAACGTTAGAGAGGAACAGTATTTGAAGGCCAGACAAGCCTGGAGCTACACTGACCCAAGGATCTTTCCATTTAACACTATGCATATTCTTTCCTTAAGTCAGTTTAATTCTGTCACCTGTAACCAAAGACGTTGTATACACCCATGAGGTGATAAGGTCATATGTGTAAAGGGCTCACCACCATGTCTGATGCAGATCAGTCACCCACTAGAAGGATGCTGTCGTCATTAGCCACCACCAATGTCACTGAGTGCATCTTCTGTGTGTGCTGGGGACATGCAGAAAGATCAGCTGGGATCTCTCTCCTCAAGAAGTCCCTGGTCTATGAAAGGATGAGAACCTGGCTGACTTGTGCTCAGAAGGAGATCCCAAAGGGCCACTGGTGAGCTGATGGCTCAGGAGGTAAGGGGTAAGGCTGGATGCTTTCGGGTCTGGCAACCTGCACAAAACAAAAGAACTGATTCTGCTGGTTGTGGCTGCAGGATGTTTAAGCAAGCTACATAAAGATGTGTCTCTGTTTTGCCTCACCTGCCTAAGGCACCTGGTTGCTTTAATAAAGAGTCGAATGGCCAATAGCTAGGCAGGAGGGACTAGGAAGATCTTCCAGGGAGAGAGAGGAACCTAAGAGTTAGAATCTAGGCATGTCAAAGACACCAGGGAGACATGGAGGGAGTCAGACATACGAAATGGAGGAGAGGTAAAAAGTCACGTGGCAGAACGTAGATTAATGGGAACAGGTTAATTTAAGTTATAAGAGCTAGTTGGGAATAAGCCTAAGCTAAGACCAAGCTTTCATAATCAATAATACGTCTTCATATCATTATTTGGGGGCTAGAGGTACAAAGAAAGTCCAACTACATGTTGGACTCTGACCTCCAACTGTACTCCCTCCTCCGCTAAGTGAATGTAATAAATATACTTGATGTTAGGGTTCCTGGTCTGTTCGTCATGTTCACAAAATGTACCTTGAGGGCTGGGAAAAGTGTCTGCCACCAAAATATGAGGACCTGAGTTCAACCCCCAGCATGTACCTAAAATGCCAGTCAGGGTAGCATGACTTATAATCTTAGTGCTGAGGAGGCAAAGACAGGAGGAGCCCTGGAGTTCACTGGTCAGCCAGGCTGGCTAAATATAAGAACCCTGGGTCCCATTGAGAGCCTTCTCTAGAGCCAAGGTGAATGGCTCCTGGAGAACACTTAAGGTTGATCTCTGACCTCTACATGTACATGCATACGTGTGTAGAGGCGCGCACACACACACACATACACACACACACATACACACACACACAGAGACACACACACAGAGACACACACAGACACACACACACAGAGACACACATGTCTTGGAGATATTAATTATACCTAATAAAGATACACCATTCATTTTTGGATGCCCCAATTTTCTTCCCCTTCTCGCCACACAGATCCAATCAAATTCCATTCCAGGCTTTCCTCAAGCCATCCTCATGCTCCCCCACCCTGCATCCAAAATGTCTCACATCACTGCCCTTCCCTTATAGGGCTTTCTGGAGCTGGTGAGAGATTCCATTACTGACAAACATCTAGCAAGAGACTGCTGGGCTCCCGTGACTGAGCTTTCTTGTCTACAAAGGCTATTAGCATCCTACCCAGAAGTCCTTAGCTGTTCACAACAGATTTGGTTTCCCACCTCAAGTGGTCACAGCTCTCTGCATGAGAATTTCATCTGGCCTGGGCAGCATTCTATAGTCAGAGAGTTAATGCCTCTGGAAGCGTCTTCAGCCATCACAGAGTTGATGATTCAGAAAGTCAGTGGATAAGAACTCCAACTTCTTTTTCCTCTGTGGAGCAATTTTGAGCTGTGTTCTACCATCTCTGAAAGGGCTCAGCTCTCTGGGAGGCCAGTTCTCAGGGAGTAGCACCTCACCTCCTGGGAACTCTCAAGGAGTAGAGAACTCACTTCCTGGGAACATCCTAGCTTTGCCCCCATCCTATTGAGCAGATCTCGTGCATGCTCCTAGACAAAACAAGTGTGTTCTTTTAAAATTTTCCAAATGCTAAGAAGCTCTCCATGACTTGGTGAGGCTCCAAAATAGGAGGACACAATAACACTTCTACGGTTCCCAGGAGCATCCTCTGCTGTGTAACCCCAATATACTCAAGGTATAACTAGAGAATGGGCAGACTGAGGCCTTCAGGTATGAGGCAAACACAACTGCAAAGGTTCTAAGAGTAAACTTGAACACACTGTGGTATATGTGGCTAAACCCCTGCTTCAGCATCTACTTTGCAAGGTACCAGTTAAGGCGCCTCCAAGTCTCCATCACAGTCAATCTTCCTATCTTTGTTTCAGGATGTCACTCTGTAGTCCTAACTATCCTGGAATTCACTATGTAGACCAAGCTGGCCTCAAACTCACAGATCCTCCTGCCTCTGCCTCCTAAGTGTTGGGATTAAAGGTGTGTACCACCATACCAGGCTACCTGTCTTTGTTTGTTATGTCTTTTCGTCTTAAATGTCCTCCTACCTCCCATTTATCAGCTTCTATATTTTTCAATAGTCAGTTCCAATAATAATAATTGTATTATTATTATCATCATCATTATTATTTTATTTCCTCATGATAAGCATAGGAACGGTTATCTGACTCTTTGAACTTCCAGAATAGTTTGTTTCTTCTTTGTTTTGTTTTTCAGACGGTATCTCAGGCTGGTCTAGAACTCACTATGTAGCTAAAGAGAACCTTGAACCTCTTATGCCCCTACTTTCACCTCCCGGGTGCTGGGGATGGAACCCAGGACTTCAGGCATGCTAGGCCAGCATTCTACCTACTGAGCTGTATCCGCAGCCCTTGGTATGACTTTTACCTGCCTCGCCCCTCGACCTACTGGAGCCTATTGACCACATCTCCACATCCACTTTTGTTCAGCTGACCACCCCAATGCTACGACTAACCTTACCATTACCCAGAACTGCTCCTGCTCTGCGTTTTAGGTGGCCAGAGTCACCTCTCTCTGGCTCTCCAGCTCCAGGGATCTCTGCCCATGGGATCATCAAGGCTTCCCATTTCCTGTTTCCTATCCCAGTCCCTTGGACTGTAGCTACTGTACTTCCTCTAGACTGGAGTATTTCTTCCGAATTCACCAGACCCTTGCCACTCCAGCCTTCGCACTACATGAAACTCAGCCCTTGCTCAGATCAGCTTCTACCAGTGACCTCAGGAGAAGCGTGAATCAGTCAGAGATTTTCACAGGAGTCATTAAAGCTGGAATCCTGGCTCCAGTGCTATTCGCTGTATGTCCTTGGGCGAATGACGTAAGTTCTGGGCCTGTAGGTTCCTGTAGGAAAGACAACAAAGAAGCCGCTGCTCAGGTTGAAGGTTCAATTTTTATTTTATTCTTTTCTCAGTTTTTTTGGAGATAGGGTCTCTCTCTATAACTCTGGCTGTCCTGGAACTCACTCTGTAGACGAGGCTGGCCTCCCACTCACAAAGATCCTCCTGCCTCTGCCTCTCTGAGCGCTGAATTAAAGGCAGGCAACACCACCACCCTCTAAGGTTCAACCTTTAAATGCTGAAGTAGCTCAGTAGCTGTTACGTGAATTCTGCTTTTCTGACTATGTGCTTTGTTGGGTGGTAGGAGGAATTAAGTGAAATAATTTACAGAAGGCACGTCGAATTCTACCCGGGCCCGGAGTGTACGCTCTCAGACCCTTTGTCCCTGGTCACTACATCAGCCCAGCTGCCTTCACAAATCACCACACACGGGGGTGTCGACAGCAGGATGAGTTTCTTCAGAGGTCTGAAGGCCAGAGTCTAAAATGAAGGCACTAACAGGGCTGACTGTTCCAATGCTTGAGCGACAAGCTCTTCCACGCCTATCTCCTGGCTCCTGGGGACTGCCACTCTTGTGGCTGCCCACACCTGATAACGTCAACCTCCGCCTTTCTATACACGTGACCTTGCCCTCTGTGTCCACCCTCCAGTCTCCTCTTTGCTCTTATAAGGACATTGCCACTATATTTAGGGTCCACCCTAAATCCAGGATAATCCCCTCTTGAGAGCCAAAACTTAGTCACATCTATAAAGACCCTTTCAGGGTCCACAAGCTAAGGCTGGGCTATATCACTTGCCAAGGGGTAGGGGGCCATTTTTTATGATAGAGAATTTAAGAAAGAACACATGTCAGATTCCTGAGGATGATGTATATAATCATTTGGGGGAAAAAAAACTGGTTATGAAGGATACAGATGGAGGCTGGGGGTGTAACTCGGTGGGTAGTGATTGCCTCTCATGCACACCTGAAATCCAAGCCCTCAGGAGATACAGACAGGAGGACAAGATGTCCAAGTTCATCCTCAGCTATATAGAGCTGGAGGCCAACCTGGGCTACATGAGACACTGTCCCAGAGGGAAAGAAAAAGCATAGAGATGAAAAGGGAGCTGGAGGGAGACTTTTGTCTCTCTGTCTCTCGTGTGTGTGTGTGTGTGTGTGTGTGTGTGTGTGTGTGTGTGTGTGTGTGTG
>NC_022016.1:63907167-63927734 GCF_000317375.1 Microtus ochrogaster | reverse complement strand
CTGAGTTCAATTCCCAGCAACCACATGATGGCTCACACCCATCTATAATGAGATCTGGTGCCCAGAACACTATATACGTAAAATAAATAAATTTTTTTTTTAAAAAAAGAATTTCAAAAAAGAAGACTCTGCCTCCAAAGGGAGTGGGAGTGGGGCTACAGAAAATGGGTTGAGGAGCTGGCCTCAGAACAGTCACTATCAATAAATCTGGGCTGAAGAGATGATTCAGCAAATCCCAGGCTGGGCCAGCCACAGATCAACAACAGGCCACAGAACAAGTCAGAACAGAGATATGGAGGGAAGAGAGAGCGGAGGGATGTGTGAACCAAAGAACCACCAAAGACAAGAGAGAACATAACCAGCTGAGCCTGTGATGAAGGTGCCTGACATTTAAAAGGCCCATCAGGGATCATTCATCAAGGGGCTTACAAATCTCTCCTCCATTTCTTCCTTTTTTTCTTTTCTGTTTTTTGGGGTTTTTTTTGTTTGTTTTGCTTGTTTGTTTGGTTGGTTATTTGGTTCGTTGGTTCGTTGGTTGGTATTTCAAGACAGAGTTTCTCTGTAGCTCTGGTTGTACTGGAACTCATTCTGTAGGACCAAGGGGGCCCCCCGAATTAAAACTCAGAAATCCAGTTGCCTTTGCCTCCCGAGTACTAGGATTAAAGGCATGTGCCACTACCACCAGGTTCTCTCCTTCATTTCTCGAAGCTAGAGGGTAGATAGATGGTGACCAGGCTTAGACCCAGGAGGTCCTTGAGATTCCTGAAGGACATTCATGAAGCTGGGTTGTCTCTCACAGGCCCCAAACAAGGCAGTAGGGAGCTCAGAGGGGTCCATTGTCTGGTAGCAAGTAAGGACCGTCCCCAAGAGTGCTCTAGAAACAGAACACTTCTTATACTCTTGCCCCCTCCTTGGTTCTCTCCCCTCCTGGAGGCGGGGGAGCTCTGTGAGATGAGCCCTGCCTGATGCACCGCCTCTGGAGCTTCCTCCACACCATTTCCACAGAGCCCGCTGGCCCTCCTGCCCTGCACAGGGAATGTTTTTCTCCCACCAAACTCTCTGGCATGGGGGGAAGGGGGGTCTGGCAGTCCCCAGCCTCCAACTCACCCCGTACCTCCAGCCTGTAGCTTCCAAACCTGACCTCCTTCTTCCGTCTCTCCTGAGCTCCAGATCCACGTGCCAGCTGCTGCACCATCCTTCTGCATTATTCCACGGCACTTAGAGCCCCACAGATCCAAGACTGGCCTTACCTTGTTCCTCCCCACACTGGTCCTCCTGTGCTCCCCTATCAGAGACGGGTAACACAAACCCTGCCTGTGTCTCTGCACCAGTGTCCACCAATGGCCAAGAGGGTTCAGTCCCTGCAGCCTGGCATTCACCTCAGGATCCCTGCCTCCTTCTCTCTGTCCCATGTCCCAGCCCCCTTCTTGGCACATCTTACCCAAACCCCAAAAACAGGCTCCCACCAGGTCTCACTGGCTACTGTCCTCTGCAGCGCAGCCTCCAAATTCTCATCTTTATCTCCTTCTTCCTCTTCATTGATTTATTTATTTATTATTTATTTATTTGTGTGTGTGCACGCACACATGTGCACGCACAGGCCACAGCAAGCATGTGACTGTCAGGACGACTTTCAAGAATCGGTTCTTCCCTTCCACTGTTTTCAACCTGGGTATTGAACTAGGTCAGGCTTGGTGGCAAACACCTTCCCACTGAGCCATCTCCTTGGCCCAAATTCTGATCTTAAGTCACAGAGGTGATTCTGCTCATGTCCCTATGGGTCCTCCTGGCTTCTTCTCTCTCTGTTTTTGTTGGATAAAGCAGCATTGGCATCCAGGCCTTTGCTGAGCTGGCCTCCTGTTCTTTAGCCTTACACCAACCTGTGTGCCTCCCATCCGGCAGCCACACTTGAAACTTGTCCTTTCCTGGGTGCACCTCATCTTTGTCTGCACTGCACCCATTCTTCCCCACTCTTCATCGTGGAGCCAGCGGGGTCTCTGCTCCAGTAAGACATTCTCCAGAGACCTCCCTCTGGGTTTGACCCCTCCTCCGTCACTCTGCTCCTTCTGTGTGGTACTTCCCCCTCATTTGCCTGTTGGTGTGACTGGACAATGTAGACTTTGCATGTTCTGCATGTGTGTGTGTGCTGCGCTGTGCTCAGGTCTCACAACGTCTTCTGTTCTGCCACAGCTTGGGCTCTACTGGCTCACCGCCCTGTTATTTTTACTCTTCTTCAGAACACACAGTCAGCTCAAAACATATTTATACAAATACCATTTCACTTTGCCGTTGCATTACTTGCTGAGGCTATACTTCCAAAACAGAGTCCATGGTTATATTTAAGTACTTAAAAGTATGATTTGCTTTTGTTGTGTGTTTTGGGATGTTGTTTTGGGTTTGAGAAAAGGTCTCACTATGTAGCCCTGGCTGTCCTAGAACTTGCTATGTACACCAGGCTGACCTTGAACTCACAGCATTCTTCCTGACTCAGCCTCACATGCTGGGATTACAGATTTGAACCATCACGCCCAATTAACTATATGGATTTTGTTGTTGTTGTTGTTGTTGTTTTCACAGGCTTTATCTGTGTGCCCTGGCTATCCTGGAACTCACTCTGTAGACCAGGCTGGGCTCTAACTCACAGAGAACCCGCCTGCCTCTGTCTCCTGAGTGCTGGGATTAAAGGCGTGCACCACCATGGCCTGGCAACTATATAGTTTTTATCAGGTATTGATAATGACTTTAAAGAGTGCCTCCGATGCATGTTCGTATGGTCCAAGGCAACACTGCCAGCAGTGCATTTTACCATTTTTGCTCGTGTCGTTCACTTTAAGAGGCATGCAGAATGGCAGTCTCTTTCTGCCAGGTGTCTTTCCTGGTCCTAAAAAGATTGCGGCCCTTGCTGTTTGGTAGGGTATAATCGCCATAATGGAGGGGAGTAGAGGGGAAGCCTAGGATGGGAAGGCTGATCCAGGCTGTGAGAAACCCTCAGACCCATCCTTCCTGCCTTCTGAACTTCCTTGCTGGCACCTGCTTTCCCCAGCCTTCTGGCCAATCTTTATGCATCTACTGTGGAGTTCCAGTCCCAGAGCGGGAAAACTAGTGAGTCCGTGTGAGCAGGGACATTGGGGCTCACAGGGACCACACAGCCAAGAGCCAGCTCGAGGCGCCAGTCCCTGTGCCAACACTCTCCCCACTGTACCTGCCGTGAAGACACAGGGTACAAGAAGACAGCCCTAAGAATGACTGCATGTGAGACCCTCTAGACAGCAGTTTTCACCTATCCTCTCTCTCCACACCAATCTGGAGGGTCCAAGAACAGCAGCCCCCACCTACAGAGTATGAAATTGTTGCCCAGGGTTTATACACTCTTCCCAAGGTCACACACAGGGGCCAGAGAGGGCTCCCCCGCCCACCTTCCAGCCACTCGCGCATCTCAGAGGGAACACACAGGATCAACACGGCTGGGGGAGTTTAAGTCCCCTGCACACCCCCATTCACGTCAAATTTCTGTATACTTGAGAATGTGACCTCATTTGGAAACAAGGTCTTTATAGAGGTATTCAGACTGAAGTGAGATCGTTAAAGTGAACAAACCCCCACTTGTCCTAGATGACTAGGACCAGAAAGGGAAGGTGTGAAGGCTCACAAGAAGCAACAAGACAAAGAAGCCCCAGGCTGCCAACAGCCAGGAGAGGCCTGGGCACATCCTCCTGAGGCCCAGAGGAACAATCCTGCCAGCACCTTGGTCTCAGCCTCCAGCCTCCACAGCCTTGAAAAAGAGTTCTTTGTAGCTTAAGCCATGAGGTATGTGGTACTTGGTCCCCAGTAGATGAGCACCAAGAAGAGAAAGCTGCTCTCCATCCAACCCCAAAACAGTCTCCGGAAGATGTGTGGGAATAAACGGGTTTTGTCATCTCAATTTGTGATTGTTTTACCATGCTTTTGGCAAAGAAAATTAAAAAAAAAATGGGAGGCGATTAAAAACTAAAACGACACAAAAAGCGTCCGTGCTCTTCAGGTCCCTGCCAAAGTTTGAATTTACTTGTAGTCTGGTTTCACTTTGGGTTGTCTTTCCTCTATGCAGCCGCTCGAATCTTTCTTCAAGGACTGTCTCCGGCTTGGATGAGAGCCTGGGTGCAGGTCTCAATCCGACCCCAAACCCATGCACAGGGAATGCTGCGCAGATTTATGTAGACATTGTATAAAGTGAGGTACGCTGCTTGATGACTTCCTTCTTCCCCTGGCTTATCTTGAGTATTTCCTCCTGTATCTAATATTCTTCACATCGGGCTCTTTCACTCCCGTACAGACCTCCACCTCCGAATGTGGCGTGACCCCCTTACCCCGTGCCCTTTCAAGGACCGTTTCCAGTCACCTACATTGCCCAGTTACACATAGGGCAGGACGGATCTTTGATTTGGGCTTAAGTAGGGTTGCTAAATCTGAGCGCCCAAATCAAAGCGTAGCCGGTGCGAAGCTTTGGTACCTACTGCAGTGACCCCGCTGAGAGACTGCAATCTACCTCCTCCAGTAGCCAGACAGGGGCTAACCCCCGCCCCCCCCCGCGCGCACCTCCCCAACATCTGCTGTTTTGCCTGCTATTGTTTTGACCAGTTGTATAGAGAGGAAACCCCAGAATCTCCTTTTCATTTGCACTTTAGACTTCTAATGTTTTTACAGGGTTTTTGTATTTCTTCAGTGAGCTACGTTAATCATCCTCTGCCCGTTTTTGTCCACTGGTCAGTTCCTCTCATTGTTAGGGATTTAGCGGACTTGAAAGGGCAGCTGCAGATGGGCGCCCACTGCAGCTTCCTCCCCGCCTTTCTGACCCTCCTTCTCCTCCTTTCCCATCCCCCAAAGAGCTTTCCTTTGCTCTCCAGGGAACCTTTGTCATTCAAACGGGCCCCTGCTTCCCAGGGCCCTGGGAAAGTCATCTCCCACCGCCCTCTCCACCTTTTTCTCCTTTGCCTCCGGAGCCCCACATTCTTGTAGTTCTCCCCACCTCTCACCACGCCCTGCACGTCCTCCCTCGAAATTCTTCTCGGAGGCTCTAAGCCACAGGGGACCCTTACTAATCTAGAGCGGGAATCCCGCCCCACCCTGCTCCTGGGCTGAAAAGAGAGAAGTGGGGGGCGGGGGGAGAAAAATGGAGGGAGGTTCAAAGGAGCAGTGTGGTCCCGGGGGATGACCCGGGAGAAAGAGGAGAGAGTGTGTGGTGGGGAAAAGACACGCCCGCTGTCTTTTTAACCTTTGAAGCCTTTCCAGAGTAGCGCTTACGTCCCAATCCTCCTGGTACAGGCTCTACATCGCCCTACAGGGTTATAGGGGGTACAAAACAACCTTACCAGCAGATCATCCGGCACAAACAGGTGCACGGGCCACCATCACCACAAACCTCCTAGGGTTAGGCCTGGCTTCTCCAGGCAAGGTGGGCCCTGGGCAGGCCAAGTTTTCACTTGTTTAGAGAGAAACAGAAAGAACAGCCTGAGGCAGGAAGGCCCGGGGACCTGGCGGACAGCGCAACTGAGCGTGATTTGGGGACACACGAGACACCTTGTGATCCACGCAGGATTCCTGGTCTCAACTCCACTCGGTCACCTATTGAAATCATCTGTATGACAGGCCAGTCTGCGCCGGTGCTGCTGCCCGGCCTAGACCTTGGGTCGACAAGCATGGGCCTGCGAGAAATCTGAGCAAAGGGGCACTCGGAGAGGGAACGAAGCGGGGAGAAGCAGCAGGGCCTGGGGTGCAAATTTAACAGACTGACAGGGTGGGTAAGAAAAGAAGGCATCGCATGCAGAGGGAGAGTCACCTAAACACAGAGTGGAATATGAAATATGACTTCCTTGAGCCTGAAGAACTGTGCACAAAGGAAGCGAGTGAGGGGCCCCAAAGCCTGGACCCCCAAACTTAAGGCGAGGCACGTCAGAATCCAATTTCACCAAGATCCAACTGGAGGTGGCCGCAGCCCGGGGCTGGGCTGTGTGAGGAGGGGGCGGGGAAGCAGTCGAGGTCCTCGCCCCCTTGTCCCCCGGGCCGGGTCTCCGCCCTGTCAGGGACCGCACGTAGCGCTCGTAGGCTCCGCGCGCCGGGGCAGGTAACAAAGCGACTAGTGTGGGGCGGGAGCCAGGGCTGGGCCAAGAGGAGGAGGCAGGGGGATGGGGGTGGGGAGCGGGGGCCCAGGAAGGATCTGTCGCGCCAGGGCTCGCTCTATCCTCCACCCGAGGAAGGCGCCACGATCCTTGCATTCTGGTGGGATGGCCCAGGCCCAGAAGCAGAGCACGGGTCTCTAGGGGACTCCCACAACTCACAGCCCTGATTGGGTCGGCCAGTGAAGGGTTTTGTTGTCTTTGTGATTGTTAGAGAATAATCAACTCGTGGTGGTCCTGTTAGCACCCTCTCTTCGGTGCGGGAACAGGGACCGCCCCAGGCCTCTGGGCGGAATTAGATTGGTGCTCGCTGTGGAATGCCTTATCGGAGAGGCCATTAGTTTACCTGGATGAACGGGTTTCTAAGTGGCACAAGGTTCTGAAGTCTTGTCCCAAACAAAGGATGGGGGAGGGATGGCGCTGATGAGGTTAAGAAGAGACCCTAGGCTTCCCAAGTTACCCAGGACACCAACTCATGTCTCTGTAGAATGCCTCTGCAGGTGCTCGCTCAGGGCACGGTTAGATTTCCATGCTGTGTCCACACACCTGACAACACACACGTGTAGGTGGGTCAGCTCCTTCCCGCTAACCAAGCAGAGCTGTTGGATGAACTTGCAATGACCCCTTGGGGTCATTCGGCTTCCCCCTCCTGGCTTTTTGTTGGGTAAGCAACCAGAGGCTGATGGAGGAGAACAAAAGTAGTTTGGGAGGCAAAGTCTTTTGCTTCTAGGCAACTGCCCTCTTCTAGGGCCTCACAGCCCAACTCGTTGCGTAGTGACCTCCCATCCCCCACCAAAGCCACCAAATGTTGGTCGTCAGACCACCCAGGATAGGCTTTGAGGGCCCAAGAGAAAAGGAAGCTGATCCGCACTGACAGAGTCTCAAGAGATGGGAGTGAGGGTGCCAGGAGAAGGTGACTGCCTCAGTTTCCTCATCACTCCTGTGGCTGTGATGTGGGGTCCCGCCCTTCGGGACTGCTTTAGAGTTCACCATTCCCCTGAGGAACGGAGCCTAGGTGCCTCTCGTGCCCCAATCCTTGCAACCTGGCCTGGAGCCTTCACTCTTAGGAGAGGAGCATGGAGAGCCGGAGAGAGAAACTCTGAGACACGGCACAGTCTGGGGCAGTAGACTATGGTGAGCCAGGGAGGCTAGTGAGCTAGAGACCACACCCAGGCACTGGGGATGCTGTGCCCACTGCACAGACCAAGATTGGAGCTGCAACTGCAACCCGGGGTGCTCAGGGCTCGTGACCAAAGCTCCCGCGGTTACAGAGGAAATAAATGTCTCCGACCAGGGAGACACTTGGAAAGAAAGTTGCTGCACAAGCAAGCTGGGGCTTGTGGCAGAATGTCACCCTTCTGACCCTGGTGTGGTCAGGCGGCATCTTCCCTAGAATCAGGAAGCCCTTGAGTCAAGCTCCTGGCCCAAGGCAGGACACACACAAAGAGCCATGCCATGCTCTCCAGGCCCTCAGCCGGTATTTCAGACCATCTTAGCCACCCCTATGGTGTATGGCAACCAGGGCCAAAAGACAAAAGCCTGTTTGAAGGCAGGCCTGGCCACCTCCTGGTTACATGTCCTTGGCCAGCCACTTCTTTCTCTGAGCCTTGGCTGCTTTAGAGGCCTGGGGCCCTGTGCAGCGCTGCCCTTTCCCCCAGCTCCCTCAGCACCCTCTTCCCTACTTTCCTGGTTCCAAGCCCGTGGACCTGCACTAGCAAGTCCCGGTTGGTAGGAGCTGCTTTCCTTGATCTCTGGGGCACTGACACCAGGAACCCAGGATTGTCCAGCTCAGGGTCTGTGGTAGAAGGCAGTTCACTGGATGCTAAGGAATGAGTGAATCACACACAGAGACACACACACACACAGAGAGAGAGACACACACACACGGTTCTTTGCATAGCCTGACTGTCCTGGAACTTGCTCTGTAGACCAGGCTGGCCTCAAACTCACAGAGATCCACCTGCCTCTGCCTCCCAAGTGCTGGAATTAAAGGTACATGCCATCACCACCTGGTAAGAAAACATTTTCTTAACTAGAAGACAAATCTAAGGGCTTTTTTATTAGAACATTTTAAATCACAGAAGTCCAGGACTTGACTGTTACCTCAGAAACAGTAAACTGTCCACTTGGCCGATGAGGAAAGTGAGGTCCAGCGTGTGACACAAATGCCCAGGTGGACCCCAGCGAAAATCTTCCAACTTTCAGTGAAAGAGGTCTCCCCTCCCGCACTGTTCCTTGGAACCATTCTTGTTTTGCTTGCTTGTTTGAAGCTGAACACGTAAATGGTAGGGAGGGGATGCAAGTCAAATAATCCCAAGCTGACTCCAAAGTGATGTATTCTAAGGGCTTTCTTTATTAAAGGAGAAAACTCACGGAACAGGAACAGGTAGGTGTGTGTGGGCGGGGGTTGGGGAGCATCCAACATCAAGGTGTGGAGCACAGGAAGGAGAGGAGAGCTGGGCAGGAATGGCAGCTTTTTGGGAACCCCAAATCATGCCCCCACCTGGTCCAGCCTCTTAAAGGCCATTGGCTGAAGGAGGTTCCCCATCGCCTCCCCTTTTTGTCTAAATAAGAGAGTTCCAAACCCAAGATAAAACTATATACACTAAGAACAGATATCAAGTATAAAATTAGAATTACAGCCACCATAAACAATATTAAGCAAAGAGCATATGTTAAATGTTTTAATAATCACTCTATCCCAAGGAGTCTAAGTCTTGTGTTAGAAATGGCTTGGCTAGATCATAAGAGGAAGGTAACTATGACTATCTAGTCTTCAACCCCATCAAAGACCTGAGAAGGGAAATAGTATTACTTGAGTAGGCAGGAAGTGCAATTAAGCAGCTTCCAAAATGTGCAGTAGATGACAGAGACAACTGGCTACCTAGGCAATCACCCAAAGTCTCGTTTGCAATGTTGAAGCAACCAACTTTGGCTAAGGCCTAGAGTAACTGACAGACCATTTTTAGAGGCAGGAAAAATTTTCAAAACCATCTTACCCTGTCTTGGCAAGGTTTAGCAGTCTTTCTTCTTGTATTCTGCTTGTCCAGTCCAGACATTGTGCACTTTGTCAGTGGTTGAGGCATGGGCAGTTCCTTGCCCAAAGGCCACTTGTGCCACAAAGAAAACAAGCTCCCAGTGGAGAGACTCCAGTGCTCAACATTGGGCACTAAATTGTTGTTGGAGGCTGCTTGTTTGTTGCTGGCTGCCCAGAACCAAAATAATCACACAGAAACTATATTATTTGTTATACTGTTTGGCCAATAGCTTAAGTGTATTTCTAGCTAGCTCTTATATCTTAACCCATTTCCATTATTTTATGTTTTACCACGAAGCTCATGGCCTACCGACAAGATTCTGGCTCTCTGGTTCTGGTGGCAGCTACATGGCATCTTTCTGATTCTGCCTTCTTTCTCCCAGCATTCAGTTTAGTTTTCCCCAGCCTAGCTCTATTTTGCCTTGCACAGGCCCAAAACAACTTCTTCATTAACCAATGGTATATTTACAGCATACAGAGGGGAATCCTACTTCACTTGTTTATTGAGGGGTGTGTGTGTGTGTGTGTGTGTGTGTGGTATCACTTTGACTCAGGCTAGCATGCCTCCCTGGCGTCCAAAGTGGGGGTTCAATTATCCAAACATAAAGCCTGAGAAAGTTAGGAAAAGTTCTGGGCAAGGATACAGATGCGGCTTTCTCGTCCTGCAGTCTCTTGGGCAGGCTGGTGTTCGGCATACAGATGCATGGCTTCCGGCTGCTGTCATTGTGCTGGAGTCAGCCACCAGTGCCATGACCAGTGCCATGTGCTAAGCTGAGCCATGTGCAGCTGACCTGGCAGTTTAAGATTTGTCTCACGCAGTCACAGAACACTGCAGGTGCTCAGGAAAGACAGATCCAAATGGAAAAGAAACTCTAAACAGCTTACAGTGTGCTTTAAAAATGCGTGTAGGCTTAAAAAAGAAAAGAACATGGGTATAATCATAGAAAAAATAGTTTATAAATAATAAGATAAAGTATTTAAAGAGAGAATAAAATAATATAAAAAGGATAATCCCACAATCAAGAGGCAGAGACAGACAGATCTTTGTGAGTTCAAGGCCAGCATGGTCTACAGAGCAAGTTCCAGGATAGGCTCCAAAGCTACAGAGAAACCCTATCTTGAAAAAAGAAAAGAAGAAAAGAAAATGTTTTGAGGTCCATAAAGAAATAGATAGATGATAGATAGATAGATAGATAGATAGATAGATAGATAGATAGATAGATAGATAGATAAAATAGTTTTGGGTTCAAAATACAAGTTAGGGTAAAAAGTAAATTAGGTACAAAATTCTGGATTCTCCAAGATAGGAAGGATAATGGAATATTTTCTCTGAATTTGTCAAATGCAAATGGACTGGACATTGTGCATGTAATTCTAATCTGATAATTGTTCTATTATGTTAGAGTTAAAACCTTTCTTTTTTTATTTAGACAAAAAGGGGGAAATGTTGTGGAATAATCTTTTTACCTATTGTGAAGATGTATCTTTGCCCAGGCTGGATTAATAAAAAGCTAAATGGCCAATAGCTGGGCAGGAAGGGGTTAGGCGGGACTCCCAGGCAGGGAGAAAAGGAGAGGAGCTGAATCAAGGTACAGGAGAGACACCAGAGTACACTGAGTGGAAACAGGAGATGCAAGATGGAAGAGAAATAAAAGGCCACGAGGCAAAATGTAGATTAATGGATTAATTTAAGTGATAAGAGCTAGTGGGACAAGCCTACGCTTATAATTGATAATAAGCCTCTGTGTCATTTTTTGTGATTTGGCCACCCAAAGAGAAATCTGCCTACACCTCCCCCCATCAACACTGACATTTCTATCAGAACACACACACCTATTCCTCTAACAGCTTCAGTATCACACAACAATGAAGCCCAGCATGCTGATCCCCTTCTCTTCCCTCCAATGTCTGCCTTCTGCAGGGACCTGAGAGCCCTAAGTGCAGAGAGGCAGCTGAGGACCTGAGCCAGGTGCTGATGAGGAGGCACCCTGTGTGTGCATGCCCTTCGGAAGGCAGAACAGTGACAGGGCTCCACTAGCCACCTGGCTGTGACCGTCTTCACAGTCAAACATTTGACAAGCACTAGTCAGATGAATTGTTCAGGCAAGTTGACCCCTCTTGAGCCTCAGTTTCCTTACCTGTAAAATGGGATCGATTGGGCTGATTCAACAAGAACAGAAGTGTCTGAATCCAGAGTAGAGGGGGCAAAGCCGTATCTTCCCAAACTCTGTCCCTCTCTTCTTTCCTTCCTCTCCTCTTCCCCAGTTTCTTTTTTCCATTCTCCTTCCTCCCCCATCCCCAGTGTCCCCTGTACTCCCAAAATAAAGAAAGAATTGTGGCTTAAGCAATAGGAGTACAGGCCTTTAATCACAGAAAGAATTAGAGACTGGGGAGATTGAGTCTGAGACCAGCCTGGTCTACACAAGTTCCAGGCCAGTCAGAGCTACATGGTAAAACCCTACCTTAAAAAAAACAAACAGGGGCTGGAGAGATGGCTCAGAGGTTAAGAGCATTGCCTGCTCTTCCAAAGGTCCTGAGTTCAATTCCCAGCAACCACATGGTGGCTCACAACCATCTGTAATGGGGTCTGGTGCCCTCTTCTGGCCTGCAGGCATACACACAGACAGAATATTGTATACATAATAAATAAATAAATATTTTTTAAAAAAAAAAAAGCAAACAGAACTGTGAACCCCTGCTCTTCTCCCACAGTCCAGTGTCTATTGTGAAACGCCATGGGAGGCCAAAAGTGGTATCTAGGGTGGTGCTCATAGCAAATTTCTGAATCTCCTGAACATCACCTTCCAGAACAAAAGGTATCTTTCCCTGAATTGTCCTTGTAAGCCCTGAAAGCCACCACAAGCATCTTTGAAAAAGGAAGGAAGAAAGCAAGCATATGCAGAGAGGCCGGTGTGAAGACAAGCGAGACTTAGTGGAGTGGTCACAGCCACGGAACATCGCAGCCACCAGGAGCTGGAAGAAGCAAACGGCAGCTTCTCTCACAGAGGTGTGGACGGGCGGCTGGAGCCTGCTGCCACTTGCTTTCAGACTTCCTCCTCTGTGGGAAAAGCACATTCCTGCCATTGCCGGGCACCCAACAGGGCAGGCAACTGGTTCCAGCAGCCAGGGCACACTCAGATAGGTCTAGAGATCTCAGCAGCAATCAACCAGTAATCCCCTGCCCCTGCCAAGGCAAATCTGGACTTACGTTGGCTCTCAGCCGGCCACTAAATTCAGACGCCGGATCCTGGTGGAAAAGGGAGAGTTCTCCTCTACCCTCCAAAGTTTGGCTGGAATAAAGACAAGGTATACGAGCTCATTAATATGCACGAAGGGACACGTTCCAGCCTGGGGGAAATCACAGGAGTGTGACTACCCAGGAGTCCAGCCTTATTCCAAAGTTACAACAGTCTCTTTCCCTACAGTGGTTCTCAACCTTCCTAAAGCTGCGACCCTTTAATATAGTTATTCATGTTGTGGTGACCCCCCCCCATAAAAATATTTTCATTGCTACTTCATAACTGTAATTTTGTTACTGCTATGAACAGCAATGAAAATATCTTATGGGCAGGGTATCCGATATGCAGGGTCAATAGACACCCACCCTCAACCGCCCTGCCCCAGGGGATTGCAACCCACAGGTTGAGAGCAGTGCTTTAAAGAGCCAGTAAGTGAACCTGGGAGGAACTCACAGGAATGTAAGAACATACAGTTCCCATGAGCAAGAGAACAGGTAACGAATTGTAAATTATTCTGTTTGGGACCAAAATAGAGGACAATGGTACATGACAAAGCCCACCTTACAGTTTTGACAGACTCAGGCTTTCTTCCTGGGCTAGCTAGTGCAGCTTCAGAAGATCGAAGGCAACTGTGTTTCCCTTTTGGTGGATCTGGGCAGTTAGATAAGAGAATTTTACAGCCAGCCTCTCCCCGGTGCTGAGAGGGAGAAGACACTAGAATTGGGGTACGCTCTGAGACCTCTCAACACATCAGAGTGCCAGACTTTAGGGCATCTCTCCAGCCCAAGGACTACTTTGGAATATAGTCACCATCTGCTCTGTGCCCTGCCTGCCTCTTCTGGAATGAAGCACTAGTTTCCCTGGCCCACAGACACCAGTGGGAGGTGAAGCCCAGCCTTGCCAACTGGCACCAAGTCCTGGCAAGTGGGGAAAAACCGCTCATGGGGAAATCAGGAGGACTTTATTTAATTTCACTTCTGCATTGAATTTCTGTGCTAATCGACTCAGCCAAGGCACTTAGCCTCTCTAGATGGGTTTTCTCCTCTGCCAAAGGCCCAGACTGCCCTGTGTGATTTTTGCAGCCCCTGTTAGGTGTAACAGTGAATGAATAAGGGAAGGGTGAGGGTTTAGAAAAGAAAACGAAGATCACTAATGCCAAATAGTAAAAAAATGTTCAGTCCTAAAAGCACTCTTTCAGACTGGATGAAGAACAGCAAACCTCAAAAATTAGAAGGAGTGAGGACTCTGGGTGAGGTTGAAGTTAGAGGTGTTCATTACAGGTTCAGTCTCATCAAGAGAGATAGTTGGGTCTGTCCACAGCTTCATCTGCCCAGCAAAGTACGCTTGATCCAAGGGCCCTTGTTTTTTGTCATGATCTAAACGTTCATGTCCAAAATTCATACATTGAAGCACTGGCCCCAGAGGGGTGATGTTAGCCAGTGAGCATTGGATCGTGAGGACATGACTGGGATCCAAGCTCTTAGAGTCTTCAGAATGCTAGTGACCTAGGGACACCGTGTGAGGCCATTGCCAAGAAGGTGCTATCTATGACTAGGGAAGAAGCCCAAACTAGACACACTCAGCTTCATACCTGGATCCTGAATGTCCCAGCCTCCGGAACTATAAACAATTTCTGTTGTACACAAGCCGTTTAGTCAAACAGTTCAATGGATTAGGTATCCTCTGTGGACAGAACAGTTAGACCAATGGGGACCTGTCCAAGCACTACCTGACAATCAGTGATGGAAGGAAGAGTGAGATGAGCCAAATCAGATGGGAACTTGAACTGGGAGGATATGATAGGAGCATGGAGGCAGAGAAGCCAGAGATGGAGCTTGTGCAGCCAGTGACCAAGCAGAGAAACCAAAGGAAGAGTTACCATCAGCGACTTCAGTGAAGCAAACAGGTAAGTGGAACAGTGGGGAAGACATATCAGGTACAGGACTTCTCTAAAATATGTAAAAGACTCTTGCCATTTAATAACAAGAGAACAGCTGGAATATTCGAGTGGATACTATGTCAGCGAAGATGTGAATGTCTGGCGGGTGCCTAGAAAAATAGGGAGACTCCACTATTAGCTGTTAAGGGCCAGGTAATCGTGGTGGGGTAGAGAAACCATCTTCTTCTGTGATGTAGGCACTGCTCAGTTGCCAATGCTCCATTAAATAACCTAGTAACTAAGCCTATACTCCTGTGTGTGCCTCCAGCCCTAATTAAATTCTGTAGGACACACAAGAAAAAGATATGAAGTCAGGCATGGTGGTATACACCTTTCAACCCAGCACTTTGGAGGCAGAAGTAAGCGGTCTCTGTGAGTTCAAAGTCAGTGTGGCTTATGTAGTTAGAGTTCCAGGACAGCCAGGGCAACACAGAAAAACCCTGTCTTGAAAAAAGAAAAACAAAAAATAGGAGGAGAAAGGTGAACTTGTTGAGAAAAAGTAGTTGAAGTCGTTCAGGGGGATTGGGGGTATAAGAGAGGATAATGGGGATCATATTATTAAAATACATTATATGGACATATGAAGTTGTTGAAGTAGAAACAAAAATGTTTACTAGAATATCTTTTATTTGTTCTTTGACAGAAATTAGTATTCTTTGATCATATGCACCCCCAACTTTCCAAGCCTAGCTAAAATCCCTCTCTCAAGCATGTTTTCTCCTTTTCTTTCTTCCTTTTTTTTTTTTTTTTTTTGGCAGGGGCAGGGGGGACTCAGTGAGTCCAATTAATGCTGCTGCTTTGGATTGTTGGAAAGCTGACTGATTTTGGTGGCTTGACCGTGTGCAGGTAACCATAGCTACAGTGTGTCCCTTGGTCCAGGCTATATGAATAGCCATGTCATATTCAAAAGACAGCATCTCACAGTGCTCTGTGATCATCCCATCCTCTAGCTCTTATGTGCTCTCCACGTATCCCACTGCAAGGCTCCATGAGCCTTGGGGAGAAGTGTGATATAGATGTCCCCGAGCACTCAATAGTCACTTGGTCTCAGCATTTTGACCAGTTAAGAGTCTCTGCATTAACTGCTGACCACTGCAGAGCTAGCTTCTCTGGTCAAGGTTGAGAACCCCACCATCTCTGTATAAACACAACTATTTAGAGGGTTGTTTGACAATGTGTCCATTTAGTAAGACAGCAGTAGTAGGCCCTGCCTTCTCTTCTCTCTCTCTCCATCCCACACCTATGACCACCCTAACCATGGGTTTATAGTCCTAGGCATGGATACCTTCCTACAGAGCAGGGTCTCAAGTTCAAGCCAAAAGCAGTTGGTTACCCCTATAACTTTCATGCCACTATTGCACCAGCGGGCACATCTTGCCAGTCAGGTCAGTATTGTAGCATAAAGGTTTCACTTTTGGGTAATATCATTGATAGCTATTCTTTTTTTTATTTTAAAACAATCTTTTTGTTCCCAGTTCCCACTTCCTCCCCAACTCTCGTTCCCCCCCCACTTTCCCCCCACCTCACTCTCCACATTGATGACTTTCCCACTCCCAGGATCCACAAGGCACCTTCTAGTACTATGATAGCTACCCAAAGTGTGTTGTGTCTTTAGCAATAGGATCTTACCACGTGGACAACCACAGCAATGATAATAGCTTGTGTTATTTTGGTGCCCTCTGGTCTTCACTGGCCAATAATGTGTAGGGAGCCATCTCAACCATGTCACTGAGATTTTCATTTAAGAACCTATGTCTTCTTGGGGAAGCACTGCCCACCCAGTGTTGTGTTCAGGCACTTGTGTTCAAATTGCTTTTCTTCTTAATTATATATTTTCAATTAGCTTACAAAGTAGGGGGTTTCTATAAGGGCTCTTCATATATTCTTAGCTTTGATTAACTTGCCCCTTTGTCTCCTCTGTTCCCCTACCTCATCATTGCTTGGTTGTTGTTGTTGTTGTTGTTGTTGTTGTTGTTGTTGTTGTTGTTGTTGTTGTTGTTTTGAGACAATATCCCTCTCTACATAGCCCTGGATGTCCTGAAACTCACTAGTGGACTAGGCTGACCTTGAGCTCACAGAGATCTGCCTGCTTCTGCCTCCCAAGTTCTAGAATTAAAGACATATACCACCACACATAATTTTTAAAGTATCTTTTGGGGGGAGCTGGGAGAGATGTCTCAATGGTTAAGAGCACTGACTGCTCTTCCGGAAGATCTAGGTTTGATTCCTAGCACCCACATGGCAGCTCACAACTATCTGTAACTCCAATTTCAGGGGGTCTGATTCCTCCTTTTGGCTTCTGCAGGTAATGTTGGACCTTAGAGTCTAATTACCGAGGAGGAGTCACCCCAAGAAAACACTCTCACACCACAGTTGATGTAAAATCATGAGGATTTCAATTCTGTCATGACAGGGTCTTTCAGCATTTGAGAAGCTAAAAAGACCCAGAATAGCTGGTATAGGCTTCTTTTAAAGCAAAAAGCCACAGAAACAAGGGGGAGTCCGGGGATTGTTTTTTTTTGCTATGGCAATTGGTGGGTTCAGAGGGCTATTAGCATTGATTGGTCTGAGCCACACAGGGAGAGGGGTTGCCAGATCGGGAAGGGTAAGGGGGAACATTGGAGGGTTACTTTGACCCCTTCCTAGGGACTGAGTCAAAACATCAGGAATTGAGTCAACATCTAAGGGTTATCTTGCCCCAATGAACATTCACAAGGACTCAAGGAGATGGGAAATCCCCAACATTCTAGTATGTGCAGGTGCAGTTGTTAGGTTCCCAGAGGAGGGGGAAGAGTACTAAGGCTGAGAGGCCTCAGAGTTGTCTTAAAGTTCTACAGTACCAGGCATGCACATGATGCATAGACATGCATGCAGGCAAAACACCCATATGCATAAAATAGAATAAATAACTTTTGCAGAAAATATATATCTCTTGAAATTTGAAAATTATTATATATATTTATTTTATAATATATATTTATTTTATATCTATGAATATGTAGCCGCACCACGTGTGTGCAATGTCATAGAGGTCAGAAGAGGATGATGGACCCCTGGAATTGGAGTTATGAATGGTTATGAGCCATCATATGGATGGATGTAAGAGCAATGAGTTCTCTTAACCACAGAGTCATCACTCCAGTTCCTAAGAAGAATTTTTTTAAAAAAAGATTGTTAATACTATTACTCATTGGAAAGCTGGAGACTTAAGCCACAATGAAATACCACCACACCACACATCTATTGGAATGGCCACAAAACAAAGACTGCCCTTGAGCTCAACCAGGAAGTGGAAAATACTCTCAGGACTTTAAACTGGCAACACTTTTAAAGTCCCAACTACAGATTTGAGGGTGTTTACTGTGTTCATCTATCAAACATTTAGGAACCACAGGTGGGTTAGCACGTCTATCTAGCAGAAAACTACCTGGCAACCATTTCTAGACCATGCTTCCTAGGAAAAGGATAAAGGTAATTGCTTAAAGATCTTGCTATTAGTTGGGACTTTTGTTTGTTTGTTTGTTTAATTTTTGACACAGGGTTTCTCTGTAGTTTTTGGTGCCTGTCCTGGAACTAGCTCTTGTAGACCAGGTTGGCCTCGAACTCCCAGAGATCCTCCTGCCTCTGCCTCCCCAGTGCTGGGATTAAAGGCGTGCGCCACCACCACCTGGCAAGTTGGGACTTCTGATATTTAGAACTTGCCATATTAGGTCCCAGATATGTCCAACTTCCTGGTTAGGGAGGGGTTGAATTCCCCAACATTAGTCTGCCTTCATCCATGAGGTCCATTGTGGGTACCTCTGGGACTTCTCTTTGTGCCCCATGCATATGCTTACCCGAATGCCCCTCTGACGGAGGTCAGCATGAACGGCTGGACGTTTGTTTCTTGCCAGCTAACAGCTCTTCCTAGAAATGCTCAGTCAGAGTTCAAGTTCATGACTAAGGCTCCGGGCTCAAATGAGACTTAGAATTCTGGCCATGGAAGACGGAACTCCCGCTACTCCTCAGATTGTGTGTAATAGTCATGGGTAAGTGGTCAGGATGTGTTGTTAAAGAAATGAGTGGAAACTGGCTTAAACAAGAGAAGCCTGTTCTTGGCTTCAGGTGACTCAGCAGGTGTTTTCAGGAATGTGGAAGTGGGTCTCTCCTGGATTTGCTCTGACTCTGACCTTTGCAGGGCCATGCTCAGGCTTTCTGTCACCTGTCAAAGGAGGACTTTCTATCCTTCCCCATCCCAGTGCACAACAGGGGTCTCCATGGCAACAGCCTGTGGTGGGCAAAGCCCACTTATCTTTCTCTCAAACACTAGAACTTCTTGCTTTTCCTTGACTCTAATTTTGGTTCAGGGCCAAGATTTTGACTGGCCAAAATCCATCCACTCTGTTCCTGGTTCTGTAGAGTGGGGTGCTTCCTAGAGTAGTAGTTCTCAACCTGTGAGCTGAGATCCTTTGGGGGGTCAATGACCCTTTCATAGGGGTCACCTAAGACCATTGGAAAACACAGATATTTACATTACAATTCATAACAGTAGCAAAATTACAGTTATGAAGTAGCAACAAAAATAATCTTATGGTTGGGGGAATCACCACAACACAAGAAACTGTATTAAGGGGTTGCAGCATTAGGAAGGTTGAGAACCACTGTTCTAGAGAAATCTTGAAGAAACACAAGTTCAGAATATTATTGGTGGGGCATTGGAATGGTATTGTTTTAAAGTTTCAAATGCATATATATGGTTAAAAATTAAAAGGGGAGGAGCTGGTTAAGAGCACTTGTTGCTCTTGCAGAGGGCCTAGGTTCGATTCTCAGCACCCACATGAGGACTCACAGCCATCTATAACTCCAGTTGCGAGGGATCTGATGCCCTCTTCTGACCTCTGTGGACATCCTGCATGCATGTGGGGCACAGACATACATGCAGGCAAAACGTTCATACACATACAAATAAATAAATCACCAGGCATGGTGGTACACACCTTTAATCCCAGAATTTAGGAGGCAGAGGCAGGTGGATCTCTGAGAGTTCTATCCAAGCCAGCCTGGTCTGCATAATGAGTTCCAGGACAGTCAGAGTTACCTAGTGGGACCCTGTCTCAAAAATCCAGTTAGACAATTAATTCTGAGTTCAAGCCCTGGGATCCACAGAGTAGAAGGAGAGGAGCCAACTTCCACAGTTGTCCTCTGAGACACACACTCACACTAGGGAGCATGTGCTTGTGCAAACACACACGATACGTAGTATATCCAGATGAGTGTGTCATACTGATAAGTGGGAACTCTACACTCCCTAGAATACACACGCACACTTTATACCATTTTAAGCCCCCAATGAGGAATTCCCAGACCCTTGTGACCTGGCTCCAGGTCCCTGTGCAGCCTTACTGCTAATCCCAAACATACAACCTTGTGAAACTATTCCACATCTTCAAGCACACTCACGTCACTCATCCTGCTATATCTTCTCCCTCCTCTACCCAGAGAACTCCTACACACCCTGCACGGCCCAAGGACATGCTGACTCATGTGGGCAGCCTCCCCCATTGTCTTGCCACCAAAGTAGGTAGGACGCTTTGCTGTAAGTCTCCCAGGACCTGCCATGCTGCCCACAAAGCATTTCATGAGCTTGCATCCACTTGCTGCTCCGTGTATGCCTTTGCAGAATTCTTTGAGATAGACAGTGACAACAATGACAAAGATCATGATGATGACGATGAAGGTGGCTCCGTTTCGTTTCTCTTCCTGTGCAGCCACACCTTGAGGTCCTCACAGCAGCTGGATGCTCAGATCTGTTGGTATAAGGTCCTATTCAGTGAGAAGCCTGGAGATTCCAGGCTCTGATGCCTACACTCACCATCCTCCTTATTTGCATAGTTTACAGAAGCCTCTGACTTCAGAGCTGCACACTCCCACATAGTCCCTGCTCAAACCTCCCGAAGTAATCCCCAGCCAAGCCGGTCTCCTGTTTCCTTGGCCTTAGGATCTGGGTTGCTTCCAGTTCTTAGCTCTTACAAATGGTTACTATAAATATTCATATAGGACCTTGTGTAATGCTTCAGCTTCCCTCGAACAAACAGCTAGGAGTGGAATGACTGCATCATGTGACAGTTGTGTGTTTATCTTTATATATAGAACTATATATACATTTGTAATTGTTATATATGTATATATACACTAGATAGATGATAGATAATAGATAGATA
>NC_022016.1:63899166-63907067 GCF_000317375.1 Microtus ochrogaster | reverse complement strand
GTAGGCATCCAAGCAGACAGAATACTGTATACATAATAAAAAAATAAATCTTTAAAAAAAAAAAAGGGAGCAGACAGCCATATCTCTGGCCCCATATGTTTAACGTTTAAAGGAACTTTCAGACTGTAAAGATACAGGTGTCATCATAAACACAGGCATCCACGAAAACTCCAGTTGCCCCCCATCTTCTTTAGCATTTGACATGGTCAGTCTTTTTAATTCTGGACATTCTAATAAAGGTGCAATGCCATCGCATTTTAGTGTGTGTGTGCATGGGTGCACTCGTGTGTGCAAGCATGTGTATGTATGTGGTGTGTATGCATGTGTGTGGTATGTGTGTGCATATATGTAGATACATGTGCCCATGTGTGTAGAGTCCTGAACGGACATCACTATCATCCTCAATCACTCTGCACCTGTGTTTTGAGACAATGTCTCTCACTGAGCCTGGAGCCTACTGTTTCAGATAAGCTGGCTGTCCAGCAAGCTCCAGAGATCCCATTCCCTCAGAGCTGAGACTACATGTTCTATGTATTCCCACTGATGCAGGGATCCAAATTTAGAACCTCATGTTTGCACAGCAAATGCTTTGCCCACTGAACCCTCCTAGCCTCAAATTCTAGTTTTAAATTACATTTTCTTTGCTTTGTTTGGTTTTTTTGAGACAGTATTTTTCTGTGTTACAGCTCTGGCTGTCCTTGACCATACTTTGTAGATCAGGCTAGCCTTGAATTTACAGAGATTCACCTGCCTCTGCCTCTCAAGTGTTGAGATTAAAGGCATGCACCATCTCCACTGTCTAAATTACATTTTCTTAAGGACTGTGATATTGAGTTTCTTCTCATATCTTATTAACATCCTTTTGTTTGTTGGTTTTTATTTCTTTGGGACCAGTTCTTACTATGTAGCCTTGGCTGGTCTAGAACTCAATATATATACCAGGCTGACTTCAAACTCAGAGATTCACCAGCTTCTGAATCCAAGGGCTGGGGTTAAAAGCATGCACAATTAACCTATCTTGATTTTTTAATAAAAAAAATTAATGTGTATGTGTGTTTTGGCTGTATGTAAGCTGCTCATCTCAGGTGTTCCTGGTGCCTGTGGAGGGCAGACGAGAGAAACAGATTCCCTGAGACCAGGGTCACAAGGAGTTGTGAGTCACCATGTGGGTGCTGGGAATCAAACCTCGATCCTCTGGAAGAGAAGAAAGCAGGAGCCTCAGCTGCAGAGACATCTCTCCAGCCCTTGTTATCTTATATGTATGAGTGTTTTGCCTGTATGTGTGTCTGGGCAACACATATGTGCCTGGCGTCCACGGAAACCAGAAGTGTTGGGTCCTCTAGAACTGGGGTTACATATGGTTGTGAGCCACCATACAGGAGCTGGGGATCAAATCTAGGGCCTCAGCAAGAGCAACAAGTGCTCTTAACCTCCGAGCCATCTCTCCAGTTCCCAACATTGACTTATTTATTGTTCATTGATTAAATAATTGATTGGGTTTTGTTGTTGTTGTTGTTTTAGATGGTGTCTCTTGTAGCCCAGGCTGCCCTTGAACTAACTACAAAGTCAAGGGTGATTTTGAACTTTGAGCTCTTCATCTTCCCAAATGCTGGAGTCACAGTTCTCCTGGTTTGGCTCAGAAGCCATCTGTTTTCTTGGTGAAGTGTATGTTCAAATCTTTGCCCATATTTTAAATACATTGTTTGTTTTCTTAGTACTAACTTGTAATGACTTTTCATATTTTGAAGCAAATCTCTTGCCAGATGACTCTGTTTTCTGTTTGGGATTCATCTTTTTCTCATTCTTAGCAATGAGTTCTTGAGAGCAGCCAGTTTTAATTTTTGTGAAATGAAATTTACCGATTTCTCTCTTTTGGGGTATGCTAAGTTATCTCAGCAGTTTCATCAGTTTGATATTTAGGTCTTACATATATTTTATCAGATCTATCCCTAAATATTTCATTTTGACCATGTTGTGCTTGCATGAGTGTGTGAGGGTGTGTGCATGTGTGTGTGTGTGTGTATTTGGTGTATGAGGTATGTGGGCATGTTTGTGGGTGTGAGTGACAGCACCCACCTACATGCTGGTGGGCAGAGGACAAACTCAGGTGTCTTTGATTTCTGCCTTGTGTGAGGCAGGGACTCCGCATTGTTCATAGCTCTGTGTGCCAGGCTAGCCCACAGACTTCAGTAGATTCTCCTTTCTCTCTTTCCCATCCTATGGTACGAGTACTGGAATTAGTGCTCTACTGAACCTGGCTTTACCATGGGGTTTGGGGATTTGAACTCAGATCCTCATGTTTGCAGGGCAAGCACTTTACCTATCGGTCATCTTCCCAACCCCTAATATTTCATTGCTTAGATCCATTTTTTAAATTTTTTAAATTATGTATAGGTGTGTGTGACTACGTGTGGTTCCACATGCAGATGCCCACAGGAGTCGAGGTTACAGTTGTGAGCCACCTGGTGTGGGTGCTGGGAACTGAACTCAGGTCCTCTGAAAGAGCAGCCAGTTCTCTTAACCACCAAGTCGTCTCTCCAGCCTCTAAATATTTCATTTTGTTCTATCACTGTCTACTGCGTCTGTCTACCATCTGTGTCATTCCCATGGCCGTGTCTAAGGATTGATTGATATTTTCGCTGTAGGCAGAGTTCTTTTCTCTTTTAAGTGTGTGTGTGTCGGGGTCAGAATACAACTCTGTGAAGTCAGTTCTGTCTTCTGCTGAGGTCCCTAGACTTGCATAGAAAGTGCCTTGAGACCTAGACGTCTCAAGGCTGTGTGGGCAGCGTTCTCTTTGATCCTTTATTCTTGGCAACTGCTGGCTGGAAGCCAGATACTTGTCCATTTGAATACATTGGGTGCTACATGTGTTTTGTGTTTATATAAAGAATGCTGAGTTTTATTCTGAGAATAAAGTTACTTGGAGAGAGTTTGATCCTTTGGTTAAATGAGATGTAGCTGAATTTGCATAAAGCTACTTCCTTCCTGTCAGGTCCAAAGGAAACTCCAGTTCCCTAAACTCCAAAGGTGGTCCAAGTTAAGGTGAGCTTAACTTGGGCTATAGGAGGCTTCCTGGTGGTTAGATAAAAGCCAGTATTCCCCCAAGAACTTGCAAAACTGGTTCCCCTCTACTAAAAGGAGTCATTTCCCTGACCTCTGGCAGAAGGTGCATATGACTATCAGTGGTGCCTACTGGCATATCAAAGCTTATGCTGACCTCCAGGCTCCCTCAATATCCCAAGAACAGGTCACAGGTCACACATTTCAAAATCCATGCTCACCTCCTAGCCCTTCTCACCTCCTCCCCGCCCCTAAACAACTCCAGCTCCCCCCAGCTCGCTCGCGCGCGCGCGCTCTCTCTCTCTCTCTCTCTCTCTCTCTCTCTCTCTCTCTCTCTCTCTCTCTCTCTCGTGTGTGTGTGTGTGTGTGTGTGTGTGTGTGTGTGTGTGCGCGTGCTCTGCTCCAGCTTCTCTGTTTTCTCGTAAGCAGGCTTTCTTTTGGGCCAATAATCAGCTCCTGATTCATGACATGGAAACTTATTAGTTATAAATGATCAGCCTTATCTTATGCTTGTCCCATCAGCTCTTATAACTTAATTAGCCTTTGTTTTTTCATCTACATTTTATCTCGGGGCTTTTTACCTTTCTTTCATCCTGTGTGTCCTACTTTCACTGCTTCCTCCATGTCTGGCTGGCTGGCAGCTGCCTGTCTGGCTGGCCCTGGGCATCTCCCTCTCTTTCTCCCTCATTCTCTCCTTTCTCCTCTTTTGAGCCTAGATTCTTTCTCCTGCTTATTCTTGCTGTCTGCCAGCCCTGCCTATCCCTCTACCGCCTAGCTATCAGCCATTCAGCTTTTTATTAGACCAATCAGGTACCTTAGGCAGACAAGGTGAAGCAGCAGCACATCTTTACATAATTAGACAAATCCAGCACGAACAAATGAAACACATCTTTGCCTAGTTCAAGTAATATTCCACAACATTTTCTATCTTCGTCTAGTTCAAGTAATATTCCACAACATTTTCTCCATTCTCTATCCCCTGATTCTCTCCCCTCTCTCCCTGGCAGCTCTGGCCATGTCCTGTCTACTTTCTTTCTCTGCTCTGGACTCTTTCAGATGTCTGGCTGTCCTCCCTTTCATATCTACAATAAAAACCTTCCCCTTAACCATCCCACGGAGCAGTCCCACGTCGGTGATCCCCACCTCTTAGCCAAGGCCCTTTTTAGGAATTCTCACCCTTGCCCCTTGAACTAAGAAGCTTTCTCTCTGGCTCTCAGAAGCAAGCTCTGCTTCCCAGCATTGTGTGAGTTCTAAGAGCTTTTCTGTTGTCTTTTTGGGTGGGCCTCTCCTAGCCTCAGGCGGTATCCAACGGCAATAGTCAATTGAAGATCCAACCCTCTGCTCTTCCTGGGTCTCTCCAGTCTTTTTCTGTGGCTCTCCTTTCCCCAACGCACTGCCACTGCCACACCTCCCACAGACTCTAGTATCACTGGCTGCCCTGGACTCCCAGGCGTGTCTTACTCTCGGAGTACCATGACCTTAGATGGGTTTCCCAACAGTAAGCAGCCCCGGGACGCACCTTGTTTTCCTCCCTTTCTCTAGTAGATCACTGTTCACCATTGCCTAATTGGAGTTGTCTGCAGTGCCACTCCTTTGGTCTGTTTTGTTTTTTAAAACTATTTCGTGTAGGAGTGTAAACCTAGTCTCTTATGCCACCATGACCAGAAGTTCATGACTTTGCCATTGATATTGGTTGAGAAATGTCAGGGTTGGCTCTTAGCTGGAGCTATGAGGATTTTTGGGTTTTGTAGTTTGGTTTGGTTTTTTTCCTCCTTCTCAATAGTTGGGCCACTTGGCTGCAAGGACCAGAGGGGCCAGTCCCATTGTGCTCTGAAGCTGTCAGGCACTAACAGGTCAGTAGTCAGAGGAAGGAGACCATCAGCATGGCCATGGGAAGTCAGGTCTACCACAACTCATAATGTCATTGGAAGAAAGACCTCAAGACCTGCCCGATTCCTCCCCAGCATCCTCCTTCGCTCAGTATGTAGTCAATTGACAGTTACAACATCACCACTTACCACCAACACGAAAACTAAAAACTGGCCTTTCTTTTTAAGCAGTTACCATTTGTTGGCCTCTGTGTTACCTGCTAAGAACTTGGGGCTAGGGCTGGAGAGATGGCTCAGAGGTTAAGAGTATTGCCTGCTCTTCCAAAGGTCCTGAGTTCAATTCCCAGCAACCACATGGTGGCTCACAATCATCTGTAATGAGGTCTTGTGCCCTCTTCTGGCCTGCAGGATACAGACAGAATATTGTATACATAATAAATAAATATTAAAAAAAAAACTTGGGGCTAGAAGAAGTAATGAAGCTGCCCAGTGATGGGCTGCAGAGAGGAAGAACGGGGAGGATTAGACACTTAACCTCTAGAGTCCTGGGGCTGACTGGCTAAGAAGGAATTCTGGGTACCTTCTTAGCCTTCTCTTCCTTCACTTCAGTCTGGAATTCAGATTTGAGATCTGACTTGTGTCTGCCTCTGATCCTGAAACCTGAGTCGCTCGATGCGGAGGGCAGCATGGTAGGTGGGATACAGACTCTGTAAGCAGACAGACCCAAGTGCAAGTTCTGTTTTGTTGTTATTGGTTTTGTTTTTTGTTTTTGTTTATTTCTGTGAGACAGTTTCTCTGTTTAGCCCTAGCTGTCCTGGAACTCGCTGTAGAACAGGCTGACCTTGAACTCAGAGATCTGCCTGCCTTTGTTTCCCAAGTGCTGAGATCAAATCCTGCTTTCTACCTGTACTACTTGGAGTAAATTGCTTAGTTCTTACTGAGCTACAAGAATCAATTCTATAGATTGGAGTAGTGGCATTGCTTCATGGGATTGGTGAGTTTAGATAAGATAATATTTAAAATGTTTACTTCCACATGAGTGTTCAACACTTGGTAGCAAGATTTCAAATGTCCAATTAGAAGGAGGTAGAAATGTGGGTCAGGTGATAGAACGCTTGTCTAACACCATGAAACCCCAAGTTCAATCCCCAGTACTGTATAAACCAAGAGGGACAGCACATGCCGGTAATCTAAGCATTTGGGAGCTAGAGGCTGGAGGATCGGGAGTTCAAGATCATCCCTCAACTACACATCTATTGGGGGTCAGCCAGAGCTATTTAAGAACATGTCTCAAAGGGGAAAAGGGGGTGGGGGCTAGGGATGGAGAGAGAAGAGAGGTGTTCAGTAGTTAAAAACACTGGCTGCTCTTCCAGAGGACCAGTATCTGACTTCCAGCACCCAAGAGGCCATTCATGAACACCTGTAACTCCATGTCTAGGGAACCAAACAGCCTTGTCTGGCCTCCTTGAGCACCAGGCACGCATGTAGTGCACAAACATACATGTAAGCAAAATCCCCACATGCATAAAATAATAGAAGAAGAAGAGAGGCGGGACTAGGAGACATCATTTTTGTCCTAGGAAGAGTGATGTTTTAGAACTATCCCAGAGAATGCTGCTCTTCTGGGACCTGAACTCAAGGCAAGCTATTTTGTCAGGGTACATCCTTAGGGACTGTGGCAGAGCCCAGTTATCCTCGGGGAAAATAAACATCCAACATCAGCATCTTCTAGTTTCCCCTTCAGGAGAAGGGGTCAGTCAGCTACAGCCTTCTCTCACCACACTGTCTCACCTGAAGGAAGGAAAACCTAAAAACACAAGGGAAGTCCAGCCTCAGCCTCGGACTAAGACACAGCCGTAGAACATCATTCTTTGATCTGCACCTCACTGCTACTCTCGCAAGACCTATTTTATTATACCACGTCCCTTTCATCAACCACAGTTTACAGCTTTCAATGACAGCAAATTCTGACCCACTCTGAAGGCCGAATAAGTCTGGAGAAGCGCAAGCATTGGAACCAGAATCAGATATGGCAGAATGCTGGAAGTGTCAGACTGGGGATTTAAAGCGGGGTTAATCAATAGGCTCAGGGATGTCAGGGAAAAGTGGCATCAACAAATGTGCAGTGTAAGCAGAGTGACGGACATGCTAAGTTTAAAGAAAGAGCAGGCCAGGCAAGGCAGAGCACGCCTGTAATCACAGGCACCAGGGAGGTAGAGGCAGAGGATCATGAAGTCAAGGCCAACAAGGGATATATAGAGAAGTCCAGATCAGCCTTCATTATATAAGCAAGACCCTACCTCAAAAAGTAAATTAAAAATCAGGCAATGGTAGCGCACACCTTTAATCCCAGCACTCAGGAAGCAGAGGCAGGTGGATCTCTGTGAGTTTGAGGCCAGCCTGGTCTCCAGAGCAAGTTCTAGGACAGCCAGGGCTACACAGAGAAACCCTGTCTCAAAATCAAAAACTAAATAAATAAATTTTAAAATGAAATAAAATACTAATTACATAGGAGCTGCAATAAAAAAAAATGCCTTTTGTAGGTTCAGTAGATTGATAAGACTGAAAAAAGGATCTCTAGGCCTGAAAACAAGCCAAGAGAGTTCTTTTTCTTTTTTTAGAGACGGGTCTCTTGAAGCCTACCTATAATGGCCTCTGACTCATTACATAATTAAGAATAAACTTGAACTCTTGCTCTCCTACAGCCTCCTCCCGAGCACTGGTATTGCAGGCGTGCACCCCACTCGGGTCCGTAGGAACAGTCAAAACTGAAATGTATAGAGAAAACTGCTGACAAATGGAGAAAGAATTTCCAGGGCTCCTGGGACAGCTGTTGGTCCCTAAGAGGAATGCTTGTCACTTGGGAAGAATGCAAAGGAAGCCACATTTGAAGTGATAATGGCTCAGAATGTCACCAACTTGATGGCAAGCACAACAAACCTGGGCAGAGCAGAGATGGCCAAGCAGGATAAATACAAAAGAAGAAAGAAAGAAAGAAAGAAAGAAAGAAAG
>NC_022016.1:63897039-63898700 GCF_000317375.1 Microtus ochrogaster | reverse complement strand
AAAAAAAAATCTCTCCAACCTAGTTTTCTTTTTTTTTAAAACAATTTACTTATTTTTATTTTATATGCATTGGTGTTTTGCCTACATGTATGTCTGTATGAGGGTCTCAGATCGTAGAACTGAAGTTACAGACAGTTGTGAGCTGCCATGTGGGTGCTGGGAACTGAAGCCAGTCTTAGTGATCTTAACCACTGAACTCAGTCTGGGCAGTGATGGTGCATGTGTTTAATCCCAGCATTTAGGAAGCAGACTCAGGCAGATCTCTGTGAGTTTGAGGCCAGCTTCGAACACAGCAAGTTCCAGGACAGCCAGGGCTACACAAAGAAACCTTGTCTTAAAAAACAAAACATAATGAGAAATTTAAAACATACCATTTAGATATCCACCTTTAAGAAGGAGCTGCATTTGGGGGAGACAGTACTTTGGTAATGGTTTTGAGTGGATGTCTCACAACAGATGTGGGAGAGTTCAAGCCTGAGAATACTCAAGCTCCTGAGGAACAGAGAGGCGAGGAGAGAAGGGATTAAGATGGAGAGAAAAGGAACACACATCCTCTAGGACCATCTGGATGACAGTATCTCTATAGAACATTCTAAAACCTTTTTAGTCTACTCTTAATCATGGTTGGAAGTCACAACACAAAACCAACCAAACAAACAAAACTATAAAACAAAACACAAAAACAAAACAAAAAAAGAAGAAAGAATATTGGGGGAGGTTGGATTTGGGGGTGCGCACCTTCAATCCCAGCTCTTAGAGGGCAGAGAAGGTGGATCTCTGAGTTCAAAGCCAGCTGCTTTACCAATATAGTTCCAGGGTTACACAGAGAAGCTGTGCCTGGAAAAAAACAAACAAATAAAAAAGAATGCTTATGGGAGTGATATTTCTGTATGAAATTCGAGATCTAATTCCATCACATTCGGGTCATCGTGGTCCAGAACAGAGTGGACGTACGTGCTCAGCTGGAGTGAGACTATATGGGGATGAGGCTGAGCCTCTTGGGATCTGGCAGGCTTCTCTTGGAGAAAGCAGAGTCTTCTCTCGTGTTGATATACGTCATATGGTTTCAAGAGATTCCAGATGAGTCTGTGCCGAAGCCTCCTCTAGAGGCACGGAGTGCAAACCCAAACAACTGAACACAGCCACCTTGGACCCTGAGGCATGAAGGAAAATTTCACTTCCATCTACAGGGACAAAAAGCTTCTCCCCAATAATCCCCTCTAGCTAATATTTAAGCTTTGATGTTTTGTTGCTGTTGTTTTGAGACAGGGTCACTATGCAGCCTAGGCTGTCCTGGAACTCACCCTGTAGACCAGGCTGGCCTCCAACTCACAGAGATTCACCTGCCTCTGCCTCCCAGTGCTGGAATTAAAGGCGTGCACCACTATGCCCAGCTTATTTTTATTACAATTTTTTTTTAATTTTGGGCACTAAATTTTGTTGTTGTTGTTGTTGTTAGATCCTATGTTTAATGTTTTAAAGGCCTAGGGTTCTGCAGTTCTTCAGTTCTCCAACTTTAAGAATCTAATGAGTGTGGTGGCGCACGCTTTTGATCCCAGCACTCAGGAGGCAGAGGCAGGAGGATCTCTGTGAGTTTGAGGTCAGCCTGGTCTACAGAGTTCTAATGAGTTCTAGGACAGGTAGAGCTACTTAGTGAGTCT
>NC_022016.1:63851059-63896939 GCF_000317375.1 Microtus ochrogaster | reverse complement strand
ACACAACAATAAAAGAACCAAAAGAGAATCCAAGAGTATGTAGACATTCAAACCTGTCATTTCGTTGCGTCTGCCACATCACACGGCACTGTGCCAGACACTCTACATTTCAGTCTTGCTCAAATCTATGGGATAAACACTGTTACGCCCGTGTCATTTCCACAGTCTGGGCCCTTCAATTGTCTGGAAACGTTTATTTGTCAGAGAAAAAATGTGTAGTGCAATAAAAACAATTTAAAAAATTGATAAAAAAAAAGATATGAACTGCTTAGCAAAAAAAAATGTTTATTTGTTTATTTTGTGTGTGTGTGTGCGCACGCGTGTGTGTGCTGGTGGAGCTCAGAGGACACATGGCAGCTGTGCTGGTTATGCTCTTCTGTAATAGGTTGTGCTGTGTTAGATGTTTGTCTCCATCAACTGGGAATTCTTGTAGCACGCAGATTAAACTGGAGTCAGCCTGTAGAGCTAGCTCTCCGTCCCTGGACCTGAAAGTCAGGCAAGTTCACAAGGCATGTTGATTGTATGGATAACCAGTTGGCCAATGAGCTGCAGGCATGAGCTCTGGTGCCCACCGAGGTCATCAGCGTTGCATCAGAAGGGGGTTGGCAAGGTGGGCATGTTCTTAAAGTCATCCAAGCAGGTAAAGCCAGCCAGAGTTTAGCCACACATGAGCCTGGAGCCAAGAGCAAGACAGACCTAAGTCCCAGGTCTGGAGCAGATGGGAACTGGAATCCAAATGAGGAGCCTGAGGGGAGTTCACGAGGGTGGCCACAGAGTAAGAAAATGTGCCCAAGTGCCCTAGGGATGTGTGACTCATCTTTTGCAAGTAGTCATTAAAAAAAAAAAAAAAAAAGGAGGTCATTGCATACATATGTATGCAAAAGTCAGGTGTCTTCAGCCTTGTGCCTGAGTGTCTCACTTCAGTGACCGAGCTGATATTATGACTGTGAAAGCCCCAGGCCTGACCTTTGCCCTGGTTCCCAGGTGTGGGCTGCTGGGGGGGGGGGACAATCCACAGACACAGCTGCAAACACAGCTGCATCTACCTCCAAGTGTCTGCAAGCCCCAAAGTCCAGGAGTTCCTACTTGCCCAGCCACGGGCAGATACCCCTCTGCCTCAATGGAGCCAGCTCTGCAGCCCAGCCACCCCTCCAGTGACAGCTCTCTCCAGGGAGACAGACCCTACACTGCTGCTGTGTCTTGCCCTTTCTCCACCCAACTGCCACATGACTGTTCTAGACAGCAAGGCTGTTCACACACACACACACATACATACACGCACTCACACCCCGCCGCTACACACCCGATCCTAGAGTGGCACGCAAGGCCCTTCACCAGCTACTCTCTGACTCAACCTCCACTCCCTCTGCACTCTTGGACCTCACCTGTGTTCTCTCCAGCTCACACCTTTGTGCCTTTGCCTTTCCTGTCCAAGCCCCCACTCGCTCTCCAATCAGCCTCCCATTGGTCACACCCTGGCTTTAGAAAGTTGTATACGCGACACGACAGTGGCAATAAAGTTGTCATTTCAGAGTTGCTCGGTCACACTGTTTCCCCAGGTGAGGACACATTGTCCTGCTAGCTGTACGTGTATCTGGCTCTCAGTCCCTCTATGTCACGATGTGTCTGATGGAGGAAGGAAGGAAATGAATGAAAGGCAGCCGGGGTCCCAGGTGACTGGAGGCAGAAGCAGAGTTGGGGGTTGGAGTGGGCAAGGGACCCTGATGAAAGAAGAGAACAGATGAAGAAGCATGAAGACACAGAGCCGGCTCCAGGGGGGAGGCGAGGAAGCTGCCCTGAGTGGCAGCCTCAGCTCTCTGCAGGGGTCCATCCTGTACCTGAGCTCTGTGCTCTAAAATCCCCGGAATCCTGTCATTTCCTCGTGTTTGTTGCTTCAGCTACCCTGGGAGGAAGTGATCCTTGACCTCTGTCCTTGGGAAGAGCCACTCAGACCTTACCCAAGACAATTGTCTTTTGGGTGGACTGGGGATGGAGAGTGGGCTTGCACAATTTGCTCCATCCTGAGCACCAGGACCTCCTCAGCTGGGCCAGGGTATGGGAACCCAAAGGGGAGGCTTGAGCCAGAATGGAAAAGATTGGGAAAAGAGGGATCAGGAAGCCTCAAGAAGTTGAGGCTGGACCAGTGGGTCCTGAAGCAAATGTTTAACTCCCAGGGTGAGTTTCCCCTCTCAGCCTTCTTGTTCTTAGTCAGACTCCAGGAGACAAAGCATTTCAAGCCTAGAGGAGCTGAAGGAACGGGACTGGAAGCCCTGGGGTGGGCAGAAATTGACCCATTCGCACTTCATTTACATGGCTTAAGAAAGGCCTGGTACCTGGTGGGATCCAGAAACAACTGGAATAAAGGAAAAGCGGACTTCATCCTAGGGGATGTAGGCTCTCCACAATGACAGTTCCTGGGTCTCACCTGAGAACTGTTGGCTCAGAAAGTTGACTGTTTGGACCAGGAACTGGTATTATTGGAGAGTGGCCCAAACAACACTGGTAGATTGACAGCTCACAGTTCTCTGCCTAGGAGACGACATTCAGCTGCCCTCAGTAAGGCATCCCGGTGAGACCTGGCTGCAGTGCCTAGGTACAGCCTTGACCCTCTGTGCCTCGCGATTCCTCCTCATGGTGCCTCCTTATTCCATGGAACTCGTTCAGATTCCCTTCCTTCTGGGGGGAGGGGTATTTGTTTTATTTGCTTGTGTATTTTTTTTCTTTTTTAAAGATTTATTTTTATTTTATGTGCATTGGTGTTTTACCCCCGTGTATGTCTGTGTGAGGGTACCATATCCCCTGGAACTGGAGTTACAGACAGTTGTGAGCTGCCACGTGACGTGGATGCTGGGAATTAAAGCTGGGTCCTCTGGAAGAGCAGTCAGAGCTTTTAACTGCTGAGCCACCTCTCCAGCCCTGTTTTCGTTTTCTCAAGACAGGGTTTCTCTGTAAGGCTTCAGTTGTCCCGGAACTCACCCTATAGGCCAGGTTGGCCTTGAACTCAGAGATCCACCTGCCTCTGCCACGCTGAATGCTGGGATTAATGGTGTGCACCATCACCGCCGGGGCTTCACGTTCCCTTCTTACCAATGTGTCACATAAGCTCTCTCTGCCTCCCCCCTTCCTCACCTGAGAACTCCCACGGGTTTGAGGCCCAGCTACAGTGGCAGCCTTCCCCATCGCCCTACTGAGCAGAACTCTTCTTGTCACTGTGAGTCTTCTGGCACCTCCATCACCCTGGTCACACAGCGTCTGCCACTCTGCCTATTATTATTTAATGACACCAGTGCCAGACATTTAGCACATGCTGCTTTGCATAAGCCTCCCTAGAACCCCTTGAGATGGCTGACAAGGACACAGGAACGGCAGTGGTGATGACAGTGAGAAGCAGTGATGGGAGGAGGAGGGCAGTTAAACACCAGGTAAAGAGTCTGCTGGACCCCCTCATCCTCCCAACATGCCTTTGATATTGGACTTGTTTGGTTGTCAGATAAGGACACTGAGACCTACAGGGGTGACTTCATTTGTCCCAGACCACATAGTAAGTAGGAAACCCAGGACCTAACCCAGGCCACTGGATCTCCATTCTTTGACGGATGGAAACAGTGAAGTGCATGGAGACCGTTAGCCCAAACTCAACATCTTCATTCCAGAACCTCTGACCCTGGGGCTGCACACTCCCAAATGACCCCTACTTAAACCCTTGCAAAGTTACCCTGGGCTGACCCCTTGCCTATGCAGGTTCCCTTCTGCTCTCTTCCCACAATCCCCAGGGACTTGCCGCCTCCTTTTCTAGGCTTGCTTCCCCTCTGACCTCACTCCCTATCATCCTGCCCCACCTTGATTCCCTGGAAGTGAGGCCAGCCAGGCCTGGCGGAGGTCACCGCTTCCTAGGCAGGCAGGGATCCAGAAACACTCAAGCTTCTCCCTGAGTTTCCTAGCCTGCGTTCCATACTGAGCCTGTGGAGACAAGGAAAAGCACCTGCCTTTTCTCCTCCCCCGGCCTCAGTTTCTCCCCGGGAAAGGTGGAGAATGGCCCTGCTCTGCTACCTGCCAGGACTGAGAGAGACAAGGAGATACCGAGCATGGGTAGGATAGATGCTAATGGGCCTACTCTAACTGCCTCATTCTTGGGCAATGGTTTAGAAAGTAGGGGGTCCTGAGTCAGCCAGGCAACCCTGGACATTTATCTAACCTTGTTGGTGCCCTTCTGGACCTCATCTAGTAGACAGGAATCCTAACAGTATACTTTGCACACTGCAAGACCTGAAGCAACGCCACGCAGTTAAAGGTCATTCGCACGGGGCAGGACCTCCATTAGCAGCTGGTGTGGCAAGTATCAGCGAAGCCTGGCCTTCCTCTGTGAAATGCAGGGACATCGTGGGACAGCTTGTCAGACTCTTGTCTGGTCTCCAGGGTGGGTTCCCAGTCCAGCCACCATACCACGCCCACTGAGAATGACATCTGTAACTCAACTTCACCACCCAGTGGGTCTTGTTGTGCCAAAAACCAATCTTGAATGCTGCGATGGTGCACAGCCCCTCCCCTACCTCTGCTTTGGGTTTGTGTTTTGAGGTGGTGTGTCAAGTAGCCAGGAGGGAGTTGAATTCAGTACATAGCTGAGGAAGACCTTGAATTCCTGCTTTCACCTGAGTGCTGTATTAGAGGCATGCCTACGTCACCAGTTTCTTCACTTTCTCCCTTGGTCAGATCAGCCAAGCTATGCAAAGCCAGATGGCTTTTTCCTGATAAGTCTGAGTTCATCACCAGCTCCACTGCTCATTCCCAAGGGAGCTCACGCGAGCCACTTCTCTTTTCTGGGTCTCATGTTGCTCAACTGTAAAGGGGGCAGGACGCTCCAGGCCGTTGAGGGTTTCTACAAGGATCACAAGTGTCAGGCAATGGAAGTGCATCTCAGACCCTGAAACTCTCTTCTCTTCTTCTCTAGATGAAGACACAGCTTTTGTTTTTGGTGGTCTTGTTTTTCATCTGCCTGTCTGTCATCTATGCGTGCGTGTGTGTGCGTGCGTGTGTGTGTGTGTGCATGCGTGTGTGTGTGCATGTGTGTGTGCGTGTGTGTGTGTGTGCGTGTGTGTGTGTGTGTGTGTGTGTGTGTGTGTGTGTGTGTGTGTGTGTGTGTGTGTGTGTGTGTGTGCCCACGACACACATGTGGCATTCAGAGGACATGATTCAGGAATGGTTTTCTCCCTCTATGTTGGGTCCTGGGGACTATACTCAGGACGTCAGTTTTGACTGAAGCGCTGTCTAGCTGGCCTCAGTCCCGTGGTTCATTCCATAGTCCGGAGAAGCAAGCAGAGTTCAGGAGTCTGCTTGCACTCGGAAAGGCAGCTCCCAGGGCAGGGGCTGTTCGTCACTTTCTTTTTGTCTTGCCAGGGCTCCTCTCATGCAAGGAAAATCTGCCACCCAGCCACATCTTCGGCAGAGCCCATGAGTTTCTGAGGATAAGATTTATCCCAGGGCTCCACCTTATATGTCTCTTGTTATACCATCTTCAGTAATGGCCAGGACCAGACTGGGTCAGAGGGAACAATCACAACAGGACAGGTGTGGCAGGTGAGGCCACATGTCCTGTTCCCACCGGAAAGTCCACAGATAGAGGACAGGAAATCAGTGGGCTTGTCCCAATAGCTGGCACTACGAAGACGGTGACCTTAGACCCACTGCCAGGAGCCTGGCTGTCAGCACGGAGCGCTGGTTTCCCAGTGTGTCCCTGTGTGTCTTACACTTGCTCTCACTGTCTCTAAGTTAAAACCAAGTACTCTTGTTTATTTCCAGCTTGCCTACCCAGGTGGGGATAGGCAAGCCCTCTGCCACAGAGCTAGCTGATCACAAACTGCACTTGGCTTAGAGCCACTTTGAATCTTCTCTCTCTTAAGAATAATAAGACACCGTTTCTCCTGAACCCAACTGTCAAAGACTTAAAGGACACTTGGGATTGATGCGGACTGTGAAAGAGCGGTATCCCTGTTAGGGTTTCTGTTGCTGTGATAAATCACCACATGCAAGGAACAGATGAAGTCCTGAGTGGACGTGCTGTTGACATGAGCACAGCCATGATGAGGAGCCCAGTGCTTCAGACTCATAGACGGATGGCAAAGCCTTCCTCCAGCCCAAGGATGAGCGCTGTGGACAACTGACCAGCCTGTATAGAAAGAATCAGCCACAGCTTCCTCCTCTGGGATGATGCACCTGAGGCAGCCCCTACAGAGACCGCCTCCTGAAACCCACCTCCTCCATTCAGAGGGATAAAATCAAGGAGTCAGTTTCTGGGTTGCTGCTGGTAGAGGTGATGTGATTTCATCAGAACTCACAACCCACCCCTTCCCAGATTTTCTGTATGCGCGTCCCTCCTTTCTTCATCCTGTCATCACCCCTGACAGGCTTCCAGGACCTGATCACGACCAAAAGCAACTTGGGGAGAAAAGGGTTTATTTATTTGTTTTACAACTCTCAGGTCATACTCCATCACTGAGGGAAGTCAGGGCAGGAACTCAAGGCAGGAATCTGGAAGCAGAAACTGAAACAGAAGGTGTGGGAGAACACCGTTTACTGGCTTACCCCCCAAGTCATTTTCAGCCTGCTTTCTTATAGACCCTAGGAACACCTGTCCCGGGTTGGTACCACTCATGGTTGGCTAGGCCTTTCCATATCAATCATTAATCAAAAAAAGGCTGGAAGGTCATGGCGGTGTGGCCCTTTAATCCCAGCTCTCTGGAGGTAGAGGCAGGTGGCTCTCTGAAGTTTCAAGGCCAGCTTGGTCTTTAGAGTGAGTCCACAGAACAACCAGGATTACATACAGAGACCCTGTTTCAAAAAAAAACAAAAAAAAACAACAACAAAAAAAAACATCTCTACAGACTTGCCTATAAGCCAGTGTTTATGAAGACATTTTTTTCAATTTAGAGTCCTCTTCCCAGATAACTCGAACTTGTGTCAAGTTGACAAACAACAATAACAACCAAATAGGACAGACAGTGGGGGCAAACTGAAGATATGAAACCTGGGTGTCTTCACTCTCGAATTCACCATGCAGCAAGTCAGATCTGAAGGAAAGCTCACATGTCAGCAGGCAGAAGAACGAGATGTTAAAAAATAAAAATTAGAAGCCGGGCGGTGGTGGTGCACGCCTTTAATCCCAGCACTCGGGAGGCAGAGGCAGGCGGATCTCTGTGAGCTCGAGACCAGCCTGGTCTACAGAGCTAGTTCCAGGACAGGCTCCAAAAAGCACAGAGAAACCCTGTCTCGAGAAATCAAAAATAAAAAATAAAAATTAGATTTTGAGACAAGGTTTTACCTTGTAGCCCTGGCCCACCTCAAGCTTTTTCATAATCCTCCTGCCTCATCCTCTTGAACATTAGGATTACAAGTATAAGCCACCACACCCTGAAAAATGTATAATTCTTGAAGCGTAATATGTCAAAATCTTAAAAATTACTCTTATCTTTTCACCTTGTAATTCCTCCCCTACAGAAATTTATGTTGCAATCTTTATATTTTTGTTTATAGAGTTATTTATAATTGTCTCCAGAGGAAAACTCCCTGAAGTATTTCAGTGGAGCCTAATTTCAACCAATAGGCTGTCAGTAGTTAAAAACTATGTTGGACCTGATGCAGTGGCACAGGGCTATAATCCTAGCACTTGGGAGCTAGAGTCTAGAAGGCCGGGAGTCCAAGGTCATCCTTGGCTACAGCCTGGGCAATGTAAGATACTGTCTCAAAAAATATATATCCATTGTGTTGGGAAAGTTCTGCTTGCAGGGACATGTTCATTGGTCATTATTGGTCAAGTGGCAGCAATCTAAACCAGAATGATCTACATTGATATGGCTGGCCAATAAACTAATAAGTTTATCACATTGGGGCTTGTCTTCCTAATACGCAGCTGCCAGGCTACAAGGAAGCCGGGCTATCCTGCAACAGACAGAGGAGGATACAATACAATACACAGTAGAAAGGGGGACCCAACCGTGTGTCTAGAAACACAGCTGCATGAGTGACCTCTGCTGATGCCATGTGCAATCCTTGCTGTTTAAAGCTTTGTTTAAAAGTTTGGAGGTGCTTTCTCTCCTGCCTTGTGGCTGAAGCAACACAGCTGTTGTCATGTCTAGTCTTCAGAGAGCATACAGACTTCTCCTGAAATGGCTTCAATGTGAGTCCCCACCCTTGTAAGCCCAGGGGGGCAGAGCTCTGAGCAACCCCAGTTTACTGGACCTACCCTGATTGTGTGACTTTCACAAATACCAGCGGGAGCATAATTAATACTCATATATGTATATAGTGTGTGTGTGTGTGTTCATTTTCCTGTTAGGAAAAGAATGACTCAATGGCTACTCGTTCCTGAAAGAAAAAACAGAAAAATTATTTCAAAAGAAAACAAAAACTATCCCTAGTTTTACTTCCCATAGATAACTTCAGCTGACATTTAGCTTGTAGCTACAGAAAGCTAACTATGAGGCACAGGTATAGCTTCACTCTGTAACCCAGGCTGGCCTCAAACTAAGGACAATCCTCCTGCCTCGGTCTCCCAAATTCTGAGATTATAGGTGAGTAAACTACCCCTGGATTATTTACATTTTATGTTGCTTTCTCAAGACAGGGTTTCTCTGTGTAGACCTTGCTGTCCTGGAACTCACTCTGTGGAGCAGGCTGGCCTTGAACCCGTAGATCTACCTGCCTCTGGCTCCTGAGTGCTGGGACTAAAGGAGTGCACCACCACTGCCTGGCTTGGATTATTTGTGTTTGAAATCATGACAAATTTACAGCTTTGTAACCTGCTTTTCTACTCCAGAGTATCTTGGCTTCCTTTCCATGGCAGTACACACGTGCTCTGTGTAGCATTGCGTCACCAGGTCCCCACACAGAGAGGGCCTCTGTCTGCTGTGTTTGTGACTGGGAAAGGGGTCACCTGTGGCGATGCTTCCCACTATAAAGCTGAAGAGTCTGAGGGATAGACTAGCCTGAAGTCACCCAGCAAACTTGTCAGGGTGCCCAGACTCAAGCAAATCTCCCTCCTTTTGAATCCCCAGCCAGAGTAGTCACCCTGTCGTAGACGCTAGACTGTCCTGGATCTGCAACAGTCATTTCAAACTTCCATTAAAGATGGGATCTCACGCTCCCTCTTGTACGGCATGAGTCAGCTCCCGCGTCAGTGTGAGTCACCCAGCGCTCCCTGAGGAACGTGCCTCTGACTGCCAGGACACATTCAAGTGGGGGCTCTGGGGACAGCCAGGAAAGATGAACACGGGCTAAGCCGTGATAATCTGCCCTGTTAGGGGTGAGTTATGTGTTTCTTTGGGGTCTAAATTGCTGCACGGTATATTCTAGAAGTGAAGATGCCCACGTTTCATGTCTTCTATTTGCTACTAAATTCCTCTCTCACCATGGCCTCCAGCAGCAGCTTAATGTCCTTGCTACAGCTTCCTCGACCTGCCTTGCCTGCCCTGTAAAGGTGTGGGGTGGGGGGAGCAGCTTTGTGGGAAGGTGTCTTGTTGGTTACATGCCCAGTCCACACCTCTGTAGAAGTCAGTTCTCAGAGCAAGCTAGCCAAGCCTGGCTGTCTGTCTTCCCATTGGCCCCGAGCTCCTCAGGCTGTCTTCCTCATTGCTCCTCACACCCAATCTTTACGGAAGGCCTACTGTGTGCTAGGCCCAGGGCAAGACATAGAACCCACCTCCCAGGGAAGGAGTAACTGACCTAAAATAACACCGCTGGCGATAAGGTCAGACTTCCGACTCCTGGCACTCTGCTCTTCCTGAAGGCTTGAGGAATAGAGGTATGGGAGCCACATCCAACCCTCTCTCCAACCTCAAAGGCTCCTAGGAAAAAGAAAACCAACATATAGAAATTGCAAGAGACAGAAGCCTGCACCCCAGAAGTAAACAGGGCTTTGAGGATCTAAAAACCTGGATATAAAGGCTACCATTCTCCAGGTACTTGGATGGTGAGACCACGTGTCAGCTGACAGCCACTTTCTCATTCCGTATCAGTTCTTCCGGTGGAGCTATTCCCATGATGTGTCTGGAAGACGCAGGTCAGGTCACACACCCAAATCACACCACGAAGCAGGTCTCCGAATCTCCTCCACACCTTGTCACCTCCACCTTCATTTAGCTTTCATCTGTCACTCACCAAGCATTTATAGGTCATTTCCGGTGCCAACTAACTTGCTGGACAGAGGAAGCTGGAAGCGCTAGAGCGCTTGCCCTAGGGAGGTAGTTATCTCAGGGGAAGATAAGGCCCGAATAATTGTAGTCTGAGTGATTAGAACCAGGCTAGGCAAATGCTTGGTTGGTACTGGGTCGGCGGCCTAGACAAGGTGCTGCTGGTCCAGTCTTTATTTATTTTAAAGATTCATGTGGGAGTGTGGGAGTTACAGCATGCAGAGGTCAAAGGGCAACTTTTCCACAGCCCTATCTCTCCTTTTACTTTGTTTTTAAATTTTATGTCTGTCTGTCTGTCTATCTCTCTCTCTCTGGTATATATATAGTAAATTTTGTTACTCTCTCCCCTTCTAACTTCCCCCTTGCTTTTGAAGCAGGGTCTCTCTCTCGGTTCTGCCGTTGTTTTGCCAGCGGGGGAGCAGCTGAGCTGCTGTCTCCACCTCCCATGCCATCTGGGTGTGCTGGGTTTGCAGATGCAGCCTCTGGCTTTTAAAATAGGCTCTAGTGTTTGAACTCCAGCAAAGCCTTGCACAGCAAGCACTTTTATCCAGTGAGCCATCTCGCTGGCCCCATGATTTTAAAACCTAGATACCAAATACTCATATTTACTACCTATAGGATTTGGGCAAATTTGTTGACTGTGTAGAGGTTTTTTCCTTTTATCCTTTGGAAAATAGAGGGGAAATGATTCATCTCATAGAATTCCTGAGATTAAATCAACTGGATTATTGTATTGTTTCATTTAACAAACTTACAAAAAAACAAGAGCTAGTGGTTCACTTGGAGGCTGAGGCAGGAGGATTATGAGTTGGAATGCAACTCTGTCTGAAAAACAAACTAACAAATGAAAAAGATTCCAAATAAAACAGAAATATGTTAAGAGACCCAGTGTGTAGTAGCTATTGGTTTGGGGTCTTGGGATACTGGAAGACACCAGCAAGGGACATTTCGTTAAAGCCATGTAAAGGTTCTAAGTAAAAAGGAACAGAAGCCTGATATACATTCTGGCAAATGCAGAAATTAGAAACACACACAGCTCAGTATTTTCACAAATGGAACACACCTGTGTGTACCCAGCAGCCCCCCCCCCCCATGAAGCGCATTATCACCAGAATCAGGTATCGGGTGTGGCCAGACAACCCTTCCTTCCTTCCCAAGTAAAGTTCAAGGCAGGGGTGCCCCAAAACCCAGTTGTGAAGATAAACAATAATATTAATGCAATTTTTTATTCTAGTGCCGGGAAATCAAATCCAGGCTCGGCAGACACTCTACCACTTAGGTGCAGTCCCAGTCCTTAATGCCATATTTATGAGAAATCAAAACCAATATGAAAACAGAAAACTCCAGGATAACAAAGTATCCAAATTTTCAATAAAGATGGAATTGGTTACTGTGAGATGCTGAGTCATATAAAAGCTCAGGGCAAAGAGAAAAACACCAGGACTGCTGATTTGTTCCCTGCCTGCCTCACCCTGATTACCCAGCAGCCCCCCTCCCAGCGGAGCCCCTCCCTTCCAGACAGAACTGCTATCCGGAGCTGCTTTGAGCTCAGGAATGCTTTGCATGTTATGTGACTATAGGCACATTACTTTTGCATATGGCCCTTCATGTGATGCCTGTAAGAGTTAGCCACGTTGTCATATGTCACGAGAAAATGCTTAAAGCAGGGAGTGACGTTTTTTGAGAGACAAAGGCCATGGCATGTGTGAAGATCACTGAGAAATGGCTCTATCTGATGCAGGGTAGGAGTGGAGAGGAAATCAGGGAGGCGGAAGCCACAAAATTGGCTGGACTAGGGTAATCAGGGTGAGGAGTCTGGTGGCCGCCAGGTAGCTGAGTAGGGCAGTTTGGAGGTACCATCTTTGGGGTACTTGGAGGACAGCGGGTGCAGTGATGAGTCCAGTTTTAAGCACGGTGAGTGTGCACACCTGTGGGACACCCAGAACACTGTCCTGGAGGCAGCTAGGCTGCCAGTTCTAGAGGTCAGCAAACGGTGGGGAAGGGTTCCTTCAGCATCCCCCCCAGATCGATGAATAGGTGGTGGCACTTGCAGAGGGGTACACAAAAGGATAAGGAATGGATGCCCACTGAGCTGGGAGCAAGTGTGCAAAACAGAATAAAATATTAACACAGAGAAGTGTCCTGCTTGGCCCAGCTTGCCCTCTCGGGAGTTCTAGACCATGCTTTCCTCCAGCACGGGAGGATTTGAGTGGCAAAATAGCTTTCGGATTAGGGGTTCCCCACCCCAGCCCCTGCCTGAGCCCCTTGCATCAGCTGCCACTGATTCAGCAAAGCCTTCTCGCCCTACCAGGGACACTTGCCTTTAAAGGCAACAGAGCCTTTTCCGGGCTGTCTTACTCACTCTTCTTACTCGGTAGCCGCTAGGGCCCGCCCCGTAAAGCACCGCCCCATTTCTAAGACCACAGGCGTGCTGTCAGACACGCAGCAGGCCGGCAGCTGCCCGCATCATTCTAGGCACCTGGTACCTTCCCGCCAATCCCGGGACCTCTTTTTTTCTTTCCAGACTGGCTGGGGCTGGAGCAGCTTGGAAGCAACCCAGAAAAGACTGCGTTCCTTTAAGGGCTGAAGTCAGCCTCCAGGGAACAAAGCTGCCAGTGTAGGAAGCGACTAGGGAGTCTCACCAGGTTGGGGGGAGGGGCGCTGTGGGACCCCACCTCCGTCCCACATGCCCTTTAGGAGCCTCAGGTAGGGGAGAGTTTGGAGATCCAGATGTCATTGGGTTCTTTCTGAAACTCTCTGTGGCTCCCCACTACCCACCCAATAAATAAAGCTCTGGCCTCTACCAGAAGGCATCCAGGGGTCTTTGCAATTACCTCTTCTCCCTGTTCCCCCTCCTCCCCACCCCCAATTCCTAAAAGCCAATCACACTACAAAGAGCCACTTCTCCTGGCTTCTGCCCACATCCTTCCCTCTGTGGCACCTCTTTCTGCTAAGGCTTTACACATCTCTTGGGTTTTCTTCTGGTGTTCTCTCCCTAGACAGGGTTAAATTCTGTTTCCAAGGACTGAGTCTCCAAGATAATAGTCCACCTAAGAATCTAACCTCTGATCCAGTATCCATAGCTCTAATTTGCCTCTAAACAGTAGCCTCCAGGGGCCATAAAACATTTACAGAGGAGGACAGAAGTGGAATTCCAAGCAGACAATGGGATCTGTGTCTGGGCAGGTATGGTGAGATGGGGGGGAAAGTAAAGTTGTTTTCCTGGTTACTCTGCTCTTCCTTGAGTGCCATGGGAACATGGGATGGACTGGAAATGCTGACACCAGGAGTCAGTGTAGTTTGATCAGGGTTCTGGTAGCTCAAGCCTTTAATCCCAGTACTTGGTAAGCACGTGAATCTCTGTGAATCTGAAGAATTCCAGGACAGCTGTCTCAAAAAAGAAAAAAAAAAAGAAAAAGAAAAAGAATTTGTACAATTTCTTTGACAGACCCTTATCCACCCCAGGAGGAGACTGTTAGACCCATTTTAGAGATGTGGGTTTTGAAGCTGAGGAGAGAGTGCTCAGATGTTTGGCAAGCAAGTTGCAGACTGGGACTCCGAAGTCTGAAACTTGTGGTTCAGGGTACTGTCTAGAGATACTCTTTCTTTCTGAAATCAGTCTGTCTGCCGCCTTTGTACCTCCTCTTCCCTCTGTCAAGAATGGTTTTCCCGGGGGCTGGAGAGATGGCTCAGTGGTTAAGAGTACTGACTGCTCTTCCAGAGTATCCGGGTTCGACTCCCAGCACCCACATGGCAGCTCACAACTGTCTGAAGATCCAGTTGCGGGGGATCTGACACCTTCACACCAATGCACATAAAATAAAGTTAAATAAACCATAAAAAATATTTAAAAAAAAAAAAAGAATGGTTTTCCCATGTGGCCACCCATTGAGTTCCTGTTCTACCTTCCAAACCCTGCTCTGCATCACCTCCCCTTCCCAAAGGGCTATGTCCTGCCTCCCCCCACTCCCTGTTCTTTCTGGAGACTTGCCCTATATTCTCCCTTGGCCGTGTTTTATACCCCCACCCCCACTGTCCCTCCAGCTTGGGGACTCCCTGAAGAAGTAGGCTCTCCTGCCTCTGTCCCTGGGAAACTGACTAGCATAGGACCATGGCAGAGAAGAAAGTGACTGATTGGTGAGTGTGACTTGTTGGCTGAGAGGCAGACATGTGCTCTTACGATGAGGAGGTGGAGTTCCTGAACTGGTGCCCTAAGGAAGGGCCTGGATGAGCAGGCTCGGGCCTTGCTCCGGCCGTGACATCGTGACATCAGATGTACCGAGGGAAAGAAAGGAACAGGGTCCAGGGTCAGAGGAAGTGAGTGCAGAACAGGTCTTGGAGACAGCAGGGGGAGAAAGAGGGTGAGGTGGTGTGCAAAGTGAGAGGAGGTGCTTTTCCTTTCAGAGAGCCATGCCCAAGCAGGGTGCCCCCTAGGCCAGCAACTGGCACACAGCTCAGCTTTCTGTCTCTAACAGAAACTAACTTCTCCCAGATCCCTCCCTCAGCTGGACCTAGATGAGAAGCTCGAACCGGAGGTCCCTCCATCGCCTCTAGAAAATAAACAGAGTAAACTCCGATGAGCACAGTGCCACCACTACAGAGGCTGTGGCTGCCGTCCTCAGGAGCTCACCTGTAATGCTGATAGCACAGGGTTTGATACGAATTCCATTTTATCCAAAAGAAAACTGGCTTATTGGCCTAGAGCTTGGCCAGGATCAGTTAGAGCCGGTTTGTAGGTGAGCTGGTACAATGATAAAGGTCTTCTGTGTCCTTAACCATTTAGGCACCCAGCTTCTCAGGTCTTAACACTTAGGTGTCACACAGAGTCAGATATAGAGGGAGGTGGTGGTTTTTATAGTCTAGAGAAGCAGTGAGCATGGTTTCTAGGAGCAAAAGAGGAGCTTGGGCTTTGGAACAGAAATACAGAGGACGGAGAGGGAAAAACCCTGCCTCGGGAGTCAGACCTCCCGTGGTCTCTGTAATAAATTTAATACCAATTTACACGTAACAGACGCGATGTAAACACGCTCCAAATATTAACTCGCTTAATCTTCCTAAGAACCCAAGAGGTTGTACTATTATTATCCCCAGTTTACCAAAGTTATCCGGCAGTCGAGTGAGGAAGCCGGAGTCCCGGCGGGGCATTACATCCCGGTACTAAGCGCTACCATTTTGCTAGCGGCCGCTGAGACTCAGAGAGGTGCGCGCACCAGCCCAGAGACACAAAGCGAGCGCCCCCAACAGGTGCCCCGCGCGCCCGGGACCGGGGAATTGAGCATCCAAAGCCCGGGCTGCGGTCAGGAGCCCTTCGCCCCTCCCGAAAGAACCACGCCCCTAGGAGCCCCGCCCCGGACGTGCTGCTCAGGCTCCACCCACTCCGGGCCCCTCCCCCGCAGCGCAGGCCAATGGCGACGGTCCTATAAAAAGACTTGCTCCGCGCTTCTGCTAGGAACTGAGTGGAGGAATCGCTCGTGGAGTCCTGGTTTAAGCCAAGTGGTCCCAAGTGCGCCAAGGCGTGGAGATCCGGCGGGAGACGCAGAGTCAGAGCACGCCCGTTTCCCGTCTCGCAGCCGGCACAGCTAGAGCCACGATCGCAGCGCGGCCATGGAGCCCAGCAGCAAGGTGAGGATAACGGGGCTGTGCGCCCCGGGCGGAGATGTGCTGCCTAGCGCCGGGGCCGGGAGCCCGTCCGAGGCCGCGCGCGCTTCACGCGGCCGTCCCGGGCTTCACGCGGTCGGGGCGGGGGCCGCGGATCAGGGGCTCGGGAACCGCACGTCGCACACGACCTCGGCGGCTCCTCCCGCGCGGGGGAGGGGGCCGGAACGCGGCGCCCATTGGCTAAGAGGGCCGAGCCCCCGGCCGGGCCCCGGCAGGGCGCGGAGGAGGCGGGACCCGCCCGGAGCCCGCGCCGCGCCCGGAACCCGGGCCTTGGGGGTGGCCAGGAGGAGAAGGCACTTCCTCCAGGCCTGGGTTGGGGGACTGCACGCTGCGCAGTCCTCCGGGGATGTGGGGCCTTTTCCCCAGGCTAGCCGCTATCTAAATAGGATTTCTCAGCACCTGTGAACTGGCTTGCCCCCCAGGGGGCCGATTTACTGTACCCCTCCTGGGTGTGCGACATTGTTTCTTTCCTGTAGCGCCTTTGCTTTGTGTAGAGTTTGTTCTAGTCTCTTTTTAAAATTTTAAAACATTTGGATTTTCCCATCTTAGTATAGGGAAGCAAAAGGATGCGCACCTTCACGCCTCTCCCCCCACCCCATTCCCTTTTTAAAGCTAAGAACCGCGCGGACATGGGCTAAATCCCGGGCTGCCCTTACTGTGGGCAGTGAAGGTGTGTGATGGGACCCTGTAGTGTGAGCCCAGGCTCCCCCATGCCTGTTGAGCTCCTGTGATTTGTTCCTTAGCCCACGGACTTGAGCTGAGCGGTACTTGAGCTCTAGTTAGCTCCCGGTGGTCCTACTGACTGTAGAGCCACGATGATACGGTGTAACTTAGTAAAAATACAAAAAACGGAAGATTGAGGCCCAGAGTCTTTCAGAAGCTATTAAACTGCTATCTTCGGTTTCTCCACGTAGAACTTTTCTCTCCCGCTTCTTCAAAAGGAAACAGTCTTACTATATTGCCAGACCCGGGTCGATCTGTCCGCCTTTTTTCCTTGGATTTTATTTTTATTTTGTTTTGGAGACAAGAGTCTTACTATGCAGCCCTGGCTGCCCTAGAACTCTATATAGACCAGGCTGGCCTCGAACTCAGATCCGCCTGCTTCTGCCTCCCAGGCACCACCACACTCGGCCAAATACTTGTTTCTTGAGTGGATAAGGTGAATATTCTGAGTGCAGAAGAGTGAAGGTGAAAATTGTCTGCCGCTGGCTCAAGGCTAAACTGTTTTTTCCACGTCGTTCTGTGCTTCCTCCCCAGGAACACACAGACGGAAGTAAGTTTCCTAAAGTCGCACAGATCCTAAGGTCTGAACTCTTTTCACTAGTGTCTTAGAGTTTGCTTAACTTCTCGGGCAGCCCTTGTGGTGTCTGGAGCAATGCTTCCGCTGGTTCCACCTGTAAACCGTGGAATACCTCCTTCCCGTAGTTTATATCTGGACTGATGAATTCATGTACTTAAAACTGTTTATACCAATAGATTTTGTGCTTAAATAAAACGCTGCTGGAAGCACAAAAGAGCAGCTGTAATACTTTGGTTTTTTTTGAGAGGGGGTCCTGGAACTCACTATGTAGACCAGTGGACCAGACTGTCCTTGAACCCAGAAATTCACCTGCCTCTGCCTTCCAGTGCTGGGATTAAAGGCATGCATTACCATGCTCAGTTTAGGTTTGTTTTAATTATCTTGTGTCCATTCTGGGGAAAAAGTCCTTTGGAGACCGCTGATTTCTCAGTCAGGGCTATAGCCTTTTGTGCTATACATTAAAACGGAATCCTGGTGAGCTGTTTCTCTGTCCGGCATTTCTCTGATGCACTCCTCTACTTATGAACTCCCCTGAGTGGGAAGCAGGGAGGGGCAAGCTGCTCTCCTTGGCCAACGGGGGTTTGCCTCCTCTGTATTTCCCTTTTTGTGGCTATCCTGGCTAGGCTAGCCCATAGGCTAGTCCCTGATGCCCTTTTTGCTACTGGTAAGTCTCTTCACCCAACAGAGGACTTTAAAAAAGCCCCCCCCCACGCCCTTCAGGATCCAGTGGTAGAAGAACGGAATTGAGACTCACGATGAGGTTTTGAATCCTCATTGAGCTTAGTTGCCTGAGCTGCAGAGTGGGGGCAGTTTTAATCACTAGAGGGCTAGAATTGAGCAGCGGGGGAGCTAAAGGCACTTTACTGTCAGGCTTGAGGATCTTAGTTCATCCCTGGGACTCACATGGTAGAACCGATTCCTGCAAGTTGTTCTCTCCGCCCTACACAAATAAGTAAGTAGATGTAACTTAAAAGTTTAAAAAAAAAAAAAACACAAGCCAGGCAGGCTTGCAAGAGGATTTCTGAGCTTGATGCTGGCCTTGTGTATATGTTGACTTTCAGCTAGTAGCAAAGGCCCTGCCCCTAAATAAATAAACAAATAAATAAGTAGAATTTGGGGAGAACAAACCCAAAATATGTGTGCCAGTGCCGATAGTTGTTTCATAAGCCATCCTTGCTTTCTTGAATTCCCATGGCATGCTGGGCCCTGGGTAACCTTGAGTAACCTTCAGTCTCAGCCGAAACCTGAATCCTACCTGCTTGTGCTTTTGGGGGACGAGGATGTTCTTACTCAGGGGCCTCATTAAAGCTCTCATTGGTCTGGAATCTGGTGTGTGGAGATAGCACCCACTGGGGTGAGGGATGGGAGGGTGAGTGGTGCTCAGGGTGTCAGGCCCAGAGCTGAGCCATCTAGTGTGGCTGCCTGCCCTGCCCCGGGCTTCTGTTTCAGCTTTCTGCTGAGTATTTGGATCATTAGAAAAGCACCTCCCAGTGCTGGGGGCATGCGCAGCTCAGGGGTAGCCCTGGGTTCCATCCCTGTGATGTGAAGGGAATAGACACAACTACTTTAAACACTTTCTCTTGAGATCCTCACTGCTGCACTGTTGGGGAATGGGAGTCCACGATGACCTTAAAGTTCAGAGAAAAGTGACTTCGTCAAGGTTATATGCTGAGTCTCCCCATCACCCACCCCCCCCCCCCCCCAAAAAAAAAACATGCTTTTCTAACCTTTGTAGGTACCATGAAGATTAAGGGAACTCATCAAGAAGAGACCCAGACATGGTTTAGCCTTCCCTTTTTTGTTTGTTATTCGAGACAGGGTTTCTCTAGCTTTGGAGCCTGTTCTGGAACTAGCTCTGTAGATCAGGCTGGTCTCGAACTCACAGACATCCGCCTGCCTCAGCCTCCCGAGTGCTGGGATTAAAGGCATGCGCCACCACAGCCCAGCCTTAGCTTTTACAGTTCCTTTTACAGAGGGGAAACTGAGGCTAGTAAAGTCCAAGACAAAGCTGTCAAGATTCGAGGTGTTCAACGGGGCCAATGAAATCCCCTCTCTTATCCCATCTCCCACCAGTCCCAAGTGGGCAGGAGTCCTCAGGCTTCAGGACTTCACAGCCATTTCTGGGCACTGTAGGAGTGTAAAGCTTGCCTTAGATATAGGTGGACACCTGTGAAGGAAGTAGCTTTCCTGGAACCTCGGTTTCTTCTCTGGTAATTGTGGATAAGACTGTGTCCCATGTCCTCAACCAGGGAGGTAGCTGTTAGAAGTGGAAAAATCTTTTTTTTTTTTTCTCCCTTGGCCAGCTTAGATATACAAACAATGTAAACAGCCTCAAGACCATCCTCATCCAGGGCTGAGCCACCCTCGGGTTCCACCTTTCCTTGCCCCTCAGTAGGTCAGTCCCAAATCCCCCACTAATCAGCTTGTGGCTTCAGAGAGCGGAGCTTTACCCTGTGCCTCCTACAGGGTATCAGGGCCCGGAGATCTGCTCCAGCACCAAGGGTACAAACATCAAGCCCACCCCCACCCCCAGCTGACTGGCAGAGCTAGGAGGCCTGGAACAAAGGGGAAAGTGTGCAGCATTGGCTTGGGGCCCTGCAGCCTCACCCCTCACCTCTCTCCTGGGTACAGAGGTGACAAAGCCATTCAGTCTAGCAACCACTGTCCCAGGATGGCAGAGGCCAGAAAAGCTCCTGGCGGACTCAACAGCTCAGGGAGGTTGTGTCCAGGCTGGCCTAGCCCAAAACAAATCTCCAATTGTTACCTCCCTCCCGGGGAGGGGTGGAGTAGAGCCCGAGGCTCTGTCATTCAGCCACAGAGCCCTGGCTGTGGCTTATGCATAAACTTGAGATTTTGCAGTAACGGAGCCAGGGGCTCCTGGGCCTCGAACCTGGCTTTTGCTTAGCCAAGGCTTCAATGCCCAGAAAAGGCAGAGCATTCTTGCCAGGCCCCCACCAACGAAGGCTTTAACTATCTTGGCATTTGCTGGATAGAACATCTGTCCAAACTGTTTAATTCATAGCTCATGTCCCCTGTCCTGAAATTGGGAGAGTCCGGGGAAGGGGTACTCAGATACTGCCTTATTACCGTATCATATGTCCCCAGCCTCTGCTCACCAGGTTTGTTAGATGCGGGCCACCTTGTGCAGCGAGCTTGAGGAGTGCCCAATCTCTGGTCTGTCTTCACAGCGGAGTATGTGCTGGAAGGCCCTCTGCTGGAGGGGGCGGGACTTTCTTGGGGTGGGGTACCTGGCTAAAGGGAAGAAGAAAACAGTGCCTCTTGAGCATCAAGCTGTGACTGTCCTCCTGACCTGAGCCATGGCTTCCTGCTCAGCTTTCCCAGTGTGGCTCTGAGTGGCTCTCCAGGATCCTAACCATATATCCATGACGCTCTAGGGTCACCGCTTCTCCCTACCACAGCTTTGGGTACTGCCTATGGTGGCCATGTCAGTCATGTGTCTGGCATGGTATGGCAGTCCTCAGCATCAGCTCGCTGGATAGTGCTGCTAGCTGCTGAGGGGATTTCCTTCAGTTGGGCACTGGCTTAGTGCCTCGGTAGGCAGCTTTGCCATTAGCATTGTGGGCTGCATCAATGTGCTAGCCCTGAACCGCGTGGCCATAGTGACCATCTTCAACCTCACCCAGACACTTGGTCTCTGTCTGGTCTTGGGACCACCATTTTCTTCTCCATAAAGAGGTCCTCCAACCCCAACAGCCAGAGTATGAGATTCAAGGCCCTCTTTACTCCAGAGCTGTTAGTGTGTCGTGTCGTCCCACGGGCAGTTGCCTCTCGGTACCAGATCTTGTGAGTTAGTCTACTCTGTTGGCCCTGTCCTTGCTCCTGCCCAACTCATATCAGTCAACTGGACCCACATCTTGCCTGACCAGGGAGGGTATCCCACCATAATGTCACTTCTCCAGTAAACATTTACTTGTAAGAGCTGACCTGTTTCCACAGCTGCCAGCGGTGTCTCCCAGAGTACTGCATAAGGGGATTGCCATTCTCCCCAATACTTCTGATGATAGTGACTGGGCGTGCTAGGTCCTGACTCTGAGCCATCTCTAGTAAAATTCCCAGATATTTCTGGGAAATAAAATTGGATTTTAAAAAGCACAGAAGTAATGGAGCAAGCCAAAGAGAAACAGAAAAGTCAAAGGACAAAAGCATCTTTCTTCCCAGTTTCCACAATTAGCAGTTACTCCCGGTAACCCTCGAGTGCAATGTTGGTGATAGTTCACACTTCTGTGTTGTGCAACCTATCCCATTCACCAGCCCAAGGTGCTTACTTCAGTGCCTGCGCAGTTAAGTCACTGACTTACGTCTAGCAGCCCAGAGGATTTTGAGGTTAAGGTCTGTACCGGAGATGTCCTTGTACAGGTCGTTAACTCTCTTCCTCACACAATATAATTGTACCTGGAGCTTCTGCTTTGGTTTTTCTTTTTCTAACAAGCCACCCGAGGCTCTTCATTTCAAGCACATACAGATGTTTTGCATTCTTTCCAACAGCTGCATACTATTCCATTACAGGCATGCTTCGCTGTGACTGGGAAACAGGGCCCCTGCACTTTTTTTTTTTAAATTCTGCTCACCACCTGATGCATTATATGCTTTCTTTTTCTGCTCTGGCTGTCAACTAAAATATCAAATGGCATAGACAGGGATTTGCTTCAGTTTCTAACCGAATCCCATTCACTCAGGTAGCGCAGAGAACGTGTGTTCAGGCACAGTCTTCACTCTAATGTCTAAGGAGAACCTCACTGAGAAAGGAAGCTGTAGGGGAAGGGGTTTTCAGACGGCCACAAAAGTGGAAGATCTGTGACTTACGCTTGCTGAGAGTGGCAGTGACCTGTCTATGCCCAATCTCAAGCAAGTTAATTTTATCGGGGCTGCAGAGATAGTTCAGCAGTTAGAAGCACTGGCTGCTTTTCCGGAGGACCCAGGTTCAAGTCCCAGCACCCACATGGCAGCTCATACCTGTCTGTAACTCCAGTTCCAGGGGATCTGACACCCTCACACAGATATACATGCAGACAAACACCAGTGAAAAGAACATAAAAATAAATTAATATATTAAAAAATTAATTTTATCTCAGCTGGGTTGGTGCCAGCACAGCACTAAATGTACCATAGGAGTGTCAACTTCTTCAGGGTCCCTTTATTCCCTGCAGGCTCTGACCCACAGACCAGGGAGGTATTTCTTTGCTCCTCACAGGAAGGACAGACACCCCCTTTCAGCTACTTAAGGAGGGTGGCGTGATTTTTCCTGAAAGGCTTTGAAAATCCTGCACCGTTCAGGAATTGACTTTGCATCCGGCAGCTCAAGGACCTACATTTCATCAAGACAAACTGTCTATAAAGGGCTGGATAGCAAATGCTGTTGGCTTTTGGGCCACAAGATCTGTCTGCCTTGGCTTGCCGCAACGGCAGCTGAGTTGGCACAGAAACCATGAACATGAGTTTTGTTAATGGTCATGGAAATTCTGATTTAATGAAACTCAGCCTTACCCTTTAGAAATCTAAAGCCCATTCTTAGTTGGTAGGTGGGATCTGGTCCCTCTGCCCAGCAGTGATTGTCAGCCAACCTTGTCTTAGAGTAAACTCCAGCAAAGATGCCCAAAAGGTTCCCAGCCCTTGGCTGCTGGCTTCAGAACTAGCTGCTGGGATGGAATTTGACCTACATAGAAAGCACCAGGTAGAAACCTTGTTTCCTTCAGGAACCAGTACCGGGAAGTAGTGGGGAGAACCTGACCAGGAAGAACAGAACATGTGCTACCAGAGTTTGCCCTGCCCCCCATTTGAACCTTCAGAGAAGTCCCTGAACCCCAGGGTAGGAGCTTTTTCCTCTGAGCCTGCCATTCTCTGGTAAAGTAGAAGCAATCTCTTCTGGAGTGGAAAGAGTATGTTCATGGTGGTCAGCCAGGATGGGAGCAGCCCCTGGCAGGGTGCCTGACACATTACTGGTGCTGCTGATAAGTGCCCGGCTCCTCCTCCTCCCCCTGTAAAGACCCTGTGCACCGCCTGCCTCCAGGGCCACCACAGTTCCCAGGAGTCAGTCATGCAAGTTTTAACACCACTAGAAGGCTTTAAGGAAACTGATTCAAGAGGAATCAGGGCCTAAGGTCACATGAAGGTCAGCGTTGTGGGATTAGAGCATCACTGTTAAGATTTGGGAGGCTTGATGGAATCAGAGTAAAATAGCGGGCTCGGAGTCCGGAGAACTCTAGTCCTGCCCTTAGCCTCTATGCTTGCTAAGAAAGCAGGGTCCCTGTTCCAACCTCATCTTCCTTATCTATCAAATGATCATGGCACATGGGTGTGCAATATCTTGGATTTTTTTTTTTTAGAATACTCAGAACTTTACTCAAATGCATTTTTAGAAAAGATATGTGTATATATACATATATGTGTGTCCAATATATATATATATGTATATATATATATACATATATATATATATATATATATGAATGAGTAAAGGGGGCTGGACCTCCTCCCTGCCCCATAGGACTAAAAAGCTTCAGTGGCTCATGCTCCCACACCCAAAGACCATGCAGGAAGCAGCAGAGTAAGACAGAGTGACATCTAAGCTTGGACTCTCCTCCCACAAGGAAACACCCTGCCTCTGCCTCCTAGTGGTGATGCCACGTCCCATCCCGCCCTCTGCCAATATTGACCAAGAGTTTGCTCCCCGACAAGCCAGGCTGGAAGGGCACACAGGTGGGGTGAAAAGGCCAGTGGTCAAAAGCTATCCACTGTGGCCTGGGCTGTTCAGTCATCCCAGCTAGTGGGAATAAAGGTCCCTGAAGCTAATACTACACCAGTTGCTTTCTGGGACAGGGAAGAGGGGGACATGGAAGGCCTCTTGTGCGGATGCCTGAGCTCAGATGAACTGAGAGCCCATGGAGCACCTAAGGGGTCTGTTATCTGACTCAGAGGTCTCCTCAGAGGGCTTGGGAAGAGTGTCAGCAATTTCCACTTCTCAGAGCTCTGATGTTCCAGCATACATAAGGTGTCATTCTGATGAAAGATACATGGAATGAGTTTTACCCAAACAGTAAGTTGAGAGGTAGGTCCTTATGGATGTTCTCCACTCCTTCCCACCCCTGGCATTATTCTGCTGCAGGAGCAGCAAAGCCAGGTTTCCTTCTCCGGGTCCGCAGTCGCTGGCAGATGAGTGTGTTAGGCTAGAGGCTGTGGAGCACACACCAAGGGAAAGACTTGAAAGGGTGTAGGGTGTGCTAAAAGATGCCTCGTTCTCAGGTGCAGTTTGCCGCCCTCCCTAAGACACAACCATCACAGGCTGGTAAAGATAAGCACATGCTGAGTGAGTGGGTTTCAATCTCATCTGCTAGCTACGACTACGGTGGCCCAGCTGAGGGTGGCTTCCTGTTCTGACTTCATTCAGCAAACACTTGTTGATTGAGATTTCCCAGGCCCTAGAAAACCAAGGCTCAGAGGTAGGGCCTGCCTCAAATCCTAACAAGGTAAAATGATGAGTAGACTGTATATCCAAACCTTATTCCCCTTAATTCTAAGTCGGCAGTGATCAAACAGGGTGTGGAATGTGGGGGACCTGGGGCAGGTGGCAGATCTCGGTGGCCATGTGCCTACCAAGGGGCGGGAGCTCCATTCCTCCCCTTTAGCCTTGCTAACCACTCATTTTCTTAACCTGGCCCTCTCAGCTACCCCGGTTTCTCCCTCTCTCTGCATGTACTGTGCTGTCCACCTGGAATCGCTGCCTTCCTACTTGGCAGACTGGGTGTTTGCCCTTCAAGCTGATTCCAATGTCACCTACTGGGAATTGAGTTTTGATTGCCCACAGGGCAAACTTAGAAGTGTGTCTTCCAGAGCCTCCTCAATTCCTCAAGCACCTCTACTGAAATCCAGGTGCCTTGGATGGTCATTGGGTCTGCTTCCCCCACACAGGAGCTCACTTGACTATTAGCCATCTCCTTGGCCTCAGGCATGGGCCTCCTGGGTACTGAGCCCCAGTTCTTGCACGTGGCAACTAGACCTGTTTCACTGAGTGTTTAAAGTTCTAACAAGGCAGCCTACCTAGGTAGATGTAACCCCATACTTGGTAGGCAGGTCTTCTAGGTCTTCTACAGTGGAGTTAGACCTTGGCCTGCCAGTGGCAGAGTCCCTTAGGAAGGGGTTTGTCTTTGTTCCCCAGCAGCTTTCCACCCCTCCCCGCCAATCCCCCTTCACTCTTACCTCCGCCTGTTGAATAGGGCCTTAACGAGGACACGCCTAAGGATCTCTGTCAGCAGAGCCAGACTTACTATAAACAAGCCTGCTGTCACAGTGCGCACCTCACCTATCCCATTGCAGCAGCCGCTACTCATGTGTTCTGCCTGCGTAGTTGTTGAGATATAATAATAAAATACTTTGTTATAAGTAATGTGAAATCTTGGGCTCATAAAAATTTGTTGTAGCTGAGTTCAGTCAGTGTTCAGAATTCAAGAACTGCACAAGGGTCTAAAATGAAGTATCATTTTTACCCTACCTCTGGCCAGCCACCCAGGACCCCCAGTGTTCATTATTATCTAGCCTAAGCTAGCCCTGAACTCAGATCTTCTTGCCTCTGCTTCCTAAGTGCTGAGATTAAAGATGTGGGCCCACAATACTCAACCTTCATTATCCTTTATATATATGCATTTAAAAGTGGTTATTCATATTCCTCCCTCCAATTTTTTTGTATCATAGGTGACATTCAATATGAAGCTGGCTTTTACACTTATAATTGTGATTGTATTTGGGAGACTGTCCCAAACCAATACATCTGATATATTCTTTAATATTCCATTATATTGCTATACCATTGATTACTAAACCATCGGTGTGTTCTAATGAATATTTGCATACCTTAAGTATTGCACCTGAGAACAGCCTGAGCCTGTCCCTCACAGACAACCTGGCACATGGTGGGGCCCAGCTGTCACCACTGAGCCCTGCCGCTGATGTTTACCACAGCCTCTTGAGTCCCAGTGGTCACCTGATGACCCTTGGCTTGGCTGTCATGTGCTCGCTGCCCACTCAACCAGCAGCCCTGGGTCTGGAGGCTCCCTAGAGAGCTGGGAGGCAGGAGCTTTGAGGACCCTGCCTTTCACTTTGGTATTTGGTATTTGGGAATTGAAGGGAAGCCGCAAAGAATGAGTTTGCAAGGTCAGCCAAGGAGAAGCAGACAGACGGACGCTTAGAGGGCAGGCCCCAATATTCTGCTGTGCGCGCTGGGGCAGACACAGACCTTCCCCTTTCTCAGCCTCTGATGTGACAACTGTCGCTTTGGCAATCCTTGTCCTGCGTGCGGGCTTCTGGAAAATGAGAAGACCTAGGAACATGTCTGCTTAACAGCTACGCCCAGCTCTATCTAACAATCTAGAAGTGAACACCGCTTCTCGGTATTGTGGGGAAACAGGCCCAGAGTCCCAGACAAGCCAAGGTCTGGCTCAGACGATCCTCCACTGTCCTGGAGTCTCACACGACTCAGAATTCCAGGACTCTCCTTCTGGACCTGCAGTGCCCAGCCCAGCCCAGTGCAGGTGTTCTACATCTGCAGACTCCTGTCTGTTTTCTTTTTTGGCATGTCTCCCCAGCTCTGCTTCCCCACACCCAGTGAAGGGCCTGCCTCGTGTCGCATTTCTTGGCTTCCTCGTTTGAAAAGCTGGAAGGAGTCCCTTTTGTCTACCCAGGTGGACACTCACTGGCCTTTCACCTCTGTAAGCAGGCCCTTTCACCTGCTGGCCTCTCCCCTACCTGCTGCCTCCAACCCTGTGCTCCTTAGGATCCAGTGCTTAGTCACCTCGGGTCATGGACTGTTTGAATTACATTTCTGGCTGGTGTTTCACCCGGGCACAAGTGACCCTGAAAGCTTATGGTTTGGGGATGGGAGCAGTGGTGTGAGGAGCACTGAATCGCATCTCCAGGGCCCTGAGTTCCAACCCTGGTCCTGCTGAAGACCCCTGAGTAGACTGGAACTTTGGTTTCCTGCTCTGAGATTCCAGAGCTTTGCTTCTGGCCCCGGAAGGGTGGGGAAGGGCAGCATCCTGTCTCTAATGCTGAACAGTGTGATTGTTCCCATTTTACAGATAGGCACATAAGGTAGGGGATGCAGGGAGGCCCAGCCTGCTGTAGTTGCCATGGGCTAGACCATTGCCCTTGGCTTCAGATCCAGAGCCGTTCTTCCCCATCTGCACTGTTCCTTTCCTTTAGTTTGGCCTCCCTGGCACAAGAGGGAAGGTTGCTTCCTGGTCCTCCCAGAGTCTGGAGCCACCTGAAGTGCAGACATCACTCTACCTGGGGAATGAGACCTGGAAAACTCAAGACCTCTCTTGAACTGTGAGGAGAAGACCCTGATTCCTCTGTCCTCAGAGAAAAGTCTAGAAGTCAGCTCAGCAGGTTTGGGCACTCGAGGCCAGGAAGTAGCCAAGTTTCCTGGGAGAAGGATAGGTGTGTTGCCAGGAGTTAGGCGAGTCATCTGAACATGAGACCCTGCCAGCATTGGCTTGGCTCTGTAGTGCTCAGGGCCCAGACATGTCTGTAACGCTGTGATTTCTTCTTCTACAGAAGGTGACTGGCCGCCTCATGCTGGCCGTGGGAGGGGCAGTGCTCGGATCCCTGCAGTTCGGCTACAACACTGGCGTCATCAATGCCCCCCAGAAGGTAAGTGCTACACCATCCCAGCCACACACACACACCACCACCGCCACCACCCATGCTCCCACTCACATACTCATGGCACCCCTTGGGTGCCCGCCACTGACATCAGCTGGAATTCTACGATCTTGGTAGGTCACCTAGCACAGACACCATGATCAGTGAAGCGGGCTTTGTTTACATGGTTTTGGGGCTCCCGAGAGCTCCACACCTGCCACAGGGCAGGTCGGGGGGACATGGTCAGAGTGGAGGAACCTTCCCCAGTGCCACCAAGGTGGACAGAGCCAGTGTGCAGAGCTGCCCTATTGTGCGGGTTTTACGTCCTCACACCCCATCCACATACAGCACAGCCCAGTTCTAGATTGAAACGCCTTCCTCTTCTGGAGTTTCCATGTTAATTTAAGCAAACGTGGCTGCTTGCCCTGAGGCACCGCAGGAGCTAGAGGCCTAGCTTCTTTCTCCCCATTGCACATCCCAAATCTGCCCCCACTTGCTCTCTGGGATTCTAGACTGGAGAGGACTGTGGCAGTCGCCTGCTTGTTGTGGGAGAAGAGGGGGAAAGAGGGTAGGAACAGAAATGGAGACTGTCGTGTCCCCCCTCAACACTAGGCGTTTTGCGTGGGTGGGTGCTGTTTTCTATTTTATAGACCCGGAAAATGCCAGTTAGGGCTGATGAACTGACCCATGGGCCCAAGGTCACATGCTAGTGAATGGTGGCTTCTGAAGCCAAACTCTTGGTTTCCATAGCCTCAGGCTACCTTCCTGACCCAACACTGTTGCCGTTTTAACTTAACAATCCATACTTTCACAGGGATCGGGAAATGGAAGTAGACAGCCCTCCCTTCAGGACCGTGCTCGCTAGCCAGACTGATGAGACTAGACAGTGAGTGCAGTGAGCCCGGGACCAGAGCCCCAGCTAAAGCACCAGACTGTGTGAAATTAGACCTGGGCTTCTTCCAAGTAGGCGGGGCTTGGCTATAGGGGCCACGCCTGATGCTAGTCACTAGAAGGCTTGGCTGCTGACTCATGCTGAGCTGCACAGCCCTCATGGGATTTTTCCGGGATCTGACATGGCAACCGTGAGCCCATGCTTTTACTGAGTGCTTAGAGCAGCTCCCACCAAGGTGTGTGCTTTGGAGCGGGCTCTTTCCGGGAATCTGAGCAGACAGAAAGCCTGTGAGACAAGATAGGAGGAAGTAGGAAGAGAAGTTTGCACATCGAGCTTCCCTACACACCCCCAGATTCTGAAGTAATTGGTGTGGGATGCTGAGGAAGCGCCTTAACTGTTTCTGACGGGGAGCTGAAGTTGGGAAGTACTGGGTTAAGCAATGTCTTAACTGTGGTTACAGAGTTGGTGACATAACTAGGATACAGGAGGAGTTTTTTCCCAACACAGACAGGGTGGAGTGAGCAGGGGAGGGGCAGTAAGACGATAGATGCACAGAGCACCACATCCATGAAGAATGAGTATTTCGGCATCTCAGGACAGTGGGCTGGGGGAGAAGAGAATTTGGGTTCACAGCAAGTCAGAACTGGACCACTGTAGTCCTTGCACGAATGACTCTGACCTTCAGCATAGCCAGCCCCCAGCTTGGCATGGCACAGCCAGGTGGACAGATGGAGGATATCAGGGACCTTCAAGCCCATGGAGGAGGACAGGCCTGATCAGATCTGCGTCTTTGGAGATATTCAGGCACCTGGAGTTGAGGAATAGATCTGAAAGTGAGCTGGGGTTAGAAACACTCACAGACTAGTGGAGTAAGAACAACCGCCGGGTGCTGGACAGATGGGTCAATGTGAAAGGTGCCTGCCACCAGGCCTGACCACCTGAGCTCGGTCCCTGGACCCATGCGGTAGAAGAAGAGGACAGATTCCTACAAGTGGTCCTTTGATCACCATGTGTCAGAGTACATGTCATACAAATGTCACTTGTTTTTCTTAATCTGGAAAGGAGAGGTAGACAGGATTTAGTCAATCAGTTCAGTATGAGAACATGAGGGAGTGGGGTTCAAGAATGGCTTTTGTATTTTTGGTTCAGGGGAGGAGTTAGGGTGAGGTGGCAGGAATCGGTTTATTGTCTGCCTCTGGAGACGTGCAGAGGTGCTCATCCATTTGATCTGGCTTCTTGAACGCAAAGACTGGCGAGTGATTGGGCGAGGGTCACTGCTGTCCAGATGGGAATGGGAGAGGATCTCTGAAGTAAGGAGAGCAGGGGTTTAGCTCATTCCCAGCGGCAGATAGAGAGGACCCTAGGGAGAGGCGCTGACATCTAAAACCAGGTGGGCATGCAGGGCATGGTGGTGCCCACCTAGAATCCCAGCAAGTATTCGAGAAGTGGAGGCAGGCGGCTCAAGAGACTTGAGGAGGCTTGGTAGAGAAGAGAGAAAGGTCGGAGTGACTGGAGGCTTGACCTAAGGTTGGTGTTTGTGCTGGGATTTTTTTTGTTCTTATTCCAGATTTCTTTATAAACACGATGTGAGGCATCAGTAGAGGAGAGGGAAAGAATAAGGTAAGTGCAGGGAGCTTGTAGGAGGCAGCTGTTGGGCAGGAAGGAGTCTAGGAGACTGCTCTTGGCAAGGAGGAACAAGGTACAGGTGTGAGCACAGCTGGAAGGAGTTTGTCTGCCTTGGAGGCTTCCTAGTGAGTAAGGGACAGTCGAAGGCCAGTGCCGGAGTGGAGCTGGCCATGGCGTCGGGATAGGTTTATGAAGAGAGGACCCAAGTGTGACTTGGCCAGCATGTAGCACACACAGTGGCCACCATGCTTGAGTAAGACTGAATCCGTTGCCCAAGGAGGATGCGGTGATTCAGTTCTGCTAGCATTCAGCAAGGACTTAACCCAGAATGCACTCTGCAGCAAGGAGATATGGCGCTGACACCACAGAACGTATTCTGGTTTCTAAAGCCATCCCATCTCAAGGGATGGGGAGACCCTTTGGGAAAAGGGGAGTGTGGGGATCTGTAAGGGGTAGGCTCCAGGACCCTCCTGATGGAACAGCATAGTGCTGCACAAATCTGTATATTGTTCCTCTCCCTCACACACCCCTTGCTTACCTGCATCTGAGACCACACAAATGTCGGTATTTATTTGCTATACTTCCATATTGTTGAGGGATTAATGACAAAACAGTCTGTCTATGGTCAGCAGAGATGCCGTTTTTCTTACAAATATTTATATTCCCCAGCTGGTCGAACACAGAGATTTCAAAAGGAGAGGTTAGGGGAGGAGCAGCAGCGGAAGGGTTTTATGAAGGATTTGGCACTCATACCTAGTAGAGGGGAGGATGGGCCCACAGCAAGGAGGGCCAGATGCCCAGACAAGTGCGCAGGGCTTGGGCAGGGCTTGGTCACGGGAAAAGGCTCCCCTGGTGTGGAATCTGTCCACCTGCACCAGCGCTCCAATTTCCCAGGTCTGTTCCAAGTGCTTCTCTTAGGAGTGAGGCTGGGTGCCATGCTCTCGAAGCTTCGCCCACAGTGGATGGACATTCCTCCACTCATCGCCAGGAGTTTGTTCTTCGTCATAAAACAGGCCTGAAAGGCTTCTACCCGGAAGTAGTAATTAATCGTGATATTATCTTAAATGTTTATACAGCACTTGCCCTCAAATTAACTCCTCTCCCTGCACCTTATAAGCCTGGCAGGCAAGACTGTCTTCCTTTTTGTGGATGAGGAAACCAAGGCTGGGAAAAGGCAACTGGAGAGTCAAGGGCTGAGCTGGGGTGCAGTGGGATTGGTGGGGGTGGGCTCCAGTCCAGTTCCTTTTAAGATGAGGTGGAAAGGTGAGGCTGACCTGCACAGTGCCTCTCTCCAGTTTGATGAGAGGGCAAGACCCAGCACATCCGAGAAATAGGATCCCATTGAATCCAGAGAGACTGTTGGGAGGGACCTGATGTCAGCTCAGCCCTTCTTGTTTGGCAAGGGAGGATCCTGGTCTACAGAGGAAGTGAGTGAGGCCTTGCCCGAAGTGACCTGGCTTCGCTAGTGAAAGAACTGAGCTAGACCTGCTTCCCAGCTCCAGCCCAGTGCCCCGTGGTGGAGCTGACTACTCCTCTCTAGGGACACAAGCTATAGCCTTTCTCCTATCACCACAGACCCTGACCGTTGCCTTAGTCTCCTGTGTGTGATCTAAGTGCTTTAGAAGTGCTCATTGGGTTGTTCTCATCAGAACCCCGTCAGGTAGGCACCATAACCTCCATTCTCTGAGGAAGGGGTGTAGAGGTGTGGAGAGGTTACACCAAGGACACCGTTAGCACAGAGTCTGGGTCCGGTGTGTTCAACCTCCGCTGAGAAAGGGTGGTATCTAAACATTCTCTCTCCCCTCCCTCCCTCCCTGGCTGGCCTTGAACTCACAGAGATCCCCCTGCCTCGGCCTCGGCCTCGGACCCTTCCTCACCCTTGTCACACTTCTAGCCCACTGTGCTCTGAGCTCAGAGCTGAGTCAAGTTCAGTCGTGCACAGACAACTCAAGAACTTCCCACACAACTGTTGCACAATCCCTCACGCCCTCACACTGCCACAGCCCCGTCATTGCGAGCCCCCTTCGTTCCCCATGCCCAGCACCAGTGACACATGGATCAGACCATGTTTGTTCTCCATCACGGCACCTTCTGGTCAGCTGACCGAGGACAGTAGTGGAGACGTGGACGGACACAGAGGAGCAGAGGTGACAGTTAACCCTATTTTCTCAGCCTCAGCACCATGGGTACTGTGCACCGGATAGTTCTTCAGTATTTATTGTGATGGACTGTCCTGTATTCAGTAGGATGCCAGCAGGCACTGTAGACATGACAGATGTTCTCTAAGGAGCAGATTGCTCTTGTTTGAAAACAGCTTTCATGGAAGGAAGGAGTGGCCAGGGGGACTTCCCAGAGGGGAATTGCATTCCCTGAAAGGTGAGCAAATAGAAGGGAAAGAGCATTTTGAGATGTGGGGTCACTGTCTGCCCAGAAAGGATATGAGTCATGGTGCTGGTGAAGAGACACTTCGTCCTGAGGCCTGAGAGGGCTCTGCTTCTGCCACTGCCACAGTGAGGTGAAGTCTGTCTACGTGGGAAGCTCCTGCAGGCTGTGGAGCAGGGAAGGGATCCCTTGCCAGGGCAAAGGCCTGTCCTTGCCGAGGAGGAAGGCCAGCTCTGGATCTTCTCAAGCAGCCTGGGTGGTCTGACTCTGCTTCTAGCTTTAGCCTGAGCCTCTTCCTCCCTGGTTTCAGAGAGGGGCCCCTGGGGATACAGTGGGTGGGACTGTCCAGACCCACCTGGAACATCTGGCCCCAGGTTCACGACTGACCCTCGGGTGTAGCTGCATTGTTACAGAGACAAGCCCTGGGAGGGGAGAAGAGATGAGGGGCCAGCATTCTGGGAAAGAAGAGAGGCTGGGCGTAGGGGTGAAGACCAGGCCAGGGGACTGAGCTGGACAACCTGACCCCTTTTTCCTTGTAAGAAGAATGGGAAGGCTGGGCCATATACCCTTCGTCCCCACTTTCTAATATCCAAAGGGTGGGTATTGAGAGCAGCCAGAGGTTCCCAAATAGACCTGCAGCAATCTAGAATCTTGGGTCAGGTCAGCAGGATGGCCAAGCTAGCTAGCACACCATTGTATGTAGCCTGTGAGCCAAAATGGGTCTCAGACTTTGAAAGGGTTGAAAAAAGCAAGTCTGTGTGTGGCTTCTGACTTACTTTCTAGCAAGCTCCCCATACCAGGGAACTCCCACTCTTAAGATGGGGAGCCTCTTGCTCAGAACTTAGGAACTTGGGGCTTCAGCCCTCTAGGGTTTCTGAGTCAGACCCTTGAGTTTCTTCGGGTTCGTCTTTCCCTATGTAGTTCATATCATAGTCACCTGTGCCTAGCAATGTAATCTGAGAACCCTGCCTCACCTGCTCCTCTGTAGTTTATGTATTTGTTTGAGTCTTTTGGGGGTCTCGTTTTTTGTTGGATTTGCTTGTTTTTGCTTTTTCTAAGGCTTGAACCTTAGAGACCTTAGAGCCCAGTGTATGCTAAGTATTCTACAATGTGGTCATCCTCTAGTGTCCTCCTGCTTCTCTGAAAGGTGGCAGAGAGAGCAACAGTGACATCAGCAGAGGTTTATTCTGTGTGTAGGCTACGTGTTCTGCCTCACGTCCCTTTACAAGACACCACCCCACCACCACAGAGAGGAAGTGAGCACTTCCTCTGTAGAGAGCAGGCTTGCTCACCCACAGTTGCCAGGGCCTGGGAGAGTGTGACCTTGATTCTCTAGATGCCCTTGGGCATGTGCAGCTCCCTCTCCTGACCCCAGGAGAGCTGCCTGGTGAGGAATAGCTTTTTCTTGCAAACTGTCCAAGACAGGCCAAGGACCTCAGCTACACAGCGCCAATGTGCTTCCCATACGAGCCTGGGTACCTTCTGCACGAACCAAGAGCATCACTAGGACCTCAACTCTCGTGACAGGCCAGTTCCATGACTGTTCTTTCAACTGACCAGGACCCTCCCTATCTCAACATGAACCCATGAAGAAATGGTTTCATATTTCATTTTTATTTGTTTTTAATTGTATATCTGTGTACCACATGCTCATGGGGGTTAGAAAAAAGCAGATCTCTTAGAACTGGCATTGCAGATGGCTGTGAGCTGCCTTTTGGGTGCTGGGAACAGAACCTGGGTCTTCTCTCTACCCCCTGGCTTTACATGTTAAAGGGATTATATGGAAAGCAAGTGAGAGTCATATGGAAAGCAAGTGAGAGTCATATGTGACTTTGGGTCCTTCTGCATAAGCCTACTTAACCTAAGCTGTTGCCTGTGCCTATTCTAGGACAATTTACTCCAAATTTTCCCAATGCAAGGGCGGAGTAGAGAGCTGTGCTTAGCTGTTATCCCTATGAAGGCCTGGCTTTGGGGGTGAAAGACAGGAAGAGAACCCAGGCTAGAACTCGGGCAGCTGTTGCACAACATTCAACAGACCTGGGATGCTGGGGTGGGGCAGTGGCAGCATCAGGGATAACTCCTGGGCTTGTGATTGACTCGGGGGAAGGAGCCTTCAGGACAGGCAGCTGCTGCTCCTCACCTCGGTGATAAGCCGAGGCAGAGGAAACTGCTCCATGGGATCCTGTGAGGGGTGAAGTGAGCAGGTACTCTCTCCCTAGGGGACACCTTCCGTCCCCCAGGAGGATGCTGAGGACAGTAGCTGGGTGGAAAGGTGACCCTAGAATTACCCTCCTACCCCCGTATTGAATTAGGATTCTCTAGGGCCACTCTTTCCTGAGCCAATGTCAGCTTGGAGCCCCATGTGGACCCTGCAAAAGGAGAGTCTCTAACAGCAGAGGGCTGAAAAGCTCCTGACATAATACTCCTGATTCTGACTGGAAGCCCTCGACTCTGCTGGCCCTGGGGGTGGAGCCAGTGGTGCTGAAGTATAGGAAGCCAGCTGCCCACACTTCATGCTCAGCAGAGGGACTTAGCAGCGAGAGCTGGGAAAGCGTGAACTTTGGCTCATGCTTGACAGGCTAGGCCAGGCAGTGACTTTACTGCATGTGGAAGAGCTCAGAGCACCTCATCACTCAGAGCTGCCTCTCCCTGCCCTGTGAGGAGAGCTAAAGACCTGAGCTGCGGGAAGAGAAGAGAAGCTCGGTGCCTATCCTTAAGTTTGTCTGACTTAGTCGCAGCACAAATCCACTGTCTGCACACAGTTCAGATAAGCTTCATTAGCTGACTTCAAAAATTGTATTTTACTCACTTGTGATGTCGAATGCATTTAATCCCAGTACTCAGGAGGCAGAAGCAGGCAGATCTCTGAGTTCAAGGACAGTCAGGACGACCAGGGCTACATAGAAAGACCTTGCCTCAGAAACTTTTGTTTGTTTCTTTTAAATGTTTGTGAGTGTTTTGCCTGCAAGGACTTCAATAACTTTACATTCTTCTTGCGGGTCTGCTTGGTCACCCTGAGTGACAAAGGGACAGAGACCCAGTTCCCAGTTGGGTCCTGAAGAAGAACTTGCCGTTTATCTATACAGCTCCCTTATTCAGAACGGCCTGTTCTCGGCAGAGCCTGATAAACAGGGCCTTGCCATTCCTGCAGTTCTCTGGGATGTGGCATCCCTTGAAGAACACAAGTACTTTGTTTTGTTGGCTGCAGTCAGCCTGGTCTCTGCCCTTGCCCTGTAAGGTCAAGGGTTTCTAGGAAGAGAGCCTAAAGTCCCTTTGACTCAAGGTACCCCGACCACTGGCTCTGGCCCCTGACCTCCAGGAGGACCGCCTCCTGAGAGTCCAGAAATCTCTGGGCTAGATCTCAAAGGCAGGAGTAACAACAGCAGGGAGGGGAGGTAGGATGGAGGTTGGATTCACGGGGCGTGGCTCTTGATGTTAAATTGTGGTAGGGAAGTGTACTCAGACTTAGTCAATGGCTTTCACTGAACTGGGGTCAGGACAGTGTGCCCTGGGTACCAGAAGTTGGTGTCCTGAATTGCCCCTCGCACTGTAATGGAGGCAGTCTTGTGCCATAAAGATCTTTCTATGACAGTCTGCAGGTGTTCAGAGTCTCCGTCCTGTAATACCATAACAGCTGCAGAGTTGTTCAGCGGGAGGGCGCTTGACCTGAGTTTATTATCCCCGCACCACAAAACAAAGTCATGTAGAAAACATTCCTGAGGTCTAGAAACACTGGCATCCTGGCATTGCTCTTCCGTCTGTCTGTAAGCGTACCCACTGTGCTGCCAGTCGTAAAAGCTGAGCACAGAGCTGTGGCTATCTATAGCTCAGTGGGAGAGCCCTTGCCTCATATGCCCAGTCTTCCCTATAGCAGAAATAAAGTGTTTAGCACACACGGTCATATACAAAGTGACAATAGGGGCTGGAGAGATGCCTCAAGGGTACAGAGAACCCAGGTTTAGTTCCCAGCACCCAAAGCAGGCGACTGACAATATCCTGTATCACCAGCTCCTGGGAATCTGATGCCCACATAAGCACCTCTATTTGTGTATACATACCCACATATAGAGTCACACATATAATTTAAAATAAAATTTTTAAAAAATTATAAAATGTCAATAGAGGTATCTTAATAGCTTTATCTAGTATTTTTTAATTATAGCTTTACAGTGAGTTCCTTCTCCACATAGAACAGCCTGACCTGAAGCAGCCTGATCCCGCAGCAGCATCCTGGCAGATCTCATGTTTGCAATCTCTTAATTGCACCAAGAGCCCCTGTATGACCCACACCACTTAGGTTTATTCTAAATGCCCTCTGATGTTCGCATAATGGAATCACACATTTCTTAGACTGTGCTCCCACTAAGTGAGACGTGACTGCAGTGCTGAAGTCGGTGTCGGAGAAGAGGCGGTCGGAGCTCAGAGCTGCTGGAACTTGCCCACAGTCAACCTGGAGCAAAGGGATAGGCCTGGGATCAGAACTTGATTGTGTTTCCATTCAGAACTAGGTTCTGACCCCTGCACTGTCTCGCTTCTCTTTATACAGCAGACAAGTATGTGCTTAGACGGCCTTTTTCCAGTCAGTCTGTCCTAACCCCTGGAGCCTGGCTCTGTCAGTTCTGGACTTGACAGCCATACAAGTGACAGCAGAGCCAGCCCAGGCCCAGTGGGCACCCGAGGGGCTGCTCCACACCCTTTTCCTTTGGCAACTGCAGCAGTCCATCCCTTCCTCTCTGCCATACTTCAGTATTAGAATCAGAAGGACTCGAAGGGGTGGCTACGGAGAGGGTATGTGCTGCTGTGTGCAGAAGCCTGCCATGTGCACCTAGGAAGGGAGTGGCTTGTGTCAGTGTGGGATTGTGTAAGAGGTGCAAGTGATAAGGATGGAGGAGGGGTTGTGACTGGCCAAAACCGAGAGCCTTGTGAGTACAATATGATCCAGGCACGGTCCCTCACATCTATGATCCTAGCATTCAAGAGGCTGAGGCAGGAGGGTTACTGTGAGCTGAGACCCTGTTTCAAAGAGAGAGAAAGAAAGTGAGGTGAAATCAAAGTATAGTATGTGTCATGTCAGGGCAAGTACACAGAAAGTTGTTTCTCCGTATATACTTGGGCCGGCCATAGCTACATGTGTGCTGGGTGGGTCTGGCTAAGTCTGGCACTGGGCGTTGTCAGTATGGCCTGACAGTGTGGTGAGTGTCTGAGATCCAGCGCCACCTGCCTATGGCCACATCCTTGGCACCAGGTTAGGCCCTCCCTGGTGTGGGGGCAGGGCTAATGAGCAGGCTCATACCAGGACAGATGTCTCCAGTTCCTGGAACCACTTCCTTGCCCAGGGCCTTTCCCCGAATCTCTCAGCTGAGCACTTAGCAAAGGAAGGAGGCCATGGTTCCTTCAAGGTGGCATTTCCAGCCAGCCACAGGGGAGCTGGCCTAGGAGACAGAAAGTGACAGTGTGCCTTAGAGCGTGTCCTTTAGTCCTCCAGGCTCAAAATGCAGCGTCAGTGCGTACTTCCCACAGGCCCTCAGAATGGCAGAACCTGTCTGTCCAGCTGTGCTTCCTCCCCAACGGTTGGGAGAGGGCCCAGGGCCCACAGCTGTGACCTAGTGGCCTGCAGCGGACAGGGAGCCACTTGAGTCCTGTGCCCAAACTGGCTCTGTTCATCCTTGCCATCTTCCCCAGCAAGTCTTAAGCACTTTGGGATGGGAGAGCCCAGTCCTCTTCTCACCCAGGGAAACTGGTCCTACATAAAGGAAAGAAGCAGGTGAAGAACGCACAGTGTCTTTGCAGAGTGGCCACTCTGTCTGGAGGGGCCGCCTACCTGGGATCTTCTCCCTGCAGGTTATTGAGGAGTTCTACAACCAGACATGGGTCCACCGCTATGGAGAATCCATCTTGCCCACCACACTCACCACGCTCTGGTCCCTCTCGGTGGCCATCTTCTCCGTCGGTGGCATGATTGGCTCCTTCTCTGTGGGCCTCTTTGTTAATCGCTTTGGCAGGTAAGCAGGAAAGGCCCCAGCCCTGCCTTGGGGAGCCCATGGAGTTGGGGGGGGGTAATGACAGAGGCAGAGATACTCTGACTAGCCTCATCCCTGAGGAGCCTGGGGGTCCTGGAAGCTGGCTGACCCACTGTGACCTGCTCCGCAGGCGGAACTCCATGCTGATGATGAACCTGTTGGCCTTTGTGTCTGCTGTGCTCATGGGCTTCTCCAAACTGGGCAAGTCTTTTGAGATGCTGATCCTGGGCCGCTTTATCATTGGAGTGTACTGTGGCCTGACCACTGGCTTTGTGCCCATGTATGTGGGAGAGGTGTCACCTACAGCTCTCCGCGGAGCTCTAGGCACGCTGCACCAGCTGGGCATCGTCGTTGGCATCCTCATTGCCCAGGTAAGCCAGTTCTACCCACCCTGTACTGCCTCTGCCCACAGCTCTGGCCCTCGGGTCACAGTCCAGCAGAGAACTTCTCCCCAACCCTAGGACACCCTCACAGTAGGCAGGTTCCAGAGCACACATAACCCCTACCCACACCAGTCTAAGAGCAAGAGCCCTTGGCCTTCTCATCTCCCTTTATCGCAGGGGCCCACTTCAGCGTGGGCCTGTAAGCCTCCGTGCACACCGTACCTTCTCTCCCTGAGGTTCCCCGTTCTTTAATCCTCCTGTAGCTGAGTAACGATCCCCACAAGCTGTGCTAGACACGTTAATATGTGGCCTTGTCCCTTGTCCTTGTAATTTGAGCTGGTTTTACAGATGAGCAACAGGTTCGGCAAGGTCTTCCCGTCTCCTAGCAGCTGGGAAGGCCACTGGCTGAGTGGGATGGGTACTTGTAGGGGCAGGGCAGGGGTACTCACGGTCCCTGGTTTCTTTGTCCAGATTTTCGGCCTGGACTCCATTATGGGCAATGCAAACTTGTGGCCTCTGCTGCTGAGTATCATCTTCGTCCCAGCCCTGCTACAGTGTATCCTGTTGCCCTTCTGCCCTGAGAGCCCCCGCTTCCTGCTCATCAATCGAAACGAGGAGAACCGGGCCAAGAGTGGTACGGGCTGGGCCCTGCCCTCCTCCCTGCCCCCCTGAGCTCAGGCCTTTTTCCCACTCTGAGCCACCCCACCTTCCCTCCGGTCCCACCAGTGCTGAAGAAGCTTCGCGGGACAGCCGATGTGACCCGAGACCTGCAGGAGATGAAAGAAGAGGGTCGGCAGATGATGAGGGAGAAGAAGGTCACCATCCTGGAGCTGTTCCGCTCGGCCGCCTACCGCCAGCCTCTCCTCATTGCTGTGGTGCTGCAGCTGTCCCAGCAGCTGTCGGGTATCAATGCTGTGAGTATCCCACCTACCCCTTCCTGTAACCCCGGCCAAGTCCAGGCTCAAGTGTGCACCGTGAGAGAATCCCAAACACAACCATAAGCAAATTTTGCCAAAGTAGTAAACCTATGGAACCAAAATCTGTGGCCTGAGAAGTGTTCATCCCCCCACCACCCACTAGTGACTAGTGCAGAGGCAGGAGAAGGCCGTGGCGTGGCAGATCACCAACTGTCTCCCTTTCTGGCAGGTGTTCTATTACTCGACGAGCATCTTCGAGAAGGCGGGTGTGCAGCAGCCTGTGTATGCCACCATCGGCTCGGGTATCGTCAACACAGCCTTCACTGTGGTGTCGGTGAGTCTTTGCTTGCTTTTGGTCAGCAGCCAGGGTTCAGCTCAGGGCCTCGTGACAGAATGACAGCCTATACCGGGAACCGGGCTTGTCAATAAACTTGTAAAGCTCATTGCTCACACTGTACAGCTGACAACAGGCCTCCAGGGAGGTGAGAATACCTCCCAAGGTCACAGCCAGGATGCTCTTGCTGTCTGATCCCCGGGGCCACCTCTCACCCTGTTACTGTTAGACTCAGAATTCTGCCCTAATTCCCTATGAGGCCTCTAAGCTTCAGCCTGGTGGGGAAAGGTGTTGTTTTCCCTACGACTGTGTGCAGGTCCTTGTATCTGGCTATTGAGGTGCGCCTCTCCACGGGTAGGCTCTAAGAGGCACCAGACCAAGCAGAGAGAATATGACTCTTTCCTTGTCCACAGCTGTTCGTGGTAGAGCGAGCTGGGCGGCGGACTCTGCACCTCATTGGCCTGGCTGGCATGGCAGGCTGTGCTGTGCTCATGACCATCGCGCTGGCCCTGCTGGTGAGTGGCCCTGCCCTGGAAGGACCAGGGCGAGGTAGGGTGGGGACCTGGATTTAGACAGACCCAGGCACCCATAGCTGTAGATTCCACCCTGATTTAGATCCCCAAATGCCCACGTTAAACCCAACCTAGGCTGCCCAATGTGGACATGCCTCCGGACCAGGGTCTGACCTTGTGCTTCTCAGGTCGTCGCCTCCCATCTTGAGCTTTCTCTTCCCCGATTGGAGATTTCCTGACCCAGCACGTCTGGCTGGAGAGCCCAAGCTCTCATCTCCGTATGAAACTGCCTTGCAGAGCCTTTACCTATAGCCTCAATTCATCTCCACAACAACCCTCAGCAATATAATGTCCCCTCTGTGGCACAGAGGTACCCAAACACACCCGTCTCCATTCTCCAGTTAGATGTAGCTTGAGCATCCCTTTCCTGAAGTGCTCAGACCAGATATGCCTGGGTTTCAGATATGTGAATATCTATCTACATATGCACAACAGGTTACTTTCAGACTAGAACTGAGGCCTAAACATAAAATTCATTTATGTTTCATATGTACCATCCATATGCTGATGGTTAATTTGAATGGCTCATTTTTGTTTTTTTTTATTATGACTGACATGGTCAGGTGTGGAATTTTCCACTTCTGATGTCATGTTACCAGCATTCAAAAAGCTTAAGATTTGGAAGCATTTTGCACTCCTGGTTTTTCAGATTGGAGATGTTCAGCCGTTTTACTCAAACTAAGGCCCCATGTTGGATAAGGAATGAAGCTAAGAATTGACCTTAGGTCGGCAGGTTCCTAGCCTGTTGCTAATCACTATGACAACCTGTACCATGCAGGCATGCACACACACACACACACATACACACACACACTCCTTTGTCCAACCCAAGTGAGGAAAAGTTTAAGCCATGGTCCAAGAGCGCTAAAGGATAGGCACAAAGTAGACCCTTGAGACTGAGTCCTGGCATAGGCTACTGGGTGTCTCAGTTGCTTCCTCATTGCTGTAATGAGACACCATGCAAGGAAACTTAAAAAAGAAGGCATTGCATTTGGGGGCTCATGAATTTAGAAGGCTAGAGTCCATGACCATCATGGCAGAAAACATGTTAGCAGGCAGGCGGGCATGGTACTGCAGCAGTTACTGAGAGCTTACTTACCCTTCAAACACAAAGCAGAGAGAATAGCTTCAGTTTTGAAACCTGAAAGCCCACTCCCAGTGACACACCTCCTCCCACAAGGCCACGCCCTATCCTTCCCAAACAGTTCCACCAACTGGAGACCATTCTCATTCAGACCACTACATTGGTCTGATCTGGGGGACCTTTCAGCCCAGACTGGAGATTTCTGCAGCTTCTCTTCCTTCTAAGAAGTCGTCATATCCTGGTCTAACCTCTCACCCCGTCTCTCTCCACAGGAACGGCTGCCCTGGATGTCCTATCTGAGCATCGTGGCCATCTTTGGCTTTGTGGCCTTCTTTGAAGTAGGCCCTGGTCCCATCCCATGGTTCATTGTGGCTGAGCTGTTTAGCCAGGGGCCCCGTCCTGCTGCTATTGCTGTGGCTGGCTTCTCTAACTGGACCTCAAATTTCATCGTGGGCATGTGCTTCCAGTATGTGGAGGTGAGAACATCTTCTTTGTCTACCTTTCCTCAACTGCATGCTATCTGAAGTACTCACCCTTGTTATTCGAGAGTCATGCTGGCAAGCGGTCGGGAGCCCACGTCCAGGCCCTTCCCTTAGTTTTCATGCCATTTCTGGAGTCTGTCAGGTGTGATCAGGCTCATTTAGTTTTGATAACACCCCTGGGGGGCTAATAGCAATTCCCTTCTCCAGATCAGTCTCAGAGGCAGTCTTTTAGCTAGGACAGAGGGTGATGGCGTGTCTGTTTTCCAGCAACTGTGTGGCCCCTATGTCTTCATCATCTTCACGGTGCTCCTGGTGCTGTTCTTCATCTTCACCTACTTCAAAGTTCCTGAGACCAAAGGCCGGACCTTCGATGAGATTGCTTCCGGCTTCCGGCAGGGGGGCGCAAGCCAAAGCGACAAGACACCTGAAGAGCTGTTCCACCCTCTGGGGGCTGACTCCCAAGTGTGAGGAGCCCCACACCCAGCCCGGCCTGCTCCCAGCAGCCCCACGGATCTCTCTGAAGCACAGGCAGCTAGATGAGACCTCTTCCAAACTGACAGATCTCAGGCGAGCCGGGCTTGGGCGTCTTTCATCAGCCAGCAATGATGTCCAGAAGAATATTCAGGATGGCTGCAGAATTTTAATGAAAGCAAGACTGTTGCTCAAATCTGTTCAGATAAGCAACGGGTTTTATAATTTTTTTATTACTGATTTTTGTTACTTTTTTTTTTATCAGCCACTCTCCTATCTTCACACCCTTGTCTTCACCTTGAATGGCTCAGTGCCTGAGGGTGGGGACCAAGCCCTGTCCAGACACAATGCCTTCTTCGCCAAGCTGTAGGGCTGGACCTATGACCAAGGACACACTAATCGAACTATGAACTATGAGGCTTTACCCCAGGAGGTGGTAGCTGCCACCCCCTTCCGCAGGCCCGGATCTCCCCATTATAGGGGTCGGGCTCCATTTTAGGATTCGCCCATTCCTAACTCTTCCTTCCCAACCACTCAATTAATCTTTCCTTGCCTGAGACCAGTTGGAAGCACTGGAGTGCAGGGAGGAGAGGGGAAGGGCTAGCCAGGTTCTAGTCTCTTGTGCACTGAGGGCCAGACATCACCACGAGAAGGGCCTCGGAGGCTGAGAACTCACTGCTGAAGACATGGACACTCCTGCCCTGCTGTGTATAGATGGAAGATATTTATATATTTTTTGGTTGTCAATATTAAATACAGACACTAAGTTATAGTCTATCTGGACAAACCCACTTGTAAATACACCACCATACTCCTGTAACTTTACCTAAGCAAATATAAATGGCTGGTTTTTAGAAATGTGGTTTCAGAATGCTTGTGGGTTGGGACCAGGCAGGTTTGGATGAAAGTGAGAGAGAAGCAAAGCATGGTTGTAACCGTGTGGTGGCTTTGGACTTCTTGGCTCAGGATCCTGTCAGTTCTAAACACCTGTTCATCGGCCCTTGATTGCTTAAAAATCTGTGTGACCTCTTACCCAGAGGAAAACCCAAGTTCTCTGTCCTGGCAGTCAGCATTTTCACCGTGTGCTTTTCAGACTGAGAACTGCTAGCCCTGATACTCAGGCTTGAGAATCATCCCAAAGTGAAGATAGGTGTCCTCTGGCAGGCTTCAAGAACTTTCAAATGGATGCAATCTCACAGCCCACACTTTTAACAAGCCTATTTTACTTCCCTGTAGCTTGTTCCTTTCCCCCAAACAAAATAAGCTATTTATATTGCCCTAGTGAGTTGTTATGGTGCTTTGTATCCAAGGCAGCTTTCTTACTTACAGAAACCAGAGGCCACCTGAGGGGTTGTCCAGAGTAGCACTGAACAGGCAGGTCCTTCCCAGAGACCTGCCCCCACTTGAATTCAGAGGCCCTTGAAGGGACTTTCCTGTGGCAATGTAACCTCCCACCTGAATGGTTTTATCTGGCTTTTCAGCATCATCCAATCCACTGCTGGCTAGGCATTCAGGAAATAAGAGTATCCTGTCTCTAAAGGTTAGAAAACCTAGAGGGAATTTTCCTTCCTGACTATGCAGACAGCAATAGAATCTCAGCCTGAATGACAAGGGGGTTGAGGAGAGGAAACTATGGAGAAAATGTAACGTCTTTCTCCAGCCCCTTCCCAATTGAGGAACAAAGCTGAGAAGAGCCGAGCCTGAGCTGCTGAGGTCAGGTGAGGAAGTATGACCGGTTAGCAAGCCTTTTGCCAACTGCAAGGCCTGGGAACCCACCTCTGCCAAGACGGAGTAGGGACGTGTGGGGAGAGCTTCATCAGAGGTCAGTCGTGGCAAGGTGGGTGGCCTAAGGCCCGAAGACCTCCACGTTCGGGGAAAAACGGACATCACCCGGTTCAGGGTCCAGGGCTGAAAAAAAAAAAACACTCAGACTTCCCCACCCTATAGTCTACCCTATCGCAGACCGCGGCGACGCGCAGGCGCAGAGAAGTGGCTGAGGTGACTCCATCCTCCCGGTCACGCAGCAAGGACGCAGTTAGCTCACGGTGGGCAGGGGAGGCGGAGTTAGGTGACGTATTCACCAATCAGAGCGGAGGAGGCGGGCTCCGAGCCAGGGAGGAACACACCTGTCTCGCATCAGGTGAAGCCTTCGATTTCTGACAGGAAGCCGACAGGTGTGCTCCCTGGAGCCTTTCTCTTCTCACTAGCGCCTAGACAATTTCGCACTTTATCTGCAATCCTGCCTCAGTCTCCCTGGAAACAGAACTCGGCGGCAGCCTATATTTTCCTTATTATAGTGCTGTCGGTCCACTGCAGAGGTCGACGGTCCTTGGTCCTTCCGCCAGCGCAAGGAGGGCCAAAGCTAAACCATTCCTAGACCTCAGTTTCCAACAGAGATCCTGGTCAAGACTTCAGATGAGAGCACAAGAACTTAGTCTCGGCTTCCCAAACCGAATTTCTCTAACGCAGTTTTAAGCAGGAGAGCAGATTCAGAAATTACATTCGTTAATAGGGACAGAATGTCTATTGTCTTTTGACAAAAGTGCATATTCATGGCCCCTCCTCCTATTCTGATTGTCTCTCCAGGCCCCAGGCAATCCAGCTGCTGGCTGTACTGGCAGCTTCTCCTCTCCCCAATCAGGCAACAGCCCCCTCACTCCTCTCTCCTTTCCGTCTCTGTTCTCCTCATGGTAGTGATGCTTCTAAAATTTAGTTGTGTCTTTTTACAAACTTTGCCTGGCCCCCCCCCTTTCCCTCAGTATAATGCCCATCTTTCTTTTTATTGCATTATTACACATAATGGGGTGCAGTATGGCATTTTATGCATGTAATATATTTGATCATATTCACCTTCATTACACTGTTATCTATATATCTCTCTTGCCGAGCTCTTGCCTCTACCCAACTAGACCCTCTCTAATTTCA
>NC_022016.1:63838564-63850709 GCF_000317375.1 Microtus ochrogaster | reverse complement strand
TCAGAGATGGGCGGAGTCCCTCCTCCCTCCCTGAGGATGTTAATGGCCCAGTCTTCTGCAGGTCATCAATCACAGCTGCTGTGAGTTCCAGAGCGACAGTCAGTATCCCGTCCAGAAATCAGACTCCCAGAACTCTCCACATCTTTCTGTTCCTTGTCCTTTCTACCCTCTGGAGCAATGTGGATGTCCCACTTATGGCGGACAACTTTAAGCAGTGTTTACTTTAAGACTTGAAGAGTCTGCAGTGACTTCTGCCTGCTGCATGACGCTTCCCTGACAGAAACTAGCAGCGGCACTAATCTATGGGATAAATTAATTATCAGAAGGCAAATTGATATCAGAGGGCCATTCCATATCTATTTAACAAAACAGCTGTAGTTTCCCACGAGAGCCTGTGACATTTCCAGTCATGGGCTTTGAAAGGGGTTACAGAACGAGACATGAGTTCTCTTCCTGTAGAACAGGCCTCAGTTTCAATCAGAAAGTAGTTGATTAACCCCATATCAGAGTTGATTCAGTTGTAGCAGTGGGCACATCTTATTTCTGTCTTTCTTAGCGTGAAAATTCAAGGTTCTTCGTGATGGTCTTTTCACCAATACTCCCCACCACCACCCCCATCCATATCATCTAGAGACCGAGCCTTTGGCTACCACACCCCCTTTCCCCTCTGTGTCTCTGGGATACACTTCACACAGATTCCCTCCCCACTACTCCTGATTCCCATTCCCCAGGCCGCCATTCCCCAGGCCTGGCCGAGCGACTCATTGGCACAGTGCTGCCTACTGGTGACTGGTGGGTCAACATTTAAGCCAGGGCTGATTTTAACTTCTGCCTCTCTTGTTTAGAGAATGAAGGGCTTTGGAGAGGACAGGTCCATTTGATCACCTTGTTCCACCCACTCCAAGTGATTTCACTAAAGCAACATCTACCATATTATCATACGGCTTAATACCCCATGCTGTGGCATGATACAGCCCAAAATTTTTAACCAAATTCTGATTCTTAGAGCCCACACAGTGTGCTCAAGGCCCTATGGTCCAGCCAGGCTGACAACTCAGTGCTCCCTAGAAAGCTCCTCCCAGTAACTGTTTTAATCTAACACGTGTGTATTCACGATCCTTTTTTCTCCTGATCTGCTTTTGTTCTGTTGTTACGTGAACTTTTCCTGGGGAGACATGAACAAACATTTATGGTCCCCAGATAGGGAACCAACGAAAGAACAAGGATGCCCTTCAGGCCTAGCTTTGAGAACCAGTGAATTTAATAGCCTTACTTCCAGGGACATAGGTGTCCCCCTAAACAGCCACGCCACTGAGGAGTCTCCCCACAGCATGGGTTATGAGCTACCCGCAGCTTCACAAATGGAGTCCCTACTTCATTTATTAACCTTTCACATTCTAGAAACTCCAAAGTCTTCTCAAGACTGTGGAGCTGGGGCAGAATTTGGGGGAGGGTTCAAGAAAGAGTGGCTGGAACCTCAGGCAAGGGTCTGAAGGCTCGTCCCACCTGTCCTTCCAACAGTTCCAAACCCCAGGGCTGATTGTGCGTCGTCCGAGCAGCTCCGAATGCGCCAGGTGCTGTGATACATGCCTGTAGCCCCGCTGGTAATGGCTGCTCTCTTCAGAAAACAGCAGTCCACATCTGCCTGTATAACGTGGCATGGTCACGGGAGACCAAATTAACTGTCGCTCTCTCTGAGGCATTTGTCCGTCCCTCAGCTCTTACGTAACCAAACACACTCTCCGTCACACATTCTCCCTTGGCTGCACTGCCTTAGAAACGAGTCCCAAGCAGCTAACTCTGGACCGTCCACCACTTAGCTGAGTCATCGTGGACAAGGCTCCTCACTCCGCTGATTTCCAGCGTCCTCAGCTGTTGTCATATTAAAATGGAATAAGCTTGCCGATGGCAGTGAGTATGCTGGCAGAGGTGGCGCACTTGAGAGGCAGAGACAGGCGGATCTCGGTGAGTTCCAGACCAGCCTGGTCTACAAAAGCTAGTTTCCAGGACAGGCTCCAAAGCTACAGAGAAACCCTGTCTAAATAAATAAACAAACAAATAAATTTAAACTATTTAAAATCTTACGTATATGATCATTTTGCCTGCATGTATGTCTATGCAATATGTGTGTGCCTAGTGCCTGTGGAGGCCAGAAGAGGGCACTGAATCCCCTGTTGCAGACAGTTGTAAGCTGTTACGTGTGTGCTTGGAATCTAAGTGTGGAAGAGCAGCCAGAGTTCTTAACTACTGAGCCATCTCTTTAGCATGAACCCCCAGTTCTCTTTTTTTAACCTACTCCATTTAGTGCTACCTGTATGCGCACGGATGTGGGGTCTTGTGCTAAAACACGAATAGCCATTTCAGGGGCTGCATCCCTCCCCAAAGAAAATCAATTCTCCCTCCCACAGCAGCCACTCATTGCCAAAGTTCTGCAGAGAGAGGCGGAGCTTCGTGAGCTCCTCACTCTCTGTGCTGGGATTTCAGACATCGGCAGGCCTTGTGCAAGCACTCACTGCTGCCTGCGCTCATGTGCGTGAGAGTCCTGTCACCTCAGCAAACGTTTGACTGAAGATGCCCACAACTTCTGGCTCTTATTATCTACTTCTTTGACAATGATTCCTTGAGCCTTAGCAAAAGGAGTGTGATACAGATTTCTCATTTAGGACTAAATATTCTACAATCTCTTTATATAGGTTGACCAGTTGTGGGCCTCTGTTAATCTCCATCTGCTGCAAAAAGAGGCTTTTCTGATGAGGGCTGAGAGATGTACTAATCTCTGAACATAAAGATAAGGATTTAGGGAATAATTTGTTAATATGTCCAGTTAGCAGAATCACAGCAACAGGCTCTCCCCTAGGGCCTGTGACTTAGCCAGACATGGGTTTTGGCTTAGCTAACAGTATCAAGTCTCAAACATGAGTTCTGTCTTGTAAAGTGGGCTTTGAATCAAATCAGAGAGTTGTTGGTTACCCCATAATATCCATGCTACTGTTGCACCAGAAGGGAGATATTGCCATGCCAACTGTGATTATAGCTCACAGGGTTCATAGCTGGGTAAGATGATTGTATACTTGGTTTATGTAAATTTAAATTTCTAGGACTCTCCTCCTCATCTTCTATTTTTTTTTAATGTGGGATGTCCTTCTGTATATGTGTTGATTTTATTGGTTAATGAATAAAGTTATTTTGGCCTAAGGCAGGTCAGAATATAACCAGACTGGAAGAGATACAGAGAGAGAGAGAGTAAAAGAGACCCCATGTAGCTGCTGAAGGAGACAGATCAAAACATTATTGGTAAGCCATGGCCTTGTGGCAATACACAGATTAATAGAAATGGATTAATTTAAGATATAAGAGCTAGCTAGAAATACGCCTAAGTTATTAGCTAAGCAGTGTTGTAATTAACAAAGTTTCTGTGTGATTATTTGGGTCTGGGCGGCCAGGAAACGAACGAGCAGTCTCGGTTTACATTTTTTCTTCTTTTTGAGACGCATCTTATGTAGTCCAAGCTGATCTCAAACTAATTATGCAGCCACGGACGACCTTGAAGTTGTGATCCTCCTATCCCTGCCTCCCAAGAATATGGATCGCAGACCTGCATCACCACACCTGCTGCACAGTGTGCTGGGAACTGAACCCAGGGCCTTGTGCACGCAAGGAAAGCTCTCTGCCAACTGAGCTATGAGCTACAGTCCCATCCTATTCCTTTATTCCTATGGTCATCTCCAGCTCTGACGGCATCCTATAAAACAACCCTCCATAGGAACCAGATGCCAGCAGTTTCCTGTCATGGAAATCAGAATTCTAGTTTCACTCCATTCATTTACCAGGTGCCTCCCAGACGCCCGGATACAGCAGGAAGAAGGAAAAAAAGGTTGATATTCCTGGGGCTACAACGCATTGATTGAAATAAACAAAGCTACTAAAGCCCCTGACAGTCCCAAAGTTTCTGCTGCATCACCAGTCAAGTTGTTGTTGTTGTTGTTGTTGTTGTTGTTGTTTTGAGACAGTGACTGGTCTGGAACTCACAGTGACCTGCATCTGCCACCTGAGTGCTGGGATTAATGCCAGATGATTAGCTTCTCTTTTAACTCTGCTAATGATGACTCCTGGGTTCCCTCCCTCAGCATTAAAGGTTTCACTGGAGGGGAATCATTGACTGCTCAGTCCTCCCTCCCTCCAGTGCAATTGCTTCTCCCAATCTCATCTTTGGGTCTGTCATGTCCTCTTGGTGTCCCATGTATGATACTAACTTTCCCTGGAGAGATGTGAGCAGCCGTATCTCCAGCCCATGAAGGGTGCCTATGACAGACGACAGTCCCTAAAATGGAGTCTAACTTTGTGAGGAAATGAGTTAGAGTGGAGTTCCTCACAGGAGCATGGGTGGTGGGTTATGGCTTACAGGAGCATGGGTGTAGCTTTACAGGAGCATGGGTGAGGGCTACTACAGAAAGGTAAGAGCTAGTAATGGGAGAGTAGGGGAAGGGTTACTTTTAGGGTAGTTATTTGGTGGTAGCCACACCACCAAAGAGGTGTGTCACTGGGTGCGGGCTTTGAGGTTTCAAAAGAAGGGCACCCCACTTTGCGCTCTCTCTGGCTCCTGCTTAAGGTTCAAGATGTATGCTCTCCGCCGCTAGGTACCTGCTTCCATATCTTTGATCTGCCATTGTAAACGCTAACCCTCCGGAACTGGAAGCCCAACTAGATGCTTTCTTTTAGGGGTTGCCTTGCTGGTGGTGGGCAATCACAGCAGCAGACGGGAGACTACACCCTGGCTAAAGTGCTGCTCTAGTGTCCCTCAGTTACTCCCAACCCAAGAGGTCAGCACTAATGTGGCCTCTTTCATTCAGAGCATTAATCCTTTGTGTTTTCTCTCTCTTCCTCCCTCTCACAACTCATTAGTCAACTTATTAAAATAGCTGATTTGGACATCTGCAATAGTGACGTCAGCCTCCACTCCTGGCTCAGCATTGCTAGAAGCTATCTGTTTGACTACCCCAGAAGGACTGCACAGGTCGGTGAGCCACATGTGGGCTCTCCTTTGGAAACACCTGCTGTCGAACCCTTGAAGGTATTTCTTGTAGTAATTATCAGTGTTTGGGGACTTTTAAACTTGTTCTTCTTCTCTTAGATTTTTTTTCTTTTGCATCTCTAATCCAGTCAGCACAGACCTCCTCCAGAGACCTCATGGTGGGGCTGGTGATGGTGGCTCAAATTCATTGTATGGACACCTCCTTTTGGTTTCTTTAAAAGCTAAGTTTGCGGTGTGGCCTCCTGACCAACCTGTTCCTGCTGCAAACACAATGAGTCAGAACAAGAGGGAACAGAGTTCCGCAGTATCCACATCACTCTTTTCCTTAATTAGAAAAGATTCTGGTACCTAGAACACCAGGAAATCTAAAGCAATGCTGCTTTTGATATAGGGCAGAGATTAATGTCACCATCAAAGACTTGAAAACTGCAAGGGTGCCGATTCCCTCTACACCTGCATTCAGTGTTCCTATCCGGTCTGTGTAGAACACACGTGGATCGTGGAGACTTAAGGTAGATTGCGACACACTTAACCAAATGGTAACGCCGAAGGTATCTTTTATTATAGATATGGTTTCATTGTTTGAGAAACTTACACATCTCCTCCTACTTAGTATGTATCCTTTACTCTGGAAAATGCCCTTTTCTCTATCCACCAATGCAGCTTCCATTTAACCAGAAAGGCCAGCAACACATTTTCACCACCCAGTCTCAGGAGCCTATGGACTCTTGAATCCTATATCTTATTTTAGTTTTCTGGGATCTTCCTTACCTTTCTCTCACACTGGTCCACAACACCGATAATAAGTCCCTGAACTTTAATGATGAAGAAGCATCAGCCACTTTAGACTTATGTAAGATACCAGCAGCAAAAGCTCAGAAATTACAATTAAAATTTGGGGAAATTAGCCAGTAGGTGGTGATGTACGCCTTTAAACTCAGCACGAGGAAGGCAGAGGTAGGTGGATCTCAGTGAGTTCGAGGACAGCCTGGTCTACAAATCGATTTCCAGGATGGCCAGGTCTGTTCCACAGAGAAACCTTGTCTTGAAAAATGAAAAAAAAAAAGAAAAGAAAAAAGTCAATCAAACAAACAAAAATTGGGGGAGGGGCTGGAGAGATGGCTCAGTGGTTAAGAGCACTGCCTGCTCTTCCAAAGGTGCTGAGTTCAATTCCCAGCAACCACATGGTGGCTCACAACCATCTGTAATGAGGTCTGGCGCCCTCTTCTGGCCTGCAGGCATACAAGCAGACAGAATACTGTATAAATAAATACATATTTTTAAAAAAAAATTCGGGAAATTTCTAAAGGTGCAGAGGTGTGGGGCACACTGAGATAGCCCACCCTCAGATGCAGAGGTGTGGGGCACACTGAGATAGCCCACCCTCAGATGCAGAAAGTGTGGGGCACACTGAGATAGCCCATCCTCAGATGAAGGGTTAGCTCCTGGATCTGGGCTCTTACAACCAAGAAAGAGGAACACCATCTACCCAGCTTCTTTGGATATTGGCAGATACATATTTCTCATTGAGCCCCTCCAGCTCATTTAACAGTGCCTCCCCCTCCAAAAGCTGCTAGTTTGGGCTGGGACTCAGAACTAGAGAAGGTTTAAGACAGGTTCATCCTTCAGGCATGTTGTTCTGCCATGTGGGCCACTGAGTCGACAGTCCGATGGAGGTCAAGCGCAGGGAAGGTGCTGTCAGAGTCCCTGGCAGGGACCAATAGCTGCACTGTAGCCTTTAGGACTTTGAAGCAAGTTCCTGCCATCATCCTCAGATAACTACACTGTCCGTTCTAACTTCTGTAGAAACTGAAAGCTTGACCATTGCCACGAAGTTACTCTGTGACCCACACAGCTTATCGATGTCCAGGTGTTATGGTTATCTGTCCTATAAGGTCGTAAAGTTAGGTGTGTGCACACCCTGTCATCAGATAGAAGTATGTGACTAAGAGAGGCAGGCCCTGCAGACACAGGTAAGTTACATGAAATGGCCCAATGACCAAGGCCCTTCATGCCTGCCCCTCTGCATTCGCTCTCCCTGCACCTAGGGCCTTGTGGGGATTTCTCTACGATCATCCCACAGAGGAAGAGAAAACATAGTCTTGGTGTAAAGCTGATTCTGCACTGTGTAAGCACTGCCTGCACGCAGACAGCTGCAGCCCTATCTATCTATGATATTATCAAAGACAGTTATTCGGGGAAATCTTCAGGGAACTTAGGGCCCCCGGTTATGCAGTCTGCTTGGAAGGAGAACTCACCAGAAATGCAGAAGTTCAAGCACACGGCTTCTCCACTTGAAGCCAACGCTCTGCCTGAGCCGTCAGGAACTGGTAAGGAACATGACCGAGCCCCGGTAGATACAGTGAGCCCTTTGCAAAGTCACCAGGACAACATGGGACTTCCACTCCGTATCTTCCTCCTGGATTCAAATTACATCCTTCTGTAACCAGCTGGCAAGTTTGCAAGCTTATCTAACATATACATACATACATACATATATGCATACATGAATACATACATATATATGTATATGGAACTTGTATTATAATTAGTGAATACTGGTTTGTGTTTTAATTTGCTATGTATTTATCCTCTCTGTGTAAGTGCGTGTGATGTGCACACTGTAGCATGTGTGTGGAAGTCAGAGGACAACATGACAGGAGTTGCTTCTCTTCTTTTACCATGTGGATCCCAGTGTTGAGCTCAGGTTGTCAGCCTTGGCCGCAGGTACCCTTACCAGCGAGCAACCTCACCTACCTGTTTGGTTTGTAACAGGGTCTTACTCTATGGCCCAGGCTGCCCTGGAACTTGCTATGTAGCTCAGACAAACTTCCTGCTTGAGCCTCCAACGTGCTGGGATTACAAGCATGAACCTACAGGGCCAGCTTTTGTGTGTGTTCTTTCTTTCCTTCTTTCTTTTTTTTTAATATTTATTTATTTATTATGTATACAATTATTCTGTCTGTGTGTATGCTTGCAGGCCAGAAGAGGGCACCAGACCTCATTACAGATGGTTGTGAGCCACCATGTGGTTGCTGGGAATTGAACTCAGGACCCTTGGAAGAGCAGGCAATGCTCTTAACCACTGAGCCATCTCTCCAGTTCCTCCTTCTTTCTTTTTTCAACATAATATTTTTACTGATTATCTGGGGCTTTGGGGCGTATTCTTGAACCTCTTAAGATAAGTTACGGCTCAGTGATTAAAGGCGCTTGCAGCAAGCCTGGCCACCTGAATTGGATCCCTGGGACCCTCGTGGTGAAAGGAAAGAGCTAAATTTTACAAGTTGTCCTCTGACCTCCATATATACATAGTGGCACATGCACCTCCCATAAATAAAAAAAATTAAGTGTAATAAAAATTTATTTTAAAAGAAGATAGTTTATACAGTTGTTCCTTAAAAAAAACAAAAACTACTGAGGCCCTTTCATCTATGTTCCAAGGTTCTTGTGCAAACCTATCCCAAACTCTAGCAAGTTGTACACCTAAATGTGTAGTGTTCATTGAATGTCAATTGTGTCTCAGCAAAGCTGTCAAGATCCATCATGGATTTCTTTCTTGTGTGTGTTCTGTGTTCATCATGAGTTGGTTAGGAGTGTTATCCTCACCTTCGCTCTGGGACCAGGATGGATGGAGAAAGCCCTGGTCAGAGCAGGCCTGACTGCCAGCCTAGGAAGGGAGAGCATGTGGGGAAGACACGGATTCTCAGAACCCCTGCAGAAGTCACATGGCCATGCCCAGCCTTTGGGGCTTTATTAGGGGAGCTGGAGAGATAGCTCAGAAAATAAGAGCACTGACTACTCTTCCAGAGGACCCACATTCAATTCTCAGCATCCACATGGTGGCTCACACAACCATCTGTAAGTGCAGTTCCAGAGGATCCAATGCATCTCTCTCTCTCTCTCTCTCTCTCTCTCCCTTCCTCCCTTTTTTTTTGATTTTTTTTTTTGAGACAGGGTTTCTCTGTGTAACAATCCTAGCTGTCCTGGAACCAGGCTGGCCTCGAACTTACAGAGGTGCGCCTTCCTCTGCCTCCCAAGGGCTAGGATTAAAGGTGTGCAGCTCTACCACCCGACTCCAGTGCCCTTTTCTGGCCTCCCCTAGCACCCACACACATGTGGCCCACACACATAGACATACACATATACATAAACAAAAATAAAATGCATTAAAAGGTTTTATAGGATGCAATCATTTTACAATTATGTTCTGATGGCCGGCAATTCATTATACAGCCCTTTTAAAAAGATTCATCTTTATTATATTTATGTGTACATGTGTGTGTCTGGACATGCGTGTGTAGGCGCCTACGGAGGCCAAAAGAAGGTGCCAGGGGCCCTGGAGCAGGAGTTGCTGTGAGCCGTCCACATGAATGCTAGGAATCCACCTAGTGTCCACTGCATGAGCCGCAAGGTCTCTTGGCCACAGAGCCGTCTCTCCAGCCCTTCCGTACCCTTTGTATCTAGCACTACCTTTTCCTTTAGAGTCCCTTTTCTGATCTTTTTTATTTTTATTTTTTTTGGAACTTTATATCTCTTTATTCTGCCACCTGCTTGAGAGTGGCTCTCAGATTTTTCAGAAACACCTGAAACAGAACCTAGACAGGCAGTTTTTATTCTAGCTTCCCTTTCTCATTGGGTCCACAGCCTCACTCTCCCCCAGGCCTGGTCCCTTTTCTGATCTTGACAAAGCTGTGCACTAACCTCCTTTGGCTTCGTGATGACTGAGCACATCTTTGTAAATCCTTTTAGTTTCAACTTCTCTATGTACAGCTTGGGTACATAGTTTCTCTGTGTAGCCCTGGGTATCCAGGAATTCCCTTTGTAGACCAAGATGGCCTTGAACTCAGAAATCCACTTGCTTCTGCCTCTTGAGTCCTGGGATTAAAGGTTGCACAGCTTGGATCTTGACAGTTCTCCAAAGTGCACACATTCAAGCTTGGTCCCCAAGGTGGCGCTGTTGAGATGCGATGGAACCCTCCGGAGTTGGCAAGTCAGCCTAGTAAGGAGGGGTCCTTGCTCCACCCCCAGGCCTCTTCCTTTGGACCTCTGGTTCATAATGCAAGAAATGTGTGTGTACCTGCATGCTGTGCCCCACACACCCAAGCGGAGGGTCCGACTGATCGTGGGCTGGAGCCTCCAAACGCAGCCAGCCCACACACATCTTTTCTATCAGCTAATGTCCTGATGTGTTTTAGCAGCGGTATCGGACTACCGCGCTGTGCCCTTACACACACGAGAAGTTTAGGTAAACTTCTCGTAAACAAGCTATATTTGGGCATGTGCTTCCTTAGCTGACCTGAAAACCCTTTGTCTTCTGATAAGTTTACTGCATTGCTATTTTCATTTGGAAAACCATTTTTTGTTTGTCCTGCTTTTCATTGGGCCTGATCAGCCTTTAGGTTGTGTTTTCCTGTTTTGGTAAATGGAATTTGGGGTGCGGAAGACATGCATGCTCTGGTTTGTGTGTGGAGGTCAGGGGACAGCCCTGGTTGTCAGTCTTCAGCTCCACCTCGTTTGAACAAGAGAGGGGTCTCTTTGTTGTTAGCCTCTGCGTACAAGACCGGCTGACCCTAGAGGCCCCACCCCCACCCCACCCACCTCTCACCAAAGAGCACTGCAGATGTGCACTGCCACACCCTGCTTTTTGTGGGTTCTGGACATTCAAACTCAAGTGCTCACCTTGTGCAGAAGCGCTCGGCTCACCGAGTCATCTCCCCAGCCCCGGAATGGAATTTTTATTGCTTTTGTGGCTACTCCTAGCATTAACCTTTAACCTTAACCTTAAAAGTAAAACTACTTCCTTCACGTGAATAAACTTAAAATGCTTTACTGCAAACGTTCTCGTGGAAGGATTTCCTGTATCTACTTCTTTACTCCGTATGTCCAAGGGAGAGACCAAGGGAGCATGTGTGGAGGTCAGAGAACTATCACAAGTCAGTCCTCTTCTTCCACCTTGTGTCATGTCGTCAGGTTTGCATAGTAAGCACTTTTACCCAAGGAGTCAGCTTGCTGGACCCAAACATTTCAAGCTGTGATACAGAGCCCCAGACCAACAGCATTAAATACAAGCCCATGGAAGCAGGAGACTGTTTTAAAGTTCACTTTCATGGTAAGCATACAATATATTGAGGTCAGCTACAAATCTCCACCCAACATAAGCCCAGCTCCCCAGCTTTTCTCGTGTTCTTGTATTATTATTAAAACCAAGTCCCTAGCAGGAGATCAGGAGTTCAAGGCCAGGTCACTTGGTTGCGTGAGACCCTGTCTCAAACAGACAAACCAAAACCATGTCTCCAGGTCACTAGGTCCATAAATGCATTTGGGATACCCAAAGTTGTCAGTGGAGCATTCATCACATGTCCTACCTTTTCTGGGGTTGGGCCTCTAGAGATGTCCTGCATGTAATTAATCAGTTTTTTTTTCTTTTTTTTTAATATTTATTTATTTATTATGTATACAATCGTCTGTCTGTATGTATGTCTGCAGGCCAGAAGAGGGAACCAGACCTCATTACAGATGGTTGTGAGCCACCATGTGGTTGCCGGGAATTGAACTCAGGACCTTTGGAAGAGCAGGCAATGCTCTTAACCACTGAGCCATCTCTCCAGCCCTAATTAATCAGTTTTTAAATGAGCTGGAGAGATAGCTCAGTGGTTAAATGCACTGTTGCTCTTCCAGAGGGCTGGTGTTCGGTTCCCCCAGCACTTAGGTCAGTTGAACAAAATGTGCAATATCTATGTGTTTAATTCTTTCATCACTCTCATAACTTTTCTCATGTCTCATGTACATCCTGTACCACACATTGTTATATTTTCCACCTATTACCACTTTTAGGGATGCTAATGTACATGATACTGTCTTAGGCACTGTTCTATTACTGTGAAGAGACACCATGACCAAGGCAACTCATAAAAGAAAGCATTTAATTGGGGGCTGGCTTACAGTTTGGAGGTTTAGTACATTATCATCATGGTGGGGAGCAGAGCGGCACACAGACAAACATAGAGCTGAAGAAATGGCTGAGAGTTCTACATCCTGATCCATAGGCAGAGAGACTCTGAGCCTGGGCGTGGCCTTTTGAAACCTCAAAGCTAGCTGGGCCATGGTGGCGCA
>NC_022016.1:63835223-63838330 GCF_000317375.1 Microtus ochrogaster | reverse complement strand
TGTGTGTGTGTGTGTGTGTGTGTGTGTGTGTGTGTGAGAGAGAGAGAGAGCGAGCACACCTACACATGCCACAGCGTGGGGAGATCAGAAGATAACTTGTGAAGTCAGTTTTCTTCTTCCACCATGTAGGTTCCAGGGATGGAATCAGGTCACGGGGGAGATGGCAAGTCCCTCTTCCCACTGAGCCATTTTGCTGGCCTAAATGGCACTATATACTTAATCTCAAAATTCTACTCATTCAATGCTGGTATTTAGGAAAGTGGTCAACTTTTATGTTAATTTTGCATCCTATAATCTTGCTATAATTTCTTAGTTGTTGGAGGCAATCTGGCTTTCTTCTCTCTCTTTTTAGATTTTTGAATTTCTATTTTTTATTTTTATGTGCATGAGTTTTTTTAATATTTATTTATTTTGTATACAATATAATATTCTGTCTGTGTGTATACCTGCAGGCCAGAAGAGGGCACCAGACCCCATTACAGATGGTTGTGAGCCACCATGTGGTTGCTGGAAATTGAACTCAGGACCTTTGGAAGAGCAGGCAATGCTCTTAACCTCTGAGCCATCTCTCCAGCCCCATGAGTTTTTTTCTGAATGTATGTCTATGCATTATGTTTGTGTCTGTGCCCTCAGAGGCCAGAAGGTGGCTCTGCTAGAAACCAACCGCTAGTTCTCTAGAAGAACAGCTAGTGCTCTTAACCACTGAGCCAATTCTGCAGCCACATCTTTCTTTCTGGCTTTGTATAAACACAACATTGTCACCTGTAAATACAGGACTTTATTTTTTCTTTCTAGTAAATAATTTTTAGTAATAAATTAAGTAAATATTCAAGACCAGGCTAGCCTTGAATTCACAGAGATTCTCCTGCCTCTGCCTCCCGAGGGCTGGAATTACCTGGGAAGTTCTGGTATATTTTAAAAGGGTCTCTTTTCCCTCCTCCTATCTAAAAGACACTATCTCCCAATAGTTATGTAACAACCTAGTAAAGTCCCCGGAGGTTAAAGTCAGAGCTGTGTGGAGACTTCCAACACATGGACTATCCCAACAGCTTCTCGCTGTCAGATTATCCACACTAGAGTCCAGGTTTTCCTGCTCTGGCACTGGTTCCCATAGTATGAGCTGCTGTATAACTCTATCCAGCCATCTGTCTCCACTCTAGAGGTGATGGCTTGGCCTGTGATACTAGTCTCTAATGGATTTAAGAACTGCTAGTTGTTCCATTTGTTCAGGCTTTCCTTTTCAGGACAGAGTGGAGAGTACTAAAATCTTTCCACAGTTTTCCTGTGAGTCAGGGTCTTGCTATGTAGTGGAGGCTAGTCTTGAATTTATGAGTGGTCTTTCTGCCTGCCCCAAGGGCTAGAATTACAGGCATACACTACCATACCATATGTGTGTATACCATATATATAATGTATGTGTGTATATATAAATGTGTGTACATATAAATGTATATATACATATATATGTATGTATGTATATATATATATATATATATAATTAATTCCACACAGGACTTGGGTTGGTAGGGTGTTTAACTGACATGCCCGAGCCCTGGGTTGGACCTCTAGAACCACATAAACCAGTCAGAGTGGCGTATGCCAGTAATCCTAGCAACTCAGGAGGTAGAGGTAAGAGGATCAGATATTTAAGGTCCTCTTCAGCTACATAGTGAGTTTGAGGCTAGTCTGGGCTACATGAGATGCTGTCTCAAAAAGAAAAAAAAAACTTAAATAAATTCTATCCCAGAATTAATAATTCATAGGGGCCAAGGAGTGCTCTCCTATCGTGTGAGAGGCCCCGAATTCAATCCCTAGCACTATATTAAACTATATCTGTCTATAATTATGAAATCACCAGTGATATTTCTATTTTATGGTTTTTTTTTTTCATTCCGTTCTGTCTACTGGACCTAGGACTTTTGGAGACCACTAAACTAAATCACAACCCCTCTCCCATGCTTTGTGTTGTTGTCCTGTGTTGTCTGTCTGAACTTGAACGCAAGAATTTCCTTCAGTTTTCTTTTTCTTGTCTTTGTTTTGCTTTTGAGACAGGGTTTCCTTATGTAGCCCTTGGGGCCTTGACCTCACAGAGCTCCACCTGCTTGTGCCTCAGAGTGCCAGCTGTAAGGGCGCAGTGCCGCCCTGGCCTGTTGTTTTTGTTGAAGCCCAGAGTGGCCTTTCCTGAGGACACCTACTGAGTGCTGGGATTGCCAATCAGCATAGCAGGAAGCATTTCTTGTAGATCAGGTCTAGTGATGAACTCCCTCAGTTTTGACCTTGGAAGTCTTCACCCCTCCTCCACTTTCTGAAGGTCACTTTTGTTTGCCTGTATTTTCTCTTTTTTCTGTCATCATTTTGAGTATGCCATTGCACTGTCTTCTTGCCAGCCAGATTTCTGCTGAGAAATTTCTTCATGATATTTCGGGAGATCCCTTGTGTGTAATAATTTGCCTTTCTCTCAATTTTCTTTATGACATTTGTACTATATTTCTTAGAATGGGTGTCTTTGGCTCACCTCAGTTAGAATTCTCTGAGTCTCTTAGGCATGGTCATTCATTTCTAGCCTCAGATTTGGGAGGTTTTTGTCAGTATTTCTTGAAATATGCTTTTTGTCCCTCCCGCCTCCATTTTCCTCTTCATGAAACTCCCATAATGCATCAGCTTACTTGGTGGCGTCCTGTAAGTCCCTTCGGATTCTATCACTTTTATTTTTCTCAAGACAAGGTTTTACTAGGTAGCCAAGGCTGGCCTGAAACTCAAGATATAGCTCAGGCTTGCCTGTAGCCTCTGGTAACAGCTCGCTTCTAGCCGCTCTAGTGCTGGCGTTACAGAACACGCCACCATGCCCTGCTCTTCATTTTTGCCCCTATGATCTGGCAAACTGGACTTTGAGTTTGCAGACTCTTCTTTTAATATCATCTGGGCTGCTGAGGAGCTCAGTGAGTAAAGGCACTTGCTGGGTGCTCAGTGGGGAGAGGCTCTTGCTGGGTGCTGAGTGGGGAGAGGCTCTTGCTGGGTGCTTGATAGGGAGAGGCTCTTGCTGGGTGCTCGATGGGGAGAGGCACTTGCTGGGTGCTCAATGGGGAGAGGCACTTGCTGGGTGCTCA
>NC_022016.1:63819506-63834965 GCF_000317375.1 Microtus ochrogaster | reverse complement strand
CTGAGCCTGATCCCTGGAGTCCATGTAAAGGAGGAAGGCAAGAACCGATCCTGCAGGGTTTTCTTCCAGCTTCTATGTGTGGACACCATGGCACATGCACCCCGCCACCCCCCATCTTGCGCACACATAATAAAAAATTGTGTTTTTTTCTAAAAAAGAACATATTAAAATCTCATTTTTTAAGAAAATAGGGGATGTGGCACACATCTGTAAAGGGATAGCTTTCTTTCTGGGTTTTTTGTTGTTTGATTTTTAGACAGGATCTCACCTTATAGCTCTAGCTGTCCTGGAATGCAATCCGTAGATCAGGCTGGCCTTGAACTCAGGAGAACTGTCTCCACATTCAGGCCTCCCCGGTGCTGGGATTAAAGGCAAGGGCCGCTATGCCCAGACTTTATATTATTTTTAAATATATGTATGCACCTACCTGAGTTTGTGTGTACCATGTGTGCAGGTACCTATAGAGGCCAGAGTCTTTTGGAATCCCCTGGAGCTGGTAGTTGTGAGTTACCTGGCGTGGGGGCTGGGAACTGAACCCAGGTCTTTTGCAAGGGCAGTAAGCTCTCCTGGTTAGCCTCTCCCCAGCTGCCGAGGATATCTTTCAAGGTTAGGTTCTCTCCTTTACAGTGGAGCAGGGGATGAGGCTCAGACGTCAGATGTGTGCGGCGAAGTACTTTACTCACTGAGCCGTCCCTCTGGCCCACGCAGATTCTTCTGCTTGCTCAAGTCTGTTACTGAAGTCCTCTATTACAGTGGTTCTCAGCTTCCTAGTGCTGCAGCCCTTTGATACAGTTCCTCATGTTGTAGTGACCCCCAACATGAAATTATTTCATTGTTGCTTCATAACTGTAATTTTGATACTGTTACGATCATAAATATTTGATATGCAGGCTGATCTGCAACCCCTATGAAGGGTCGTGTGGCCCCTAAACTGTTCAGGACCCACGGGTCATTGCTCTAGTGTATTTTTCAATTATTATAATTTTCCATTTAAGGATATTTCTTTGGCTCCTTAAGGCTCCTCTCTGCTGATATCCTCAAATTCTTCCTGCGTCATTTTCTTCTGACTTCCAGTTTGCATTCATACTGGGAAGCGCCTTCAATAACCAGCCCAGCTACACTATGGGGTGAGGTGGGGGCAGTCTTCCAATGCTTTGGAGGGATAGGGTCTCTCTACATAGCCCTGGCTGTCCTGGAACTCTCACTATGTAGATCAGACTGGCCTCAAACTCGAAGATCCACAAGCCTCTGCTCCCCCCCCCCCCCAAGTGCTGGAATTGAAGGTGTGTGCCACCAAATTTGGCTGAAGATGCCTTTTCTCATTAGAGGTGTTAGGCGTTTATGATCTCTTGCGCCCCCTGGTGTCGACTTCAGTCCTGCAGGCAATACAGCAGCAGGCTTCTATTTCTGTTTATGCCAAATTACATGTCTAAGGTTTCTTGTTTTTTTCCTTTTTGTTTCTTGAGACAGGGCCTCGCTATGTAGCTCTGGTTGTCCTGGAACTCTCTATGAGTTAAACCCAGAGATCTACCTGCCTCTGCCTCTCACATCCTGGTATTAAAGGCGTGTGCATATGCTGGGCTATACGTCTTAAATTAGGGTAAGCCTGGCTGCACAGTTCAAGAACAGAAGAGGAAGGGAGCAGAGGAAGGAAAACGGAGGGAGAGAGAGGAGGGGAGGAATGGCATATGACACACAAGTGCTGTGCAAACTCTATAAGGTGCTCGGTAAATGCAAGGGAATCGTCTGAAAAGTCTCCTACAATTTAGATTAAATTACATGTACTTACTCTGTCTGTGTGTGTGTGTGTGTGTGTGTGTGTGTGTACATGTGCTATGGTACAAATGAGGTTAGAAGGCAGCTTACAGGAATCAGCTTTCTCCTTCCAACTTGTGGGTCCTGGGGGCCAAACTCAGGTCATCAACTTGGGAGCACATAACTTTACCCATTGAGCTATCTTATCAGCCCGGTCTTTATTGTTTTAACCATATTTATAAGCACTGGGCAGCAGATTCAGTCCGTGGTCATGGCATTATGCCCTCTATTATCTTGGACACGCCACTGTCTCCGGCAGTCTGTTTCCATTTTGTGAAATGTGTATATATTTTTACCTCCCAGGGTAAAACTTCATATGAGTGTAAAATTCCTGGTTTATATATTCCAACGAGACTGAGCGGCATAGATGAAGTGACGGGCCATACCATGCCAGCTCTGGTACCAGAATCACGTTCTGGTAACTGGGCACAAACGAAGAGCACCCCTTATCCCAGAAGGCGGGACCCCAGACTAACAAAGAGATAGGAAGGGGTACCTTGTATTTGATAAAGGGAAGCTGGGTGGACACTAAGCTTCCATGTGAGAAACTGCCATGTGAGACCAGGCCTAAATCGGAAACCAGGCAACCTTGATGTCCGAGTCCCAGGGACGAATCTACTGCTATTAATGGCACACTACCATCCGGGTTTTAAGAATTTTCCTATTATCCCATTCCAACCCCCTACTCCCTGCCACTGTCATTTTTCCCAGCCACAAAAGTGTTCGATCATAACCTAAAGTTTGAAAGATCCTCACCCTGACACTGCCTTCCACCACACTAGCCCCACCTCTAGGCCAGCCTTCTTCAGAGGCCAACAATGCCCATGTGTAAAGCACGTGGAATAGCTGCAGAGGTCAGCGTCTACACGGGCCCCACAGCGCACCCACTGGGTGACTTTCCCTTCCTTTCGGTGTTTCCATCCGCCCTCGGGGGTCTCTGTGGCAACCAAATGAGATAAAGAACGGCACGTACAACCCACAGCCTGTAGTGATGTTCAGCCAACTCATTCCCTTTCCCCTCCTCTAAAAGCTCCAGCGGCTCGGCCTGCGGTCCTTCACATTTCAGAGGAGCCGCCATCTGTCTCGGAATTCAACTCCTTCACAGGGAGGCTGCCCTGGAACAATCTCCCCAGCTCCCCACATCGCCAAATAAGTACACATGTTCTTCTCATTGACGTGTTTTACTGGTGATCACTGAGGAGTGAGGAAGATAGGTAACAGACACGGGGAGTGTGAGGGTCCCTGGACTCTGGATCCCTGAGGCTTCCTTTTCCTTCTTACTGAGGAACCACAGGCCTCTTCTCAGACAGAGAGGCCCCTCCAACAGAGGCCACGCCTCCGGGCCTAGGGCTCTAGCAGTTGTGTTGGATGAGGCACAGCAGGTAGGAACTCACAGGGCACTGTGGTGTCTGAAGCTAGATGGCTTTAAAGGACCAGCAGACAGTGACGCCATCTCAGGCACACACGTCCCACAAAGCCAGGGACTGATGTCCCAATGACAAGCGCAAGTCCTGAGCCTATCCCACTTTCTCCACCCCTGAGGAAGTGAAGACTGGGCACTCTGATTTTCCAAGGCAAGACACTGCCTGGGAGGAGGCAGGATTCCCTGACTTCAAAGGCAATAAGGGACCATTCTACAAAGGGAAGGGTTTGCAGGCCAGGTGGCTACAGCAGGTCCTTAAGGCCTCCTTCTCCTATGGAGTGGGCTCCATGCTCTCCCCCACTCTCTAAGCAGGGCTCTCCTTTAGCTAGACTCTTTTTCATCCTGCTCGCCCAAGTGTGTCTTCTGGTGTCGGATGAGGTTGGAGCTTCGGGAGAAGTGCTTCCCACACAGAGTGCAGCGGTACGGCTTCTCCCCTCTGTGTGTCCTCTGGTGTGCACCAAAGTTGGAGATATCGCTGAACGTCCGTCCACACTCGGTGCACTCATAAGGCCTCTCTCCCGTGTGGGTACGGTGGTGTACCCCAAAGCTGGAGCTGTTGCTGAAGCTCTTCCCACACTCGCAACAGATGTAAGGAGCTGGCTCCAGGTGGGTTCGGCGATGGACAGCCAGCGTGGCGCTCTGACTAAAGCCCTTGCCGCAGATGTCACAGCGGTACGGCTGCTGGCCCAGGTGGTCTTGCTGGTGAGTAGTGAGGTCTGAGCGCCGCCGAAAGCTCTCCTGACACTTAGCACACTGGTAGTGCTTCTCTTCCAGGTGGATCCTCTCGTGCCGGATGCGGTTGGAGCTTCGGGAGAAGCTCTTGCCACACTCGGAACACTTGTATGGCTTCTCACCAGTGTGGATCCGCTGGTGTGTTCTCAGGTTGGAGGTATTGTTGAAGGTTTTGCCACACTGCACACATATAAAAGGCTTCTCATCCGCCTCTGGGCTTGAAAAGGCAACGGGGTTCCCAGGGCCTCCAGCTTGGGCAGTGGCTTTCTGCCAAGGCATTTTTGAATGTGTTCCTTGAAGACCCTTCGACAGACTAGCCTGCCCATGTTCCTCCCCAGGTATGATCTGAGAACCCTCTGAGCCATCCACTCTCCAAGGCTTCTCCCCTTCCCCTTCCTCAGGCAGGTGTGCTTCTGGACTCTGCTCCTTCTCACTGCCCATCTCTGAACCCTGGGAATGAACACAAATGGTCAACACCTTTAGTCCTTGTGTCAGGCCATCAGATCAGAGAATCTTGCATTCTGGTTGAAGCTTCCTCCCCCAGGAATAACCTCAACTAACTGGAATATTTGTTGAAAGCCTTTTTTTTACTTCTCAACTTTCAAGTGATAAAATTCCACAGATATTTAGGGCTACCCCCCACAAACGGATATATTCAGTGCAATTCGAATGTCACTCTTAATACCATCTAGACTATAATTTATATGTAAGTAAAGGTGCTTCCATTTAGAGATTAATCCAGTTTCTTCCTGTCCAGTAGCCATCTATTCACTGATTCTGAAGTGAGCATATCTAGAAGTAGTTACTTACAAGACCCAACTCTGAACAGTCTTACTGCCAGTACTCGCTGTCTATCCCTTACCATAATATACCAACCGGCTAACAAGGCCTACTGCAGGACTTGAGCTCTGTCTGTCATGATAGATCTATCAGTGCCGACTTCTGCACACAGACATCACAGACTCGCACACACACACAGCTACATTCTTAGATGACACACAGCTATACCCACAACAAATGCAGAAATCAGCTAGACATACTACATACGTTCATATCACACATACAACCGACATGCTAACATCAGCCACACAGACGACATACACATCCTTACCAGATACAGCAACAGAAAACATACCCCCCCCCAGTGAACTGAATAACAGAAGGTCAGAAGTATACCCAGACGCCTGTCACGCTTTCTTGTTTCTACTCTCACCTACAATTCCTAGGAAATCTCCTGACGTGCCCACTTTCTCCTTTGTAACAGAATGTTATACTTATTATTGTAGTAACTCTGTACGGCTCAAGGCCGGGTGCTCAATTGCTTGCCGAATGAGAAAGTAAATGGATGAGAAAATTAATCTCAGCCCTGCTGACTCTACCTAGGACTTTAGGATCTATACACAAGGAGCTACGTGGCCTCCACTAATTTCTTTTATTTATTTATTAAATAGGTTTTTCTATGTAGCTGTGGCTGTCCTGGAACTCTCTATGTAGACCAGGCTAGCCTTGAATTCACAGAGATCCACCTTCCTCTGCCTCCTAAGTGCTAGATTTAAAAGCGTGTGCCACCACACCCAACTGTACACTCTCTTTTAAAACTGCTGAGATCATATTTTACCAAGTATATATCCAAGGCTGAATGCTGGGTAAATATAAAGAGTAAAAAGGGGCTGGAGAGATAGTTCAGCAGATAAGAGCACTGGCTGTTCTTCCAGAGGTCCTGAGCACAATTCTCAGCAACCACATGGTGGCTCACAACCACCTGAAATGAGATCTGGCGCCCCCTCTTCTGGCCTGCAGATATACATGCAGCTAGAACACTGTGTACATAATAATAATTTTAAAAGAGTAAAAAAAAAACTGCCAGGCATAGTGGCACATACCTTTAACCCCACCACTTGGGAGGCAGAGGCAGGCAGATCTCTGTACATTCAAGGACCACCTGGTCTACATAATGAGTTTTGGAACAGTCAGAGTTCTGTCTCAACAAACAAATAAGCAAACAAATAAATAAAGGACTGAGTTGGGGATTGAAGAGTTGGCTCAGTGGTTAAGAGCACTTGCTGTCCTTGCAGAGGGCCCAGGTTCAGTTGCCAGCACCCATATCAGGTAGCTCATAACTGCCTCTAGTTCCAACTCCAGGGGCTCCACAGGCACCTGCACGCATGTGGTGCATATACATTTACTCAGGTGCACACACACACATATATAATACATTTTTTAAAACTGAAGTGGAAAAATGACTCAGTAGATAAAGACATGAGTGACCAAGCCTGAATCTCAGTTTGATCCCCAGGACACCATGGAAGGAGCAGGAACCAACTCCTGCAAGTGGTCCTCTGAGCCACTTGCACACGATGTCAAGTACACACACACACACACACACACACACACACACACACACACAAATAAAGAAATGGGTTTTTCCAGACTCGCTGAACATAGTGGACAATGAGGACTACTGAGAACTCAAAAACAATGGCAATGGGTTTTTGATCCTACTGCACGTACTGGCTTTGGGGGAGCCTAGGCAGTTTGGATGCTCACCTTACTAGACCTGGACGGAGGTGGCTGGTCCTTGGACTTCCCACAGGTCAGGGAACCCTGATTGCTCTTCGGGCTGATGAGGGAAGGGGACTTGATCGGAGGAGGGGGAGGGAAATGGGAGGCGGTGGTGGGGAGGAGGCAGAAATCTTTAATAAATAAATAAATTAAAAAAAAAAAGAAATGGGTTTTTTTCTTTTTAAATAGAATGATTTAGGGTTGGATGATGGGACCGATGAGACTGACCAGCTATGGTTAAAAGCACTTGCCACAGAAGCCTGACAAGCTGGGTTCAATGCTGGAATGGAACCCACAGTAAAGAGAACTGACTGACTCTGAACGCTGTCCTCTGACCTCCACATACAAGCTGTGGTGCCACTGCCACACCCACTGAATAATAAATACAATTTTTAAAAAGAGGTAAGATTATGATTACCACCCTCATACAGTTACGACACAACAGAATGAAGCAGACCGAGAACACAATGCAGAACATGAGGTTCCAGGGAAGAGAGTGACTGAGCCACATCTGTCCCCATCCTTCAAGGCCCAGCACTGCACATGTAACACTTTCTGCCTGGTGTTGGCGCACGCCTTTAATCCCAGGACTCGAGAGGCAGAGGCGGGCAGATCACTTTGAGTTCAAGGCCGGCCTGGTCTACAAAGCGAGTTCCAGAACAATCTCCAAAGTTACACAGAGAAACTCTGCCTCGGAGGAAAAAAAAAAAGGTAACATTTTCTAAAGGTCCTACAGAGCACTAGACTACAGCTGAGCACTCCTCAATTCATCTTTACTATTCTTTTTTTTTTTTAAATGGTCCCCCACAGCCTTTTTTTTTTTAATTTATTTATTATGTACACAGTGTTCTGTCTGCAGACCAGAAGAGGGCACCAGATCTCATTACAGATGGTTGTGAGCCACCATGTGGTTGCTGGGAATTGAACTCAGGACCTCAGGCAGAGCAGTCAGTGCTCTTAACCTCTGAGCCATCTCTCCAGCCCCTCTTTTTTTTTGAGATCGTGTCTCACTAGGTAGCTCTGGCTCTCCTGGAACTCACTATGTAGACCAAGCCAGCCTCTGCCTCCTGGGCTCAACTATTCATTTTTCATACTTGCTTTAGAAATGACAAAACTGAAATGCAGAGAAACTAAGTCACTAGCCCAGGAGCACACAGTAATTGAAAGGCAAAACTGAAGCCTAGCGCCATCACCCTAGGCTGAAGTTTTTATACTGCTGCTGGGGGGAGAAAAGGAGGAAAGAGGTGGGAGAGCGCTACAGCAGTTAGGACCACACAGAGACGCCAAGAGTGTCTCTGAAGAGGGCGCAGAAGCAGCTTCATGGGGGAGGTGGTATTTGAACTATGACTTGCAAGATGGATGGATGAGCAAGACCAGAACTGGCAGGGACAGGCAGGGAGTCCATTTCTCACTGAAAAGACAGAGCAGCTCAAATACAAGGTCATATTCATATTGCACTTCAATGATCGGAGGGAGAAGAGACCTAGTACATATTGGGTTTTCTTCTTAGGAGCTCAGCGGCACCGAGTCTGGAACAAGCGTGCAAAGGAGGGACCAGTTCAAGGAACAAGCCAAGAAGACAGAGAGAGCTTGGTGATCACAGATGAGGAAGGGATGAAGGATAAAAGCCTGGATTAGAGGGGAGACTCCAACCTGTGGCCTGAAAGATTAAAGTTCCAGATCTGGGTACAAGTCAAGGGCACCGCGAGTTGCGTGGAAGGACCACGGGCAAGGTGTGGAGACTCACGGGAGCTGCATAGTGGGTCAGAGATGGAACATCAAAGGAGACTGAGTCTGACGTGGTCATGGAGAGGGGACAAAGGCTGCAGAAGTGTCCAAAGAGGCTGTCTGAGTAGGGAGGGCAGGGGAAAGTTGGAGGAGTCAGGGTACAGCGTCCTGGAGGGCAGGAGTTGGGTTCAGAGAGGTCGAGGGGCTTGAGGCTGGAGGGGGGAGAGCACAAGGAGCGACCCTAAAGGTGCGTTGTTTGGGAGGAGCAGGGAGTGGTCCAAGGCCAACAGTAAGGGCGGGAGGGTAGCGAGACTTGGACAGGATCACGGAGAAGGGACACACAGCCCCCCGGCGGCCTTTGGAACCCACAAGCGAAACTGCAGCTTCCAAGCCATTTGCGAGAGCGAAGGGGCCGCGCTCCAAGCGCCCCGCGCGTCGCGACCGCCTCCCCCCACGTCACCTCAGCACAACCGCGACCCACCTCACTCGCGCAGCTCGGTCAGGGACAGCGCCGCCTGGGTGGGCGGGGGAAGGAGCCGGAGCCGGAACCCAGAAAGGACCAGCCTCCGCCGCGTCGGGATTGGATTCTGGGGACATCTTTTCTCTCTACGGCCAATAAACATTGGTCTAGGGCGCAGCATGCTGGGAGTTGTAGTCCTGAAGCGGTTTGCGTTGCTGCAAACATTTGCCCAGTTCAGAACACAGCTGTGAAGCTGTCTTCACTTCTAAGGTCATTAGGTTTCTTTTCTGTTTTACTTTTGAGATGGTGGCTCTCTATAGAAGCCTCGTACTTCATTTAAGGTTTGAAATTAAAAGAGCATGAACCTGAAAATAAGTTTAAAGATAAGTATTCTGATCTCTTTGTCCAAGAAGAGGAGTGTCCCCGTCCAAGGACTGACCTTCAGCCAGGTCAGCCAGGGGCCCAGTACAGGGATTTTCTGTGTCCTTCATGATCCTCAGTTAACCCAAAAATCTCATCAGTCTCGATCAACAGACAGTTAAGTATCCAGAGCTGGATTTTGGTTTGGGGGTTTGTTTGTTTGTTTGTTTGTTTTAGAGGTTTATTTTTAAAAACAATAAAGATTAGGAGCAAGATAGAGTGTAGAGATTAATTGAATGTATATGATAACTACAAGCTTTTCGTATTTGTATGTTCTTTCAGTGCCTGACTTTGGAGCTGGAAAAGGTTTAGGGCTAGAGATGGTTCAGTGGTTAAGAGCAATTACTGTTCTTTTAGGGGACCCGAGTTCAATTTCTAGCATCCACATCAAGGAGCTTACAACCAACTCCAGATCCAGGGGATCCTCTTCTGGCCTCCTGGGCATCTGCACATGAGTACACACACACACACACGTGCGCACACACACATCTGAAAAGAAAAAGAGAGCCACAAACTGTATAATCCCAGTTCTTTCCTCTGTAAAACCCCTGACACAGCTATTGCAGAGACTGAATGAGTTACTGGAGAGATAATCTCCTGCCTCCTCAAATAGCTCTGGTTTCTGTGGTGACCTCTCTCAATAGGTAAGACCAGTGGGCTTAGTTTTAGGGTTGACTATTTAGACACGTATGTTTGGAACTGAAGATGTGTGTGAAATATAAGTATTATACATTATTAATTTATAAATTGGCAAAGATAAAACCTCAGAGGCAGACTCGGGAATCAAACTAGGTTTATTATGAACTGTGTCTAAAGTGTGCTTGAAACCAACCCCATCATGTGTTTTCTCCACAGTTTCCTTCACAATGAAGACAACATGCCAAACAGTAAATACTAAAAGTTGTATTTAATAACTGTACAAAGACAAACAAAATAGTCCTTTGAGGCTCTGTAATAGCAAGTTTTACATATCACCTTGACCAGGTCACAAGGTTCCCAGATATTTCATCAGACATAATTGTTGTCCCTATGAGAGTAGTTTGGACAAGATTAACATTTAATCAGTAGATTGAGGAAAGCAGTTACCCTTGTTAATTCCAGGGGGAGCCATCCAATCAGTGGAAGATTCCAGACCAGTTTTGGGGCCTGTCCAGCGTTGGACTGGACTTCAGGTCTTTCCCTTGCCTTGGACTGAAATTAAACATTGGCTCTTTCTAGATCTCCAACTTGCCAACTTCAGTCTCGTATGTATTCGTTTTCTGCCCCCATTCCCGCACTACACACACACACACACACACACACAGTTGGCTCTGTTTCTCTAGGGAACCCTGACTATTGCAGGCACTATTGGAAAGAACTTGTCACAGATCTAGTTCCAGAGGGGTCCAGCTGCCTTCTCACCTGCAAACAATGAGGCTGCCTCACATACATGGGTGTTACCTGAAAGTTTCTTGCCTTCTTTTTCTAATCCACATCCAAAAAAATAAATGTGTAGTGTGTGCTTGTGTGCATGTGTGCATTGATGTATAGTTATGTGCAGTGAATTGAAGGTGCCCTTGAAAGCTAGAAGAGGAAGCCTCATCCTCTGGGGTTGGAGTTTCAGGCGGTTGTCAATTGCCCAATATGGGTGCCAGAAACCAAACTCAGGTCCTCTGCAAGAGCAGTATAAGCTCTTAATCGACCAGTAGTATTTCCAGCCTTAAATTCATTATTTTATTGTCTCACTATATAATCTTTCAAATAAGATGTTTTATTTGGTTTTGGGGGGTTGGGGGAATTGAGACAGGGTCTCTCCATCCTGGAACTCACTATGTAGACCAGGCTGGTCTCAAACTTACAGAGATCCGCCTGCTGGGACTAAAGATGTGTGTCACCATACCCAGCAATAAGACATCTTATTTTAAATAAGACCAGCTTTCTTGAAATCAGTAATCTATGACCCAGAGGCTATTGTCGAGTCTTGAAAAATAATGGTCTTGTGGGTCTATTGAGGTGAGTGGCTCAAGCTGCCACTTTTTCTCATGGGCCTCTCTGAACTTCATGAGGTCTTCAGAGGGTCAGAGCCATAGACTGCAGAGTGACCACACAGCTGGACAGCTTTGATTACAGCTGTGCCTCCCAGCTCCATGCCTATGTTGAAGGTTTTGGGGATATTATAGTTCCTGGTCAACATGTAGGTAAACTGATTCTGAAAACACGTACATCTGGATGGCTCCCTTTCAAACTAGCTGTTGAAATCATATTCTGAATGTCTCCACACTGCGCTGTCAACAGCGTGAAGGAAATAGAAAACAATGGAGTGTTGACTCCTCTGCTTCAATCCTGAACAAAGAAGGGAGGATGTGTGATTCATAAGACATACACTTGTAAAAAGCTGGCTTTGGGAGTTGGAGGCCTGAACTGGGGGCAGGGTCGGGGGTAGAGAAGAACAGTCTTTGATGGAAAAGCCAGAGTCTGGGGCTGTAGCTTCACTACTGAAAACCCATTGACGTTGTGAGAAGTTCCTGTCAGGATTCCCTCAGGTACAGAGCCTGTCTCCTGAGCTTGCACTGAACACTGCTGAGATACAGCCAACATCTCCTACTAAACCTCCACTGAGTGAGCGCTGTTCATATCAAGAAGTCATCCACCAGGGCAATGGGAATGTACAGTCTCCAGAAAAAAAAAGGCAGTGTTCAGAATTGAACCCTAGGAGAAAGGTGGTACAAACAGAAGCCACAGAAGGGTCTGGATTTGGACCAGAGGTACTGGAGAAACAGATGCTGGGCCAGAAGACAGAGTCCAGGGTGCCAGGCTAGAAGATGCTCACGTGCGTGCATCAGATCACAGGGCACAGCCCTACAGAGAAGGAGCCTTGAACCCCTGAAGAGCAGGGCCGAGGCTAGAGGGCCAGGTATCGTTGACTGGAAAAAGCTCAGAACCCTGAGGAGAGAGTAAGGACGGATTCACCTTCAGGGTCACGTCTCCATTAGCACGGCTTTTTCCCTCCTGTTTGGTGACAACCGATTCGTCTGACTTCTGCAGCTCGGTACAAATAACTAGAGGTGCCGTGTTCTTCCCCTCATCGTGAAGACAAGGTTCAAAGAAAGGACGAAGGGGGCTAGAGAAACTGTGGGTGAACGTAAAGATGTGGGACTTGTCAGTCACGTTGTAGAAGGAGATGACTCCCGCTTCATAGTCCAAGAAAACCCCCACACACTTTGGAGACTCCTTCAGACGGAAGGAGGTCTGCGGGGACGTGAGAGCTTCATACTCATTCCGACGGCTCTGCCGCAGGAGCCAGTGGCCGTTGGCGGGTGAGGCCGTGACCTTGCCCTTCCTGCTCACGGAGTCACTGCACACGCCAAGGATCCATTTGGTCTTCTCGCCCACGTACACCTCCCAGTAATGACAGCCAGTGGTGAAGTACTCAGAGCCAAGCACGCTGACGACAAAATCAAACCTCTGAGGGTGGTCGGGAACGGACCGCTTCTTGTCGCCAAGCCTCACGCATCTCCGATCCTCAGACAGGATGAGTTTGGGATGGGCTGTGTCAGGGTCCAGGGTCACCACCACTGTAGAGAGTTGGAGGGGAGAAGAGAAATTTATATCTTAAGGAATCTTCAGGTAGATTTGGAGGGGAAATACTCTGGAGGTCTGCAATCTGTCACTAATCTGTTTTAGTTCATGGCTTTCCCAGACTACATCCACAGATGTACTGGAACCGGACGTTTAGCTTGCAGACAGAAAGCTTGCCTAGTGAGCCTGAAGCCCTAGGTTCCACTTCCAGCACTACGAAAAACAGGTGGGATGATGCAGTAAGAAGGTATTGGGGAGTGGAGGCTGGAGCATCAGTAGCTCAGGGTCATCCGTGGCCTCAGAGAGAATATGAAACCAACCGGCACTGCACTGGACAGCTTCAGAAGCCAAAACACAAAAAAAATCTAGACTTGGATGTTAGACCATGTTCAGGTTAGCTTTTTGACAATCTGATAACAAGCTAGACTCTAGTGGTTCTCAACCTGTGGGTCACGACCCCTTCCTTTGGGGGTTGTATATCAGATATCCTGCATATTAGATATTTACATTCCAATTCATAACAGTACAAAATTACAGTTATGAAATAGCAATGAAATATCTTTATGGTTGGGGTCACCACCACATGAGGCGCTGTATATTAAAAGGTTGCAGCATTAGGAAGGTTGAGAACTGCTGTGCTAGAGTAATCTGGGAAGAGGGAAACTCAATTAAGAAAATGCTTCCCAGCCTGATGGTGGCGGCGCATGTCTTTAATCTCAGCACTCAGGAGACAGAGGCAGGCGGATCTCTGTGAGTTCGAGGCCATCCTGTTCTGTAGAGCTAGTTCCAGGGCCAGCCTGATCTAAAGAGTGAGTTCCAGGACAACCAGGACCACACAGAGAAACCCTGTCTCCAAAACAACAACAATACAAAACAAAAGCTGTCTCCATCAGATTTAACTGTAGGAAAAAATGATGGGTTCATTTTCTTGATTAATGATTGATATGGCAGGACTCAGCCCACTGTGGGTGGTGTCACCCCTGGGCGGGTGGTCCTGAGTTGTATGAGAAAGCAGGCTGGACAAGTCACAGGGAGAAAGCCAGTAAGCCACATGTCCCCATGGTCTGTACTTTAGTCCCTGCTTCCAGATTTCTGTTTTGGGTTTGACTGATGATTAATTGTGAGCTGTAAGCCAAATATATCCTCTCTCCTGTCTCAGTTACAGTTGCTATTGCTGGGACGAAACACCTTGACCAGAAGGAACCGGGGAGGAAAGGGTTTATTTGACTTACATCTCCTGTGTCACAGTCCTCTGAGGGAAGGCAAGGAGAATGACAGATTTGATCCAACTGTGCTGCATAGCGACACAACCACTACTTATAATAACATAAATTTACAGTCTGGATTCAAGTGGGACGGGATGAAAACTTAAGCGACAAGAGTCCGAGAAGCATGGACTCTGGAATGGAAACCGGGAAAGCTGACTTAACTTACCAAAATGCAGCCGGGCTCTTCTCCAACCTGAAAGGCAAAGGGAGGATTTGTTAAAGCGGAGTGGGAACGGAGGCAGCCCAGAGGGCAGAGCCAAAGCCCGAGGAGGAGCATCTCACCTGCGTTGGCAGCGGCTCTTTTCAACTCTGGGGGAGAAAAAACAAGGGGTGAGCTATCTGTCACTGGACTTACAGGGCAGGAAATACGTTGGCATGGAAACTACAAAAACATGGCAGACTTACTCAGTTCACTCCGGAGCTTCTCTGAAGAATAAAAACAGTTGGACGCATCAGAACAAGAACCGTTACCCGCTCGCTATGCTTCTGTCCCTCACACCCGCATTCCCATAACAGATTAGAAGCAGCTTGTTCTAATCTAGTCTAAGTGTCCTGGGACTTCCCCCATAATGATGCCTGCAATAGGGGTATGGCTCCCTGCTGTGGCCTAGGAGTCCCCAGAGATACGACAGATGATCCCCAAATTCCTATGTGAGTCAAACCTTACCTTCTGGTACAATAAATATTACATTTGTAGGTGACAATGTAAGTGAAGTATGTGAAGATGTTATCGAATAAGATAAAAGTTTATGTAAAACTGTCGCCAAGTCCCTATAAAATCTTGTTAGCATGTGTATTTTCTCTATGTAAAATATGTAGACATGTTGCATGTCTTCAGTTTTTTGTTTGTCTTCTTGTTTTTCAGTTTGTTGGTGTTGGTTTTTGTTTTGTTTTGGACAAGGGTCTCACCATGTAGCTCTGGCTGATCTGGAACTTGATATACAGACCAGGCTGGCCCCAAACTCACAGATTTGCCTGCCTCTGCCTCCTATGTTTTTTTTGTTATTATTAAGTGTTAAAAATTGGTTCCTGTGGATGAAATGACTGAGAATTCAGAAGGCCGTGTCACATTCCAGAGGGGACGCAACAGCCGCAGACCCTGCCTAGGGAGCACTATGCCCCGGTATAAAGGACGTCCCAGGGCTTCATCTAAGAGAGGCACACATCTTGGTGAAACAGCTCCCATTTAGAAGTTACATAAGTGCTGTGTAGGAAAGAGAAACAGACAGCGCTCACAATGGGGATGTCGAGAGCCACACAACCCTCCTTGGTTTGAATTGCCCTGTTCCCCCTGCCCACATAGTCACTGAGTCACTCAGCCCACAGCAGAGACGGTAGCAGAAAGAGGGTGGCATACGAGAACTTGACAGAACTTACTGAGGGATTTGTGGAGTCTTCCTGAAAACCAGAGAGAGAAAGAGAGGAGTGAGTGACTTGATCCTTTACCCCTGGGGCCCTGGAAAGCCCACCACTCCACCACACACCACCACCAC
>NC_022016.1:63809797-63819406 GCF_000317375.1 Microtus ochrogaster | reverse complement strand
CACCACCACCACCACCACCACCACCACCACCACCACCACCACCACCAAGGAAAGGTTGGAGCTGCTTCCATCAGTTCCTAATCCAATCCCCGGTTTTGAAGGTCAGACTTAAGAGTCCAATGGAGCTTGTGTAATTTTCCAGCTGGTAGCTCTTCCTTTGCTTCCCCTTTCCCTTTGTTTCTGTCTGGTCTCACTTCCTCTGTTTCCATGTTAGTAATACCAGAATGTGTGTGTCTCTCTCTCTCTGTGTGTATGTGCACATGTGCACATTCTCATGCCTTACTGCCTTTCTGCAGCCTCCTGTTTACAGTATGTAAGGCCCATCACTAACTCACTCACTGGAGTGACTTTATAATTCTCTAGAACAATTCTTCAAAGTCACCGTTTTCACAATTCAGGGCCCAGGAAGCTTGGAATTTTTATTTGCTTCCTGTGCTTTGCACGAGTGCTTCTAGCTTCTCTAGAGGGCCCACCTGGCCCTTATCTTCCCCAGCCTAGCATTATCCTTGTCAGAGATTGGAGCTATGCACCCTGAGTCCACCCAGCTAAGGGATAGACCCAGGGCAGGCTCCTGGCTTGGAACAGTGACGTTGAATAAGCCATAGCTCCTCAGGAGCTTAGGATGTATGATTGTCACTTCCACAACCTAACTGCCACCATTCACCGTGCCCTGCTCTTACACAGAGTGAGACCTGGAACCTCTTAACCGTGACATGCATGGAATTATTATTCCTGCTTTGAAGAAAATAGGCTGAGGCTCAGAAGGACCATGCAATTTTCTCAAGGTCATCGATCTAGTAAGTGACCAAGGAGGTGGGATTTGAACTCAAATCTGTCTGACCTCTAAGTCAGTGTCCCTTGCCATCACACAATGCTGTTCCTCTGTGCTCTTGGGCAGAACAGTCAGCCTGGCTGCAGTATAAACTCCACACTCTCCAACCCCAGGTTGGGGAGAAATGACGTAGGGCCAGATTCTAACATCATTGAACTAGGAGCCATCAAGTCGATGATAGATCTCCACAAGACTTCAAAAGCATCTCTTTTGACTTTTGCCCTGGGGGGACCCCAGCACGTGTTCATGCAATTAATGGTGATAAAGTGGCATTGAGAGAAAGGAATCCCAGACCCTGCGGTAGATCTTTTGAAAAGGTTTTCTCTTTTAACACTGGAACTTAGTATCCCCGTGTTACAGATAAGGAATCTAGAGTCCAGGGCAAGACTGAATAACTCAAGGCCACAATATGGGAGACCAGCAAGCTGAATCAAGTACAGCCAACCCCAAAACCTGCAGCATTTCCATGGCACCATGCCACTGCTCTGCATGTCAAGGTCATGTGGATGCCTGAGTTTCTCATTCATCCCGTGTGACCTTGCTCATATATCTTTCAGTCACAGGCAGACCTTTTAAGAAGATTGCTAGAATGACTGATGAAGGAGCACATGGCGATCCAGACACATGCATCCGGGCATTGGCATCTCCTCACCCACTGCCACCAACTCCATCGCCCCTCGACACCGGAAACTGAATTCTAGTACTGTGGAGGGACTGCTGGCATCTACTGTAAGAAGAAAGAATGTGCCGGGCGGTGGTGGCGCACTCCTTTAATCCCAGCACTCGGGAGGCAGAGGCATAGGCAGGCGGATCTCTGTGAGTTCGAGGCCAGCCTGGTCTACAAAGGGAGTTCCAGGACAGGCTCCAAAGCCACAGAGAAACCCTGTCTCGAAAAAAAAAAAAAAAAAAAAAAAAAAGAAGAAGAAAGAATGCTACACTTGCTTACTGCCTCTCTCTCGGTACATACCTTTTTCTTTGGCGTGGTCTTCCAGAAGATTTTCTAGAGAAAGAAAAGAGAAAGCAGATAAAATTCTCGGCCATTTCAAGGGAAGGTTCTGAGTCCCTGTTGGTTTTATCAGCTCTTGAACTGCCCCCAACTCTGCCATCGCTCCTCTGAGCCATAAAAATGGGAACTCAATTTGTCTGGCCTGTCCTGTCTTACTCCTCTGGTCTCTTCACAACCCAGTAGCCAAAGAGCCCTCTTCAGCGCCATTCTGATCGGGATGTCCCCATTCCGTGCTTTACCTCTGCTTTTAGGAAAAAGACTGAGTTCCTCCATCAACACAAACAGAAGGTGGCGGAACTTTCAGGTACCAATGTAGTTCTGTGGGCACTGGAGATACAGAAACCAACAAAACAAAAACATGTTCCCCACCCGTACCCAGAACACTTACCTACCTCCATCACCTGTTCGTACAGAAGCTTCTCTGGAAAGGAGAGAGGGGAGAGCGAGCTCAGCTTAGGAAGCATTTCTTCCTAACACACAGTGTTGCCCAAACATGGCCTAAGCCGTCTGATTAGGATTGACCCCTTGCCACTATAGGTATATGGCCATTTGAAAAGATCAGAGTCTTCACACCATCAAAAGGGGGAAGAAATGTTGGGTTACGTAACTTTCTAAATCCTTTGCAATCAAGAGCCCAAGAAATGTGACCATTTTAATGAGGGTTTTATCCAAATGGATATAATTGGATTTCCTGATTAGAAGGCTCTAATTTCTTAGTTAATTAGAAAGCTGCCAGGGTTGGTTGCTGTCTAATTTCTCAAAGGGTGAGAACTCACAGCTCTACCCAGAGCCTCTCCACAGTCTACTGCATTCCCTCTGCCATGTGAGTCCCGGTTTTCAACTTGCGGGGTCTCCCACCTCTGGTAGATGCCATGCCCACATCCACTTCTGCTAGTCTTTCCCTAGAGCAGTCACAGTCCCCCACACCCCCACACCCCCACACCCCCACACCCTACAGTCACTGTCCTCACAGCTCCACCACCAAGTTACCTTTTGATCTTTTTTGTTTACAGATGAGCCAAATGCCAAGAAGGATAATGAGTCCCAAGATAGGCAGGACCACAGAGAGAGCCACCGCTGGAGAGGACAGACTTCCAGGAGCTGGGGCTGAAACAGAGACCACCAATGACCACCCTCAAGGAGACGGCTGAGAGCAGTTCTCTGCCTCGGAGGGAAGGTGGCTCAGGCATATCCAACCGACTCCATCGGCTCTCCGGAGAACCCTGCCAAGACGGATGAGCCTCTTTGCTTCCCTTTTTAACTCACACTCTGGGTGACAGAGAGAAATGGGACGTTCGCATCTCATGAAGACTTCTCAACCACAAGTTCACCCTGTCTTCTAACTCTATGGACAAATACTCTAGAGACCTCAAAGTCCTGAATGTGTGCTCCTTAACAATTCCCAGCGGTCCCTCATGAGTCCCGCCCACCTTCTCAAACCCTTTCTGTTGTGCAGCCACAGACTTGGGCTACAACAATGTGTTCCAGGCTGTCTCTCTGCTCCACCATCAGCAGGGGCAAGACAAGGTCTATGGACCACAGCCGTAGGCCTGGAGCTCAGACAGGAAGGGGAAAAGAGTGTAGGGTAGGACTGCACGTGTGTGATCCCAGGAGGCAGGACAGGAAAGTGTGGGGGCTGTGAGGAGTCCCAGCTGGCTGTACACCCTTTTCAACCATTGGGAGGCCCTAGGCAAGCGACCCAGCCTCTCCCAACCTGGGTTATTCATCTGTAAAATGGAGCTGGTAAGAGTCTTAATTCCCTGGGACTACGGGGGAGGGGAAGGACTTAAATAAGTCACTTTAAACTCTTACCAGCCAGGGAGAGGCGGTGGCAGAAGTAAGAGGGGAGGAGCATAAAGGGAGGAACGAAGAAAAGGATTGGCAGATGTCCAGGAGGCTTCTCTACCAACTTATTTTATCACGTGACTCCATATTTCAAGGATATTTCAAAGCTTCACACTTTTTAACCCAGCAGTTCCATTTTTTTAAGAATGTGTTCTGAATCAGCTCGAAATAAGTGTGAAGATGTCCACCCACCACTAGTTATCAGATGAGGCAGGGGGGGGGGTCAGTGGGGCAGGGGGGCGTTGCAAAGCATCTGGAGTCCCAGAGACAGCCTTCGGGTTACTTTGTTTTGATCAATAGCCACATGATGGAATTTGATATCCCCCAAAAATCAATTTATGAAAAAACACTTCAGAATTAGACAACAAATACCTTATGAGTTGAGAAGTGAGAAAAGAAATGAGGAACAAGCGTGGACACACACGGAAGCGTGGGCACACTCCTCGGGTGTGTGAATGTGGACCCCCAAAACATTAGCAGTAATTCTCTATGATTTATGAGATTCTACGCCATTGTTTTTGATTTCTCTAAAATGTTCCACTTTTTCATGTTTATTTTTTACAATACACATTCTTAGAGCTATAATATAATTCATAGAATGAAAAAAAAATTAATTTAAAATTTTTACATGTATGGGTGTTTGGCTTTCATGTATGTCTGTGTAGCATGTGTGTTTCTGAATGCCTCAACCACCGAGCCATCTCCCTTCCCCTGAAAAGTCTGTATAAAGCCCCCCACAAGGTAGAGTTTCCTCCAGGCTCCTCAGGAGCCTCAAGCTGATTTGCACCCCTGCATTACCTGCAATAACCATGGCCGTGGTCTTCTCTTGGCCAAGGATCTCATTACGGACAGTGCAGGACACATTCCCCAGAGTGCTGTCCCTGACGCGGCTGGACACTGCTGTTCGGAATAGCCCAGTTTCATCCAGGGAGTGGGTCTCTGAGAGCGACAGGAGCACTCTGCCCTGAGCGTCTCTCCACTCGGTCCATGGCTTTGGGAACCATCCCATTGACCAGCACACCAGCTGGATCCAGCCAGCATCATAGCTCTTCACGTGGATGAAGGGATCAGAGCCTGAAACTAAAGGGGACAGATTGTCTGATTGAGGCAACCCAACTGACTGGCAGGGACGTGGTGGCAAGGGTACTGTCCTAGCCAGTGTCCTGCCCTCCACCCCTTCCTCCGATGGACAGCCATAGCTGATAATAAAGCTCTCGTTTCTGCCTTCCCTTTACCCTCAGTGGGTCTGACCACCACAATGGGATAAAACAGTCAATCCAAATGAAGTTCAAGATCCACTCATGACAACACCCATCCACACTATTCTGTTCCTTCATCACTGTCCTGCCCATCCCGGAACACGTGGACAGCTTGGGTGCGAGGCAGGTGTTTCTGTTTGAAAGGTGATTTGCCCAACCCCAGCCAAAGGACTCCATGACTGGAAAGAATCTACCAACTACTATGCGTTTTAAAAGAATTCATCCCTCTTTCGTAACTAAGTGATAAGCAAAGATGATCAGGGGTTGGAGAGATGAGCTGGCTCAGGGGTTAAAAGTACTGGCTGCCCTTCCACAGGACCCACCACCCACATGGCAGCTCACAACTGTTTGTAATTCTAGTCCCAAGGGGATCTGACACTCTCTTCTGGGGTCTGTAGGCCCCAGGTACCTATGTGGTAGACAGATATTCGAGCAGGCAAAACACCCAAATGCATAAAATAAAAGTAAATAAATCTTTTTAAAAAGACTGACAATGGTAACCCCATGGACTGGCCTGAAGTGAGAGCAGAGACTTGGGGTGGGTCTGCGGTGGACTGATTTTTATAAAAGCACTGAAGCTAGTTTAAGGAACAGTCTCTGACTTCTGGCTCTTTAAACACTCAAGAACCTGGAAAAGGACTGTGAAGCATTTCCTTATCACAGCAGGGAATCCTGGCCCTTGGGGACTTTTCCTTGCAGTTCTGGTTGTGAGTTTCTTGGTAACCAAGCCGAAGCTGAAAAAGCTGCCCCTGTCTGAGCCGGCCAGCCTGTGTTTACACAGACAGTGTTTTCCAAAGTCCAGGCTTCTTCCCCTCTCAGGAAGAATCACCAGTCAGGGCTTCATTGAGATGAGCAGACCCGGCTAGAGAAGACAGAACTGACAAAGCGATTGCCACAAATGACCCAGGCCCCTGCAAAGCATCCTAACCTGCCACTTGCAGGGTCACGTTGCCCTCTTGACTCTGGTTTCCGATCCGGAACTGGCATTGGTACGGCCCTCGGTCCTCGAGCCTCACGTTACTGATATACAGAATGTAACTTTGCTTGTGCGTATCTCTCACCAGCGTGGTCCTGCCCTTGTATTCTGGCATCAGATCTTCATCACTGTCCTGCCCATCCCGGAACACGTGGACAGCTTGTGTGCGAGGCAGGTGTGTAGGCCGTTCCCACCTCACCTCGCTGAGCACCATGCCTGGCCAGAGCAAGATGGGGCAGGGCAGCTCGGCTCTGCCCCCGAGTGGGGCCAGGTAGAACTTGTCAGTATTCCCTGTGGAACAGACACCAAACGGGGTGAAGGACGCTGAAGAGATGGCTTGGGGGATGAGTGAGAAAGGGGAGTTTCCTAAGAAAGGGCAGAGCCGGGGAAGGACAGTAGACAAGGGAACCCAAGAACCAAATTCCAGCGCCATGCCTCATCCTGGTCAGACCTCCCAGGCAGAGAAAGATCCAAAACTCCTACCTGACACCTGAGCAGGCAGCTGGAGGAAGGCTAGAGCGAGGAGGCAGCTGAGGAGCTGGGAGGCAGAGGGACTTGGTGGTCTCTCCATATGAACTAGGACAGACACCGGAAGAGGACTGATGCACTTGAGCTGAGGAACCTAGGAGGTGGGGCCGAGACCCAGGTCACGCGTTCCACCTGAGGAGCAAGGACATGTGCTTCGAAGCCCAACTTCACTACCCTTATGCTCGTGTGACAAAGTGACTAAAAATCCTCAGAAACACTTTCTTTTCTTCATCCTTAAATACTTTTTTTAAAAATATTTATTTATTATGTATACAACAGTCTGTCTGCAGGCCAGAAGAGGGCACCAGACCCCATTACAGATGGTTGTAAGCCACCGTGTGGTTGCCGGGAATTGAACTCAGGACCTTTGGAAGAGCAGGCAATGCTCTTAACCACTGAGCCATCTCTCCAGCCCCCATCCTTAAATACTTTAAATTGTATATATATACGAGGGGAGGTGTGTATACCACGTGAGTGCAGGTGGCCTGGGAGGCTAGAGGAGGGTATCGGCTCCGCTGGTGGTTGTGAGAAGCCTGATGTGGGGACTGATAATGGTCCCTAGGAAAAGCAGCTGAGCCATCTCTCCAGCCTCCCTGACACCCTTTTAGATTTATATATAACCAACAGAGGCGTACAAGTCCACCGTTCCATCATGAAGACACTAATCCTTCAAACAGGCACTGGGGGTTGAAAAGACCTGGGTTCAGGTCTCACCTATTTTCCTTTGCTAGCTCCACATCTCTAGCAAGGTTGTGTACTATCTGTGATGGCATGTTCTTAGTCCGTGGGGGAGGGGCCTGTCTTCACTCGTAGGTGGGAGGACTTAATATATAGATGCCTAGAGAACTAATGCGTGATAAATGTGTGCTGAGCGAAAAGGAGATAGTCATAACTCAGAGGTGCACTGTGTGCTCTAGCAGCCTGAGACCCCAGAGGGCTCCCTAGTAAAGCTCCGCCCACCCACTTGCCATTGCCCAAAATGCCGTTAGCAGAATCTTTCCAGCCACACGGAGGAAAACGTTGAAAATGCCAACACTCTAGGAGGCGAGAACACTCCCGAAGTCTCTCCAACATTTCACATCCTTTGTATCACTTTGGTTACTGGAAAACAGTCTGGAGGGGCTGGAGAAATGGTTCAGCTCTTAAGTGCACTGCCTGCTCTTGCAGAGGACCTGGGTTCGATCCCAGCATCCACAAGGTAGCTCACGAGCATCTGTAACTCCAATTCCGGGGGATCCAATGCCCTCTTCTGACCTCCACAGGCACTAAGCATGTACCTGCCATACATACATACATGCATGCAAACACTCATACACATAAAATAAAAAAAAAATCTTTCCAAAAGCATAAAACCATCGTGGCTTTGGTACCTGGTGTTTTCCGGGAATGTGGCATTACACACATTGTTCATGCAACCACATATTCTTCAACCAGATTCAGTGTTCCAACACAGACCTATGAGAATTTTAAAAAATAATTAAATATGGTAGGTTGCTTAAACATTGCTACAAATGACAGCGGGTTGGCGGCTGGAAGTAGGAGGCTTCGTCCTAGGGGTAGCAGTGCGGTCTCCAACTAAATGAGACTGAGTAAAAGGGAGCTGCTCAAAGTCTTAGGCCTTGACTGTCCTATTTTAAAATAGGAATGTTTTCCAATCTCACCACCAAATTGCCCTAAGGAAAGGTCAAAGCAAATTAATTAGTTAATTTTCTTGTTTTCCTACAACCCTGCCTTCAGAAGGATGTAGCAAGTTTTTAAAGTTTTTACCAATTTGATAATGAAACTGTATTTCTTAGAATTTGATAGTCCCTTGTGCTAATCTGTACTTCTTTGATTATTCATTTATTTGGTCCTTGTCAATGATTTCCTCTGTATTTTGCTGGGGTTTTTTGTCTTTGACACATTTGTCTCTTAATGGCTTGCAAAATTCTTCACATAAGTAACCATTTTTTTTCCCATGACACAAGCTGCAAGTATTTCCCCCCAGAGTCAGTTACATTGTAAGCTTGAACTAGTTTGAGTTTTGAAACTTCTAAGTCAGAAAAAAAGAAAGAAGAGGAGGAAAGGATCCCAACAGACATTCTTTGCCCATCTTGAGCAGTTTAAGAAGATCCCAGGTATCTATAATTTGCAGTCATCCAGTTCAGGACCGAGCAGATGGTGAGGGCAAACAGCATGCCTGCTGAAGTATTAATAGCACTGCAGTGTTAAGTAAGAGTCTTCAGACAGAGCCCCCTGTCATTCTTGTCACTTGCTGTATTTGGGGCTCCTAAATGACAGCTAACCATTGTCCCTTTTTATCCTTTAAGATGTTCTTTGTAGCTGGACAGCGGTGGCACATGCCTTTAATCCCAGCACTCAGGAGGCAGAGGCAAGTCGATCTCTGTGAGTTCGAGGCCAACCTGGTCTACAGAGCTGGTTTCAGGACAGCTAAGGCTCTTATACAGAGAAACCTTGTCTTGAAAAACAAACCAAAGATGTTCTTTGTAAAAGGAAAGATTATTTCTCTACATTCATGAGCTTGACGGTACTGAGAAATTTAAAGAACTAGACAGACTTAGAAAAGAAGGGAGAGAACTCACCACATTTGGGACGCGGAATCCTTGTCCTTTAGTGGCAAAGCTGGAGCCTCCTAGCTGGGAATACCATCTCCCCACAGGCAGGGTGGTCCGACATCGGCCAAGAATGGCAGGAACATCCCAAAATATGGGTCTGGGAAAAGTTCATATTCTAGACTGATGAGCAGAGCCTCACAGCCAAGAGCTCCCTCTGCCCCACAGATGGCCTTCTGGAGGTCCCTAAAAACACACAAGCCACGCCCTGTCTGCCCATCCCTGATAAAGCAAGGGTGTAGAAAGGAGAGGCTCCCCAGCAGCGAGGGAACTGTCTACTGTCACGGCAAAGAAAGGACTTTTCCTCCAGTGCCTGGTACAACAGTGACTCCTGCAATTTGACCCCATCACCCCTTTTCTTAAAAGCTTGCTCTCCTTTACTTTCCAACCAGTACGGGTTAGAAGATCCGTGAATGGAACCAGAGCCCGTTGTGTAAAGGGAAATAAGGCAGACTCAGGAAGTCAGTACTGCTCATTTCCACCTATGTGTGGGATTTACATTTAGAGAGGTGTGTGTGTGTGTGTGTGTGTGTGTGTGTGTGTGTGTGTGT
>NC_022016.1:63778963-63806979 GCF_000317375.1 Microtus ochrogaster | reverse complement strand
ACTCTTAAATAAAGCTGGGGTAAAACCATTTTACCTTTCCGCTCCCCTCTGGGAGGTGTTGAGGATTGACTTTAGGGTCTCACACACACTGTGGCAGGCGCTCGACCACTGAGCTGCATCCCCAACCCTCCTCTTCCTTTATTAAGATAGAGTCTCAGTGAGGTGCCCTGGGCTGATCTTTAACTTACTCTGTATATAGCCCAGGCTGGCATTCAACTTGTGATCCTCCTGCCTCGGCTTTTTCAGTCGTTGGGATTAGAGGCACAACATTTCAGTCATTTAAAGTCTATATACAAAAGTATTAACATTGCTATACACCAACTCTCTAGAATTTTGTCTTGCAAAATGAACTCTATACCCATAGAACAATAACTCTCCTGTCTACTCCCCCCCATTCTCTGGCAACCACTCCCCACACACATACCCTGGCAGTCACTCCCCACCCCCGCCCCAGCTCCTGGCCCTTTCTGTTTCTTAGAGTTTGACTACTTTTGATACCTTGTATAAATGGAAGCAAGCGGTAATTAATCTGTGTGTGTGTGTGTGTGTGTGTGTGTGTGTGTGTGTGTGTGTGTGATTATGCCCATTTTTAAGGTTTTAAAATCTAATGCAGACTTAGCCTCCCAAGACAATATAACAACTCCCACTTAGACTGAAAGTACCTGAGAGTCCTTGTGGACTCCCCACTGGATGCTTAATGTGTAGGCCTGCGAGGTCTGGAATTTGCTAGGTAGACCAGACTGACCTCAAATACACAGAGATCTGTTTGCCTCTGCCTTTGGAGTACTGGGATTAAGTGTGCGCTGTCCTGCACAGAAATCCTTACCACTCTGACAGAAGACAAAGAAGCAGGTCTGAAGGGATCTGGAGAAGGGGGTGTCTGGAGGTGCCATGTCGGGCCGGGAAGGTGACAAAAAGAAGCCCCTGAAACAGCCCAAGAAGCAGGCCAAGGAAATGGACGAGGAAGATAAGGCTTTCGAGCAGAAACAAAAAGAGGAGCAGAAGAAACTGGAGGAGCTAAAAGCCAAGGCTGTGGGGAAGGGACCCCTGGCCACAGGTGGAATTAAGAAATCTGACAAAAGTAAGCTGTTCCTCATATCTGAGATGATGGTGACCCTCTTCCATTCCTATGTAAACATCTGGATTCCCTGCCATAACATATTTGCCATCTACAGCTAGAATGAAGTGTTATCCTGGAGCCTGTTGAACATTGTAATAAACTTTTGTAAAAATAATAATAATAATAATAAGGGGGGAGAGGGAGGGAAATGGGAGGAGGGGGAGGTGGAAATTTTGAATGGTATTATTTATAAAGCAATAAAAAATATTGAATAGGAAAAAAATAAAATAAATAATACAATGGCTCATTGTCTCCACTGTTCAGCAGTTCCTACCTCAGCTGTGAATTGAAAGTAAACTCAGTCTGGAATCCTGCCAGAGCCTGCTGTTTCGTCTTTGTTGCACTCTGAATTCGGTATCACTTTGAATTAAACCAACTCATTCAAAGGAAAAAGAAGAAGAAGATAGCTTATTGGTACATGTCTATAGACTACATCCTTATTATGAGGACTAGGGACTTAGTAATGTAATGTTCTAAGAAGAGTGCCAGGAAGATAGGAAGACCCAAAGGGAAGCAGCTATTGCTATTACTCTGGATCCTCCTCTACCTTCTCTTCTTTAGTCAATTCTTGCTAAGATAACAAATGAAAACGATAGCTAGAAATTTTATTTTACACCCCTTTGATTATCCATGGTGTCTTTCTCTTTCCACTCCTCCCTTCCCCCAGCTCAGAGACCCTCGTGCCTCTGCCTCCCCAGTGCTGAGATTAAAGGTGTGCACCACTAGACCTGACTAGGGGCCGTGTATTTAAAATGTTATTTTTTTATTTTATGGTTTATTTAACTTTATTTTTTATGTGCATTGGTACAAAGGTATCAATCAGATCCCCTGCAACTGGACCTTCAGACAGTTGTGAGCTGCCATGTGGGTACTGGGAACTGAACCCGGGTCCTCTGAGAGAGCAGTCAGTACTCTTAACCACTGAGCCATCTCTCCAGCTCCAAATGTTATTTTTTTCAAAGCTTTCAAAGCACTGTGGCAAACAGGATTGGCAAACAGAATAGCATTTGATCCTCCTTAAAGAAAAACCTGTAAATCAGGAAGGAAGCAGTCAGCAATCCTGACTTTTTAGAACCTGATGCTCAAAATTCCAGTGCTAACCAACTCCAGTCCCAGGAATCACATTTCGCCCTTCAAAGTCTTGCAGTTGTCCCAGAAACTAGAAGCCTGGAAAAGCTTTGGTTACCTGTAAGAACGTCCCTGCCACAGGTCCCTCCCCTCCCACTTTCAGGTCCCGCCCTCCAGCCACAGACCCCGCCCTACCCGCCTCCGACTCCGCCTTTCTCAGTCTGGCCACGCCCAGGTGAGCTGTCTGCGCGCGCGCAGTGGCTCCTGCGGGAGGGACACCTTAGGCCGCGGCCCCGCCCTCCCCGGCGCGGCCCGCCCAGTTCAAGGGCAGCGGGGCTGGGCGCTCCGGTCCCGCGGAAGGGGAAGGCGAAGCTGATCCCCGCGTGGGGGCTGGTCTGCGACGTGGCGGAGGCCAGGAGCCCGAGACCGGGTAGGGAAGGGCGCGGACCCCCGAGCCGCCATCTTGCTGCGGAGGGGTCGGGAGGCCGGGAGGGCGGGGCTGGCTGAGGGCGCTGCCAGGACCAAGTTGCTTGCCCCTCGGCCTCAGAGACCCGGCCGTGGCGCACGCCCCCGGGTTGGAGCTGCTTTCTTGGTCCTTTTCATCGGCTGCTCACCCGGTGTTGGTAGGGAAAGGCCCAGAAAATGACTGCTGTCCCATTGTGCAGGAAACTGAGACTCCGAAGTGAGGAGACTCGGCTAGCAACACACAGCGAGGTGCTGGCAGTGGGACTCCAGGGCACCCTGCCTCGCTGCCAAGCGAGGGAGTTGGGAGAAAGACTAGCAAGCCCTTCTCTTTTTGTACCATCAGGTCAGAGCTGACCAAAAAGCATTCAGAAGCCAAGCCATGGATCCACCTGCCCGGAAAGAAAAATCCAAAGTTAAAGAACCTGCCTTCAGAGTGGAGAAGGCTAAGCAGAAATCTGCCCAGCAGGAGCTGAAGCAAAGACAAAGAGCAGAGGTGAGACTTAGGAGGGGGGCTCACAGTGCCTGTGTCAGCTGAAGGAGAAAGTGCTGGAAGAAAACACAGCAGAGAAAACTGCTTAGGGGTCCCTGCTTGTCTCTAGGCAGGATATTTCGGGGAAGAAAAGCCATCGAGGTCTAGAATGGTAAAGTGGAAGCCGAGAGTCACAGGCCAAGTTAGTGTCAGGATCCCCACCTGTACCACCAGGTCTCTGGTGACTCCTGGCACAGAGCTTTTGTGCTAGGGATCTGAGGAACGCGTGAAAAGAGAAAAAGCGGCCGCGGATGAAGGAAGGATGGGGGGGGAGAATATGAATAAATGAATGGATCAGAATTCATGAAATGCTAGTGTGTCCTGGGACCCGGCTACACGTGTGCATTTGGTGAGAAAAGTAGCTAGTTAGTGGGTGAGTGCCTGCGGCAGAAGCCTGACTACCTGAGTCTGCTCCCCAGAATCCATATATAGGTAGAAGAGAAGGACTACAGGAAACTGTCCTCTGACCTCCACATGGTCGGGGCATGCACACGCACACACAACACCACCAATTTTTAAGCGTCTGCTCCTAACCATGTAAAGGCCCAGGCTTTGAGCCCACCCTGTGTCTCTTTGTTCTCTCAACACTTAAGCATTTTAAGAATAAAAAGCTTTAAAACGTTTACATTGCCAATGAACCATATCCAGACGTGAGTATTTTAATATTTAGTATCAGGAATAAGCTTGCTGGTCTTTTCTGCCTCTTCGTTGCGCGTGTTTTTGAGGAATTTTAGAATATAGCTTTCTCCGACTTGGTAGTGGTCAGTGGGATTGAATTTTCATAGAATTTTCTTAAGATAAATAAAGTCACATAAGTTAGTTTACTGTCCCCTTTGACCATTTGTCTTACACCTTTTCTCTATCTCCATAGGTAAAGCCTTTTTTATTTTATTTATTTTTTTCAAGAGAGGGTTTCTCTGTATAGCCTTAGCTGTCCTGGAACTCACTATCCTGGAACTCACTCTGTAGACCAGGCTGGCCTCGAACTCAGAACTCAGCGATCTGCATGCCTCTACCCTCCCCCCTTTTTTTTAGATGCATTTTCATTCACATAGCTGAATACATTATCTGTACATTTGAGCTTCGTTTGCATGGCTCTTAGAGCTGTTCATGTTACTCTTGATCTGTTTTCTTTGTTCTTTATAGTGTCTACTTTATAAACTTTTAAAAAAGATTTATTGGTTTTTTTTTTTTTTTTTTTTTTTTTTTTTTTTTTTTTTTTTAGACAGGGTTTCTCTGTGGCTTTGGAGCCTGTCCTGGAACTAGCTCTGTAGACCAGGCTGGTCTCGAACTCACAGAGATCCACCTGCCTCTGCCTCCCGAGTGCTGGGATTTTTTTTTTTTTTTGGTTTTTCGAGACAGGGTTTCTCTGTGGTTTTGGAGCCTGTCCTGGAACTAGCTCTTGTAGACCAGGCTGGTCTCTAACTCACAAAGATCCACCTGCCTCTGCCTCCCAAGTGCTGGGATTAAAGGCGTGTGCCACCACCGCCCGGCAAAAAGATTTATTGTTAATTATGAGTTTGTTGGGTATGTGGACATGAGTTCAGGTGCTCATGGAGGCCATAAGAGTGCATCAGATGCTTTAGAACGGAATTACAGTAAGGTGATTATGAGCACTGACAGAGGTGCTGAGATTCGAACCAGGGTACTCTGGAAGAGAAGCAAGGGCTCTCAACCACTGAGCCCTCTCTCTAGCCCCTGAACCGCCTTATTCAGTGTTCACCTGTTCCTCCTGTGATGGATATTGTAATTATTTATCATTTTGCTTTTTACAAACATTTGTAGTAAAGAAAACCTTTTAGGTGCTTCTTGGCATCTATGCTAGGATTTCTGCGAGGTATGACCAGAGAAATTACCAGGTGCCATTTCAATTTTCTTAGACATTGCCAAATAACTTTCAGAGGGATTCTTCTGTTGGTCATGTGAGATACTTCTTGTTCCTTTTGGTCTGACAGTTGATACTGTCCAACTTTGTTTACTGGATCCATTTATTAAACAGATGCCCAGCTGTTGTACCAGCATATGGGCTTGAGTGAGACACATGACAGGACAAGACACAACAGTGTCTGCCTTCATAGAGTGTGCATTCCAGTAATCATAATAAACTCGGGAGCATGTCTGAAGTTCCCTTGCACCCCAAAGTCTCCCCGTGGCCTAAGCAGGGCATCTGAAAGCTGTGGTCCTCCATTCTATAAATAAATAAATAAATGTGCCCTTTCTTTACCCAGATCCAAGATGACCTTAACTGCTTTGTGCTTTAGCAGACAGTTCAAGGGGAGCTGTAAGAAACAGCCCCCAAATTGTTCTGCGCACACTGAAAGATAGATGTGGAGGGCATTGTTCCTGTCCCTGCTGGCTTCCACTCATTCTTCCCACATGACCTCGGAAAACAGACTTCTGAACACCACTTCCTTGATGCCTCTTTGGTAAAATGAGGGTGGTGGTATCTACCTCACAGTATCATAAGGAATAGAAATTACATATGGAAAGCACTTAGCACGGTGCCTGGCGCACAGAAGGTGTTTGACAGTCAACAGTGATCACGGTCTGGAGACACCATGCCTCCAAGCCGATGTGCTCTTACCATGTGGACTTAGAGGGACCAGCTGGTTGTATCCAGATTTGCTTGCTGAGGTGTCAGATTGGGTGTGCACGCTGGCAGCAGCACCTGTTAGCTCCTCTATGTCAGCCTGAGCCAGGCCTGCACATGTGTGAGCAAATGCTGAGCAGGTGTTACTAGTTCCCACTTAGCCTTTGTGAATCCTTCTGGAAAAGGAGTGGGGTGACCGGAGTCCGGCCATAGTAGGGACAGGCCTGTGGTCAGAGCAGTGCTCCCTACTTAGTCACCTCATGGTTTTACCTGTCGTGTAAGGCTTGAGCCCAGAGTCTGTATGTGCCTGTGCTCTACCACTGAGCTACACCCCGGCCCCAGGCCACCATTTGCTCCCCCAACAGCTGTCTTGCTATTTTGTCTGTGTTCCCCAGAATGGAATGGAATCTCCTTGAGAAATGTGCCATCACCTCTTCAGGAGGAAGGGATAAAGATGCCATATTCCAGAAAGGAGGCATGCCGTGTTTGAGGATGGGGATTTGCTATCAGTTGGAACAGCACATCACACTGCTGTGATCCTTTCCTTCTAGGCCGAAAGTCTCACTCCTTAGCTCAGACACCCTGGACATTGTAAATCTCTGTATGCCCTGCTTATTTCCCCCTTTCTCCTACCATTCTCTCTTTGACTGGAAGGTCTCCAGAGCGCACTTAATATGCCTGTCAGTCCCAGAACAGAAAGTACTATACAGATCACAAAGGCTGGCAGGTATCAAACCTACAAAGCAGAGACTTTTCTGCTTTTCAAATATATTATAAAGTACACGTGTAACCATGTGTGGTATAAGAAGAATAAACACCCTCGTACCTACCACTCAGCCTAAGAAACTGAACTTGAAGCCAAGCCCAGTGGCACACACTTGTAGTCCCAGCATTTGGGAGGCTGAGGAGGATCAATAAGTACATGAGTTCAAGACCAGCTTAAGTAACATAGTGAAGCCTTGTCTCTAAGAGGAAAAAAAAAAAAAGGAAAGGGGAAAAAGACTGGAAATAGACCAGTAACTGGGAAGTTCCAGTGCTCACTTCTGGTCATGGCCCATTCACATAAGCTGCTTTGTTTAATTTTATGCTAATCATTCCTTTGCTGTTCTCTATGAACTTACTGCCTGGCCTGAAACTCTTTATGTAGACCAGGCTGGCCTTGAACTCAGAGATCTTCCTGCCTCTGCCTCCAGAGTGCTGGGATTAAAGACATGAGTCACACACACAACCATTTTTTTAAGATTTATTTTTTAACCATTATTTATGTATATTTATGTTTGCCTGGAGCATGGGTGCTGGGGCCTGAATCCCTCAGTCCCATGGTAAGAGCAGCAGTGCTCTAACTGCTGAGCCATCCCAACTTCTATCCCACTTTTGCCTCTCAGATTTTGTTTTGTTGAGGCATGGTCTCTATATATAGCACTGGCTATTCTGGAACTCACTATGTGGACTAGACTGTCCTCAGACTCACAAAGGTCCATCTGCCTCTGCCTCCAAGTGCCTCTCAGATACCTTTATTTTTATGAGTGTTTTTTTTAAATATTTATTTATTTATTATGTATACAATATTCTGTCTGTGTGTATGCCTGCTGGCCAGAAGAGGGCACCAGACCCCATTACAGATGGTTGTGAGCCACCATGTGGTTGCTGGGAATTGAACTCAGGACCTTTGGTAGAGCAGGCAATGCTCTTAACCACTGAGCCATCTCTCCAGCCCCTTTAGGAGTGTTTTGTCTGCAAATATCTCTGTGAACCAAGTAAGCAATGCCCATGGAGGCGATGAGGGCATAGGATCCCCGGGAACTGGTTAAAGGCAGTTGTGGGTGCTGGGGACAAACCTTTCTGGCCCTGAACTGGCTCTCCTCTGAACATTTTTTTCCTTGCTACATTTATGTGTGGGGTAAGAAGACAACCTCCACCATCAAGCTTAAAATGTTTTCAAGATTCTCTCCAGTGCATGGCCTGCTGCCCCCCTTGACTTCTCTCAGACCTGTCAGGTACTGTCCTCTTAAGACCACACCCTCCCTGCTGCTCGCTCCACTCCCCCAACAGAAGCTGCTGTTCACAGCCCCTCCTGTGGAAATGCAGCTTCTTCCACTGCTAATGTATCTGTTCTCCCCTCAGATCTACGCTCTCAACAGAGTCATGACAGAGCTGGAGCAGCAGCAGTTTGATGAGTTCTGTAAGCAAATGCAGCCCCCTGGGGAGTGAGCCCACCTGCATCCTAGTCTGAGGAACTGGAGCCTCTCGGAACTAAACAAGACTTGTGGAGAACTCTGCACTGAACTTCCTGTAGGTAACTTTCACCACACTGGTTCCTCCTCTCAGAACTGGCCCAGTGCTTGCTGGATAGACTTTTCATCTGAGACAGCAGCTTTTTTTTTTAAAGGCCTTTTTTCTACTGTTCAAGAAAAATCATTGTTTCTAGTGAAACTGTGCGTCTTCCCTGAAAATAATAAAATGCAAAATGTTCATTTGTTCTTACTTTAGGGTGGGAATGGCTGCTCACAGAAAGTGGAATAAAGAATGGAGAGGGTGAGGGCTCGAGGGATGGCTCAGCAGTTAAGAGCACTGACTGCTCTTGCAGAGGACCCGGGTTCAGTTCCCAGCATCCATCTCCAACATTTTACAACCACCTGAAGTCCAGCTCCATGCTTCCAACATCTTTTTCTGTACTCTGAGCACCTCACCCCCGCCTATACCCACAAAGACGTGTGTGTGTGTGTGTGTGTGTGTGTGTGTGTACACAGTTAAAAATAAACTGTCTTTTAAAAAGAGCTGGCATGGTAGCACATACCTTTAGTAATCTGAAGCAGAGGCAAGCAGATACCTGTGGGTTTGAGGTCAACCTGTTCTACATAGCAAGTCCCAGGCTAGCCAAAGCTACATAATGAGACCTTGTCTCAAACACACAAAGACACACACGGAATGGGATCTAGTGTCCACGGGGACAGAGGAGCTGCTTTGCCTTGGGAATAAGGACAGATCATTACTTCCCTCAAGGGGAAAGGACGCAGGGGTCGGTGGATTTGGTAAGGTAAGTGTGGAAGCTCTTTGGAGAGCAAGAAGCAGGGTGACAAGAGTGGACAGGGAAGGTGATGGGTGCTTGAGTAGAGAGGGTATGAAGCAACAGTCTAGTTGCACAAAGAGTGAAAACAGGGACACGTGGGATGACAGCTGGGCGGCAGGAAGGCTTCACTGGGGATGAGCAGACATAGACACCAAGCAGCGCAGTCATGCAGTGTTCTCAGCCCTGCTGGAGGGGAGGCACAGGAGATGGAGAATTGCGGTTAAGTGAACCAGGGCTTTGCTCAGCAGCTAAAGTGGAAGCAAAGAATAGGGAGGTGCGTATTCCCAGTGCATGCATTATAACGACGGACCCGGCTCTCAGCTGTGTGAAAAAGTAAATGAGATCCAGACGTGGTGACACACACCTGTAATCCCAGCACTTGGGAGGCTGAGGCAGGAGGATCAGAAGTTGGAGGCCAGCCTGGGCTACACAGTGAGGCCCTGACTCAGAGTGAATGAGAACTGGAAGAGGGTGAGGGACTTTGAAAGGTGTCTAAGGCTCATGTGTTAGAGTTTCTACTGCAGTTGAAACTGAGCTGCTAGAAGCATCCTGAGGGATGATTAGAGAACAGGAACAGGCCAGAGAGAGGCTACTCCTACTGGTAATGACAGAGCCCAGGGACTACAGGAGACTGGAGTAGGATGGAGGACTTTGGAGTTTGCTGGAGGACTGGGACAGCTGTCTTCCAGAACTGTCAGGATTTGTCGAGCGACCTTGGGCAAGTCATTTAGCTTCTTGGTGTCTTCAGGAGGATGTTACTATTTCTGCTTCACTTGAGTCAGTGCGATGGAGAGCGCCACATCTGTAGCACACCTGTGCTCAGGAAGCAGCACAGCTGGGGCATAACTCCCACCTGAGTCCCTAGTAAACCTTAAAAGGCGCTCTTACTCTTTAGTCAGCAGAACATTAAAAGCTGCTGTGGCAATGAAGTTATCTATGCACGGGGATTCCCACTGTTCTACTGTTTCTGTGACATTGAACAGGGAAGACTGCAGAGCCACCCATCCTTCCTTCCCTCCTTCCTCCTCTCCTTTCCTTCCCTCTCTCCCTTTCTTCCCTCCCTCCTTCCTTCTTCCCTCCCTCCTTTCTTCCTCTTTTTTTCTCCCTCCTCTCCCTTTCTTCCTTCCCTTCTTCCTTTCCTCCCTCCCTCTCTTCCTCTCTTTCTTCCTTCCTTCCCCTTCAAGAAAAGCAGAAAGCATATTCCGTCCTACATGAGCCTACTCTATGAAAGTGCCGTGCTAGCTCCTGGTCCCTAAGAGCTCATGTGAACAGTTCTCAAGATTTGGTTAAGTGTAGGCTATCACTGACATGAGTGTCAGCATAGAAGCGCATCACCTGGCTATGTCTGAGCCCGAGTGAACATGTTCTTACTATAGTAACCTTCTTTATAATTTCTGAGAGCCCACAGGGAAACTGATTCACCTGCAAAGTCAACATTTTTTTTAGTGCTAGGCACTGTGGCAGGTGGTAGAAATAATAAGCATAAATAAAAGGCCATTATGGTCTAGCGGAACACAGTAGACTCATTAACAGTGACCACATAAAAGATGAAACACTGGGGAAGAGAGGCCAGGGAGAGACGATGCTGCCAGCTTCCATAGAGTTGTAATGATACTGGCATTTTCCTTTTTTCTTTCATTTGCAAGTTGGTATTTATTTTTAATTTAATTAGATTTGAGGCAAATTTACCACATATATACTACTTTTTTTGTTTGTTTGTTTTTGTTTGTTTGTTTGTTTGTTTTTGTCTTTTTGAGGATTTTTATGTGTAGCTTGGAGCCTGTCCTAGAACTCGCTCTGTAGACTGGACTGGCCTCGAACTCACAGAGATCCGCCTGCCTCTGCCTCCCAAGTGCTGGGATTAAAGGTGTGCACCACCACTGCCCAGCTCATAGATACTACCCGTAAAACTTCAGTGCCGGGGGCTGTAGAGATGGTTCAGCGGTTAAGAGCACTGACTGCTTTTCCAGAGGTTCCCAGCACCCACATGACAGCTCATAACTGTCTGTAACTCCAGGATTCAACCCCCTCACACAGACATACATACAGGCAAAAGACCAATAAAATAAAATAATTAAAGTATTAAAAACAAAACCCTTCAGTGGCAGACATGTTGTTAAAGAGCTCAGGCGCCACCGTGTGGGAAGGGGCAGAATTAGCCAGCCGTCCTTTGGATGTCCCTCCCACCTGAAGACAGAATCCAGAGTGAAGCTAGGCTTCCTGGTTATTCTCCATAAGATGCAGCTTTGGAATACAATATAAGAGCACGCAGGATTTCTGTCTGATTTTAGTTTAATAAGACAAAGTTCCATCTGAGTGGAGTTTAGTGTTTGAGACCTTAGAAGAGATACACACAGAATGAGCTCACTGGAAGCCAGGTGTGATGGCTATTCTTGGTTGTCAGCGACATCTGTAACTAACTAAACCAAAGCAGGCTTAGTTAGTTTTTAGAGGGATTTTCCTTTTTTTCTCATTTTGAAACAGGTTCTCTCTATGTAGTTCTGGCTGTCTATGTAGTCTATGTTATCTCTATGTAGACCAGGCAGACCTCGAACTTACAGAGATCCCCCTTTCTCTGCCTCCCAAATGCTGGGATTGAAAGCATGTGCCACAATACCTGGCATGAGGGAATTTTCTCAGTCACTCAAAGTCAGAAGACCCACTTTTAATCAGGACATTTTTGGGGTGGGAAGAGCCACCTTTAATCTGGGCCACACTTCTGGTGGCGGCCTATATAAAAAAGGACATGGGAGAAGGAAGCTTGCTCTCTTTGCCTGCTTGCCCCCACTACCAAATCACTTCACTGGCATTAGAGCCTCCTTCTTCAGGCTGAGACGTCCAGCCTCATAAACTGAACAACTACTGGATTCTTAGACTTTCTCTTGGTAGACAGCCATTGTTGGACTAGCTAGATCACAGCTAACCACTCTAATAAATGCCATTGATAGATAGATAGATAGATAGATAGATAGATAGATAGATAGATAGATAGATAGATAGATAGATAGATAGATATTCATTCTATCCACTCTGTTCCTCTAGAAAACCTTAATACACCAGGTGATACATTTGGGCTGCCAACTTTCTGAGATAGAGTATCATGTATCTGAGGCTGACCTGGGACTCCAGATCCTAAGCTGAAACTCAAAACAGCCCAAACTTAGCTTAGAAACAAAAGTCTACCCTACATGACTGATTCAAGGATTACCCAGGCCGATGGTGATGGTGCACACCTTTAATCCCAGCACTTGAGAGGCTGAGGCAAGTGGATCTCTGAGTTTGAGGCCAGCCTGGTCTACAGAATGAGTTCCAGGACAGCCTGGACAACACAGAAAAACCCTGTCTCAAAAAACAAAACAAAACCAAAAAAACCTGTTTCAAGTATTACCCAAAAGGGAGCCTGAACCCTGAATAAGGAGAAAGAAACAAAGGCTTCTGGGCCCACTGTGGGTTGTTGTGATTCAAGACCAGAGACAGCAGATAACAATACAGGCACCAGGAAAGCTTTAGTGAGGATGAGGCAGGTCTTGGTCCAGTGTGCTAAGTGCAGCACCCACAGAGCCAGCAGGAGTAGTGAAGTCATGGTTCCCCCCTTGCTAGAGCTTAATACAAACCCCCCTGCCCCACAGGGCATCTGGGAAGAAGATGTAGGAGAGCGACCAAATCAGGCAGTAGAAGGCGGTGAGTGAGAACGGGGAGAAAAACAGCATGACCACACCTGCAAAGAGAGAAGCAGACTCTCAGTTTCATGAAGTGCCTCACGTGGCTCCTACCCCACCCTCGGCCCCTCACAGGTCTCTCACAGAGCTGAGGAAACTGCAGCAAGAGAAGCAAAAGCCCCGTGTTTATGTTCAGTTTAGTAAGTATCTGTAAGCCTCTAGTTGGGAGCTAATGCAATCTCAGGGTCCATTCTGTTTGAGCTCAGACCAGAAGCCAAGTTCTGGCCAAGACTGAATTCAAGTTGGCCAGAGCCTTTTTAGGGGGAAAACATCTTCCTGGTTGTTTGAAGTTTAACATGCAATGTTCCATGCTTGAGGCTGCTTACGGAGTGGCCTCAGGCTCATAACAATAGCACTGAGTAATCAGAGTGACTCACTCTGCTCAGGCTGTGCAAGTAGTCTGTGCTGAACAGCCACTTCCCTTCTCAAGTCTGGCATTCGGTACCTGCTAGGCAGTGGGTACCTGTGTGAGTCTCTGATGACCTTCCCTGCAAGACAATGTTTCATGTGCATGACCACAGTTTAAGGCTTGGGAAGTAGAGTGTGACTGTCTTCTGTGGTCACTTCCCACGCACCTTTTCCCTCTCGTGATTTTGAGTCACATCCTTTATCCTTTATTTTTGATTTTGTTTTAGTTTCTCTGTTATAGCCCTGGCTGTCCTGGAACTGACTCTATAGATCAGGCTAACCTAGAACTCGAGAGCTCCAACTACCTCTGCCTCTGAGTGCAGGGATGAAAGTCAGGTGTAACCTCCTGGCCCACCTCCTTGTGTTCTAACCAGTCTTCGCTATGAGCACAGCAGCATGCCCAGTCCTCCTAACAAATCACTGGACCTAGATCTAGTCTCAGGAACTCCCAAGACAATGGAATTTTACATGAAACACATCAAGCACAAGGACTCCAAAATTAGGGGCGCATCTACTCGGTACTGGATAATCTGCCAGGTGCTACCAATTGCTTCACTTAGACTTCATAATGCTCCCATGACTTAGAATTACCTCTATTTCCTCATAAGAGATCAGGAGGAAGTAACCTACACAGGGGCCTGATTCAAGGCCTGGCCTTTAAAAACTAGACATTCTTCCTCAGTTAACAAGAATATGGGGTAACAACAGTCTTATGGCCAGCTCTCATGTAGCTCAGGCTGTCCTCAAACTTGCTCTGTATCTGGGGATGACTTGAACTTCTGGTCCTTCTGCCTTCAGCTCCACAGTGCTGAGATTACAGGTGCGCACCACCACAGCCAGTGCAGTACCAGAGATCAAACCCCAGAGATCCAAGCAAGCCAAGCAAATACTCTGCCAACTGGACTACACGCCCAACCTGACCGACATGTATTCTGTGAGAACCTGTTAGATCGTAACAGGTGACCTAACAAAAGGTCACTTCCAGGGGAAAGAATCAGTTAATGTGCTAGAGTTTCAGCATAGTATAGTATAGTATAGTATAGTATAGTATAGTATAGTATAGTATAGTATAGTATAGAGACCAATCATGGATTTGCCGAGACAAGGAGGCAAAGTTTAAAGTCAGAATTGTCCTAAAAAATAGATGACATTATCTCCCCAACGCTAGCCATGGGCCAGCTCCTTGAAGCTCTGTAGGGAAGAGGGGTCCTCAGTCTAAGGTGACCGGCTGTCCCCAGGCAAGCGGAATATCTACAGCGTCCACTCTGAAATGTGCACAATACTGACATTAACAGGTGTCAGAATCTATGAGGTGCCATTTCCTCCTTAACTCATACAGCAAAGCCAACCAGGAGTCGCATGCTAAGAGTGTGGTTTATTTTGAGCAACGGGATCAACTCTAGGAACAATGACCTCTGAGGAAAACACTTGCTATGAGCTGGGGGAGGGGAGGTAGAAAAGATGGAGCCAGCAATCGCCATTTCCTGTCCAGGACCCTACACAGGACTACCTCATTGCCCCATTCAGTTGCCGTGAGCCTGTAAGCTTCAGGAACTTGGAACTGAGTTCAAGATGGTGAGGTGCTAGTCCGAGTTTATACACCCATACGCGGAAGTCAGAGCTTCAGCTGAGGCACATTTAGCTACAAACCCAGATTCTCCTCACCATTCTGCCTCTGCCACCTAGGGCACAGGAGAGTCAGCACCCAGAACTTGGTCAAGGAGGCTGTACTAATGCCACATAAGATATGAACCTGAAGGAAACATGCTGTACGACCCAGTGTGGATTGACAGCAAAGGGATAACGGGAGAAACTCAAGCCCCCAGGGATGCTCTTCTTGTTGGCTTGCACACCTTAAAGGAAGCCCTAACTCGGGACAAACTGTGAGCATCCTACATGAATTTCCTCCTTCAATGTCAGCTCTCATTCCAATACTTACTCGAGTCCAGTGGCCTCACTCCAGCCTTCACACCACCACTTCTGAACACCTCCCCCTGGTGCTCCCTTGTCTGTTCTGTTAGTCCAGTGACGCCTGGAAGCGGCTGCCCTCATCATATATCACTTGCTGCCTGGATCCCACCCAAGGCATCTTATTTGCCTTTAAGATCAAATCCCTAATCCTGCCCAGTCTGCCCACTTCACTGGCCTAAGTTTTTGTTACTGGCTTTCCACACAAGTTCAGCCACCCTGCTCCCTTCCAGCACCTTCTCGGCCTCCCATCATCACAAGACAGCAGCTTCTGCCTGAACCACTCTTCCTGCCCTTCTGTGAGCTCATCTCTCCAATCTCGCTCAAACATCCTCCCTGAAGAGCATTTCCTCCTCTCATGCCATCTCAGAGGATGACCAGCGAGTCACCCTGTGCCTTCCCAGAGCATCAAAACTGCTTGTAGTTACTTTATTGTTTCAGACAGAATTTCACTCTGTAGCTCAGGGACTCACTATATCTTGAACTTGCAATGATCCTCCAGCCTCAGCCTCCCAAGAACTCCCAGCTTTGTTTGTTCCCAGTTGTCTTCACCATTTTTATTCACTAGTTTGTTTTGCTTTTCAGTAACTTTCTTGGCTGTCTCAGGCAGGGACTATGTCTAGTTCGCCAGAGTGACCCCTGTACCTGCCACATAAGCATGCACCCCTAAATTCTACTGATCTCATTAACATGAAGTAGATATGTATTGGGCACTGGAAATCAGAACACGAAGAAAACGTCTGTGGGTGTGAGCACATTTAGTATTTTCAGGCATTTAAAGTGTGTTCTATGTTGGTTAACAACAAAGTTGACGGTGAAGGATACGTGAGGATGAAGCGCATGGACACTGCCGCTGGGAGAGACAGTGTGACCGTAAACACTGGCAGTGATTTGAACTCACCTCCCGTATAAACCACTTTTTTCCAGTTCTCGGACTCCAGGATTTCATCATGTGGGTAGCAACTCTGGTCGATCATGAACAGAATCATGAGTGAAGCCATGCAGCAGAGGATAAATGTGTTGCCTTTGGTCAGTAGGCAGGTGGAGGCCAAAACACAGGAAGCATAGGGACAAGGTAGACCTTTGTATGCAGGGGGCCCTCCTTCTAGGGAGAGATCAGAGAATGAGCTGTTTCCTGGCTCCAAGGACACCTATCAATTTGGGTCTCCTTTCCCTGAGCTACCAGATTCCCTTAGCCCAGGGGTGGGGAGGAGTATGTAGGTCATTTGGTTATTACAAGCTGATGCTGCACAGGTTTGGACTGGTTTCTGGGGGACAGCAGGCAATCAGATATACTCGGTGTGCCCATACCTTAACAGGTCCTTGGAAGGCCAGGCTAAGCTCAATGCTGGGTTTGCACCCCCTTTCTGTGTGGTCTTTCGAGCTGTCTTCACTACCATAGCTTCTTTTGTTTGGGGGAACTGGAGTTCTCTAGAACTCCATTTCTGGAGTGTGTCTACTATACAGATATAGTACAGAAGAGATATAACTCCTGAAGAAGCAAAGACTTGTTTCTCTCAGACAATACAGCCCTCAACCTCCAGCAGGCGTGGGACTCATGAGGAGGAGGAGGAGGAGTCCATGAGTGTCCCCTAGCTTCTGGCTCCCAGCAGTTTCTCCTGCCCCTTGATCCCTATCACAGTCCTGAGATAGACTGGGTTCCACTCACCAGTTGAGTAAAAACACAGGCGGAAGGAAGTGGTTAACACATAGATGACGGCCAGGAACCCATTCAGAGGCCCATCCACACCAAGAAGCAGAGCCGAGGCCAGGCCAAAGGTGGTGAAGACAGCGAAGTCGTTCAGTTCAAGTCCTGCTTCAGAGGTCAAGGTTCACTCACAGGCATGCAGTCTACACCCCAGCCTCTCTTGGGTGGCTGGAGCAGGGACAGCTGGGGTGCTGGGGTCTCAGAGGGCAGCAGCTGCTCCCTAAAGATGGTCTGTAGATCAAAGCCTGGGTCGTCCTCCCGCTCCCAGCTCTCTCTTCTGCTGGTCCTTGCCGCTCAATATGCAAGGCTTAGCACCTAAGTTCACAAGCCTCAGGACCTTTTTCAGGAAAAACCTTATATGGAAACATCTGCTGCTTTGCGTGGGGATGTCTCTCATCCTCTCACTGCCCCTCATCCCCTTCACTTCACTGATAAACCTACAGCGCATCTTCCTCACTAAGAATGAAGGTGACCCCAGGGAACACTTGGAAGGCAGGAAAGGATCAACAGCAAAGAAAATGCTTGATTAACTCCAAGTGAAATCTTACCTCATAAAACTCACAATAACCATAATAATGTACTACAGAGTATAAACAAGACCAGAATCCTTAGCAAAATCGCATAAACCAAAAAAAGAGGAAATGGGATTGGAGCAGAGGGGTGAGGGCGGGGGTAGGATGGGAAAGCCAGCCAGCCCAGAAGAAGGGTCCAGCCCAGGAGAAGGGTCCAGCCCAGGAGAAGGGTCCAGCCCAGGAGAAGGGTCCAGCCCAGGAGAAGGGTCCAGCCCAGGAGAAGGGTCCAGCCCAGGAGATGGGTCCAGCCCAGAAGATGGATCCAGGCTGCAGGAGATGGGTCCAGCCCAGGAGAAGGGTCCAGGCTGCAGACAGCCTCACTCCTGGGGCAGGATGGTTTCCTCTATTGGCATGTGAACAATTGGGGTGACTGGTGTCAGAGGGATGGACAGTAGTAGCCTGAGATAGATGCTCCCCCAGGGTAGGGATTAGAGGGCCCCAAGGTTGAACTCACCTAATTTGTGGCAGATGTGGAGGTGCCTGATCATCGTCCCTACTGCCATGTCTAACAGGAAGCTGATCAAAAGCATCCAGGAAGCACAGAGGGATTTCCTAGAGTGCAGGCCAGCAGGGCAGCTTCATGTAGTCCCCACTGGACAAGCGCACACTCAATGCCTACGCTTCTCTCACTCACATCCCTTCCGGCATACACTGCTCTGAGTATTTTACTCACCCCCTCGTAGATGGCTCTATCCCTCCCAAACTCCCAATACATAGTCTTTTTATAATTCTTTAAATGTTATGTGTCTGAGTTGTGTTGCCTGCATTTGCATCTGGACACCACATTCAATACACTGCCCGGGAAGATCAGAAGATGTGGGATCTCATGGGACTGGAGTTACAAACGACTGTAAACCACACCATGTGGGTGTGGATAAGCAAACCCAGGTCCTCTAGAAAAGCATCCAGTGCTCTTAACCACTGAGCCATCTTTTCAGCCCCAACCAATAGTTTAAAGAGGTTCCCTGACACCCCCAAACCCTCCAGTAATCACCAAAGTCCCTTCCAACTCTTCTTTCTTAGTGGGGGAGGGTGTCTCGAGACAGGGTTTCTCTGTGTAGCTCTGGCTGTCCTGGAACTCGCTCTATAGACCAGTTTAGCCTCAAATCCAGTGATCCACCTGCCTCTGCCTCCTGAGTGATGGGATTAAAGACGTGCGCCGCCACCACCACCCAGCTCCTTCCAATTCTTAAGCCTCAACATATGTGACAGCACAGGCTCCTTCCTCGTTCCTAGTGCAGCCTCTACCACTCTCCCCCTGTGGCTCTTCAGATAAATTACTGTTTGTCTGTGTCTCTTTCTCCACTCATGAAATAAAGGATTTGTGCTATGCCCTCTCCTCTCTTCTCCCCTCCTCTCCTTTCCTTTCTTTCATTCTGTGGTGGTTTGAATGAAAATGTCCCCCATAGCTCACACATTCAAATACTCGGTCCCCAGTCAGTGGAAGTGTTTGGAAAGGATTAGGTGTGGCCTTGTTGAAGAAGCTGTGTCACAGGGACAGACTTTGAGGTTTCAAAAGACTCCTGCCATTCTCAGTGTCACTCTCTCTGCCTCTGGCTTTCAGATCAAGACACGCACCCTCAACTGCTTCTGCCGCCTGCCTTTGCTCTGCCGCCATGGACTAAACCCAGCTAAACGCTGTCTTTCCTAAGTTGCCTGTCATGGTGTTTTGCGACAGCAACAGAGAAGGTAACTGAGACACTTGTTCTTCAGGAGCCTCTGACCCTGAAGGGTTTCTCAGTGAGACCTGGGACTCGGTGGGGCAAGGCTGGATGGCCAGTGAGCCCCACAGAATCTCTGCCTCTCCAGCACTGGGATCCTGAGGGCACAGCCCTGTGCTCAGCTTTCTTCCATGGCTGCTCAGAACTGAATGCAGGCCCTCATGCTTGGGCCACAAGCACTTTATTGCCTGAGAGATCTCCCCCAAACTTTGGATCCTCCTGCCTCCACCTCCCAAGTTCAGGGATTACAATTTTATGCTACCATATCTAACTAAATTCTGACCTTCCTACAATGTTAACCATCTGGTACTTTTTGTTTTTTTCTTCTTCAGTACTGGAGACTGAAGCTCAGACCTCACACATTCCAGGCAAACGCTTTTCCATGAGCTATCCCTGGTCAGGGTTTGCGTGTTCTTTCCATTTCTGAGCTTTAGATTAATTCCATTTGGCCTGAGATCACCTTCTTTATGGCTTCTAGTCATAGGCTAGAATGCAGACAGACCCTCTAAGAGAGCCTGAGAATCCTATGCATTCTGTTGTTCTTGGACAAAGTGTCTGCAGCTGTCAGCCACAGCCAGACATGGGAGGGTGTGGCCAAGATGAATATACTTGCTGATTTTCTGTGGATGAGCGATAGGTGTTGACATTTCCACCTGTAGTATGGATCTGCCAGTGTCTGCCAAGGTCTCCTGGGTTTGGTGCATGTGTGGCAAGGATCCATCAGTGTCTCCCACATCCTCTCATTCCCTCACTGCACCTCATCCATCATGAGATGCTCCCATATGGTCCCTTGGTGAGCGACCACACAGTCCAAAGGGAACCTGCCCACGGAGGTCTACTGCCAACCCTGCACTGCATTACGATGCTTAGGTGACCCAGCAGAAGCAAAGAGAGTGACCTCAGCCATCCCCAAACAACTTCAACATTTGTTTAGACTACAACTGAGTTCTAAAGGGACCTGAGGCTAAATGAAAATAACAGAACCTACAATCATAACACAAAATTACCCTCTCAGCGGACTTGGCTAAACTGAGATTTTCCTACCACAGATGTGCATTCTCCGTTTATTAGATTCCAAGTTCATGGGTGAAAACAGATACAGAAAAAAAGCTACATGCTGGTCCTGGAGAATCAGGCACACCAGGAGTGCGTCAGAAAGTTTCCTTCAAAGAACTGAGCTGCCGGGCTGGAGAGATGGCTCAGTCGTTAAGAGCATTGCCTGCTCTTCCAAAGGTTCTGAGTTCAATTCCCAGCAACCACATGGTGGCTCACAACCATCTGTAATGAGGTCTGGTGCCCTGTTCTGGCCTTTAGGCATACACACAGACAGAATATTGTATATATAATAAATAAATAAATATTAAAAAAAGAAAAGTATTAAAAAAAAACTGAGCTGCCAAAGGCCTCAAAACAGAACCCAACTTACAAGAACATAAACTGCTCCTGCTTTCTTGGTGGCACCTTAAGTAGGACAATCTCCAGAACAGTGCTAACGTTGGGTATTCAAGTCGTATGTTCTCATTCAAGAGCCAGAAAATAAGAGTGAAGCCAAGTGAGGTGACTCACCTACAGTCCCAGAGTTGGGAGGTGGAAGCAGAAGGATCCGAACTTCAAGGCCATCCTAAGCCACATAGTGAGTTCAAGACCATCCTGGACTCAATTAGGGAGAGGAAAGAGGTGGGGGAAGGGCCTATAAATACTACTATGCATCTTTTTTTTCTCCTACAGCCATTCTGAACTGCTATAGCTTGAAGGAAAAAGGAAGATTAATTATAACACAAACTCTTCATGGTACAAAAGGAGACCGAGGCTCAGAGATGAACCGAGATGAAGTCACTTACCAGAAAGGTAGCAACATGAAGGCCATGATCCTGACTTTGAAACCCCAAGTAGATCTTTCAGCCACAGTGGCTAGGTCTTTCGAGTCTGCCTCCCCTTTCTCAGGCTAAGAGCAGGCTGTGCCCCAGACCTACCTGCTGAAGCTGCAGAAGATGGAGAAGAGCCCCAGGACCATGTTGGCCAGTGACAAGGCATTAATAACATCCTTCCAGGAAAGTTCCGCCACCTGAGGAATGGTCTGCTCATGGCTCAAGATCTGCTGACCTGTGGACCAGGAGAGAGGTGCACAGGGTTCCCAAGGTCAAGGGGTCTTGAGAGAGCTCTCAGAGACCCCATCCCAGAACTGCCTCTCCACATCCTATCTCACTGATTGAGAATACAAGTTAGCAAGGAGACACCAGAGATAAGCTCAGCAGTAGGGCAGGTGAACGCGCATGGTCATCCCATCCTCCCTTACCCTGGTCCCATGGCACAGACATCCTCCCAGGAGCCTTTTGACGCCTCAGAGGCCTCCGTCTGAGAGATAGGGCTCGTCATAGATTAATGGCTGACTAAGAGAGGCTATGCCACTCTCTCAGAGACCTCAGAGCACACCACAACACTGGTCCCATCTCCAACAGAGATGGAAATCAGCTCCACAGAATGGATGTGGCAGCATTCAGTGTCTCCCCAGCACCGCCCACTGTTCTGTCCTCTGGTCTGGGCTAATTTAAAGGGTATACTCTTTCTTCCCCTAGTTTATGAATGAAGAACCTCAAGTTCAGCAAATTGGCAACATCTGCTCAATGTCACACAGTAAGTCAGTAGAAGCAAACCCCGCTGCTTGATCCTCATCTGCTGCTGTTTCTGGCGGCAGCAGGAGGTGGTTTGGAGGCTAGACCTGAGGAGGTCACTGGGATAGCCTTACCAGATAGCCTCTGCATGCCAGCACAGGCCACGGCCAGGCCTTTGACCACCATGGCATCTCTCACAGCAGCAGAGAACCAGCTGGGCTATCCATCTTCACAGTCTTGACTTTGTTTTTACACTATGCCCAAACAAATGTGCTCCTTACACATCAACCGTTTGTGTCCTGAGACAGACAAGCCCCACTATTGAGATAAACACATCAGTCACACAGAGTAGCCCTACCCTTGAGACGTATGAGTAATTCTCCTTCTCACATTCATTTTCTCTTAAATCCTTCACTCATTTCGAGGCTCAGGCTTGGCCTCCAAACAGGTCCTCTGGACAGTTCCCAGCCCTTAAGGTCTGAGCAAGAATTGAGACAAGACCAGATGTGGCTGCACACATCTTTATTCCTAGCATCTGGGAGGCAGAGACAAGTGGATCTGTAAGTTCAAGGCCAGCCTGGTCTACATCATGAATATCCAGGACAGACAAAGTTACATAGTGAGTCCTGTCTCAAATAAATAAATAAATATAAAAGGGGGATTGAGACAAACTACGATCTTTAAAAAAAGAAGAAAAAAAACTGCCACCAAGATGTCCAGTGCTACAAGGGGCTGGACTTGGGTCTGGGACTGGAATATCCTAAGGCATCACTGAAGGGCTTGTTGTTCCCATAGGCAGCCTCAGTCACCCAAATCAACAACTGTGTGACCAAAGCCATCGGGATTAACACCTAAGATAGGAAATGATGGGGGCTGGAGAGATGGCTCAGAGGTTAAGAGCATTGCCTGCTCTTCCAAAGGTCCTGAGTTCAATTCCCAGCAACCACATGGTGGCTCACAACCATCTGTAATGAGGTCTGGTGCCCTCTTCTGGCCTGCAGGCATACACACAGAAAGAATATTGTATACATAGTAAATAAATAAATATTTTTAAAAAAAGATAGGAAATGATGTAAGACTGGGAAAGCTGGGAGTGAAAGGGAGATTTTGGCTGCACCACCCCACTCCATCAATCTCCACAGCCATCTCTCCTGTTTCGAGGCAACCAAGCCCTGCAGGACTGGATACTCAGTGCCTGGGCCAAGCCCTGGTCACCTGCCAGTCCACCTAACATCGTCTTGAAGAACAGCAACTCTGTCTCTGCCGCTCAGGGCAGGTGAGCAGATGGCCAGTCTTCCAACAGACGCTGCCTCATTTGTGCTAATTCACAGATGTTTTAGCCCTAATTAATGATCCGTCACCTGCTGTACCGTCTATCCCGTCCACAGAGCATTGGACACCTGGGATCCCCTTTGGTCCTGTGAGCTCAGTCTGGCAAGGGCTGTCATCCCTGTTTATATATCCCAAGGAAGGCAAGCACAACAGAGAGGGGAAAGCCTTGGAAGCAGTCACTTGGAAGTTACAGGATGGGGCTCAGTTCTGCCTTGAGTGTTCTCTGTACTCTGCCGTCTGTCAGCAAACAGGAGTGTTTCTCAGGCCCTATGCTTAGTCTAAGCTAAGTGAACCCCTGGGCTGCTGCCTTCAAAGAACAATCAGTCAGTCTGTCTGTCTAGAGCAGTGACCCTTCTAGGGGGTTAAATAACCCTTTCACAGGGGTCACATATCAGATATTTATGATTCATAATAGCAAAATCACAGTATGAAGAAACAACAAAAATAATTTTATAGTTGGGGTCGCCACAACATGAGGAATTATATTAATGGGTCGCAGCTTTAGGCAGTGGAGAACCACTGGTCTAGAGAAATGAGACACAAGCACACAATTTTACAGATGGGAAAGTGAGCCTTCCAAATAGGAAAGGGCTTGTCTCAGAAAAGGTGGGGCCAGGACTTGAACTGGGTCTCCCCTTTCTTGGTTAAATGTGATTTGTAAAAACTATACACAGGTGGGGCTGGAGAGATGGCTCAGTGGTTAAGAGCATTGCCTGCTCTTCCAAAGGTCCTGAGTTCAGTTCCCAGCAACCACATGGTGGCTCACAACCATCTGTAATGAGATCTGGTGCTCTCTTCTGGCCTGCAGGCATGCATACAGGCAGAACACTGTATACTTAATAAATAAATCTAAAAAAAAAAAGAAAAGAAAAACTAGGCCGAGCAGTGGTGGCACACGCCTTTAATCCCAGCACTTGGGAGGCAGAGGCAGGCGGATCTCTGTGAGTTCAAGGCCAGCCTGGTCTACAAGAGCTAGTTCCAGGACAGGAACCAAAAGCTACGGAGAAACTCTGTCTCAAAAATCCAAAAAAAAAGAAAAAAAAAACTATACACAGGTCCCAGGAGCAAAAGGCTGGGGATTTGAGAAGAAGGGCAGTTTAAGTCCCTGAAAGAGGGAATAATCTCCTCGCTCCTACGGCAGAACACGTGTTAGGAGCAAATCTGATGCTTGGTGCTGCGGACACACAGATGACTGTGAACTGATCTCTAGGAATAGTCAAGCAGAGGATGCAACCCAGCATGGAAGAAGAGACAGGACCACGTGAGCACCGAAAGGGACTGGCCTGCCTAGGGGAGGCTTTCAGAGGAGGGGTAGAATCTGCCCCAAGCAGATTCGGTCATATGCCAGGTTCTCGAATCCCTCTGTGGAGCCCAGCCCTGCTTAGCTCTCCAGCTTCCCCTCTCCGGTCCGGCTGAAACCCTTCTCTGGGGTCCATTCTTAGGTCTTGGGTTGGTCCTTTTGAGGAGCCTCCTAACAGCCCACAGAGCCTATAAATGCTTATCTTGGAAGATTTCTTGTGCTCACCGTGCAGCACCTGGCATTCTGTACTGGCTTCGCCTACCTTGTCTTCCTTTTTTCCTAGAGGGGACACAACTTGAGTGCAGACTAGGGTCCCCTGTGCCAAGCATGAGGCCTAACAATAAAAGAGCTCAATGTTAGTTAATACAATACACCACTTAGGTCCTGTAGCTGCACGGATCTAATGTACCCAGAATCTAGCCCTCTTCGTTGAGGCCTCCAAGAAGCCATTTTTGATGAAGACCACACACACACACACACACACACACACACATCCCCTTCAGCTCAATCCTTACTGTTCACTTATTCTTTCCGATGCCTCTCTAGGCTAGACTTTTTCTTTTTGGTAAATAGAACAAGACCTGTGTGCTGCCCTTGGAAGATACAGTCTCCATGCACGAGGAGCTTGAAGAGACATGTTACATGTTATGTAAGTAGGGCATGTTCCAGTTGCCGTGGGTATACCGGGAAGCAAAGACCAAGTTTGAGGCAAGGTCAAGGGAGGATATCGACAACGTGGTGACATTTATCAGGGTCTCTAAGGATGGGGGAGGGTTTATTGCCAAAGAGAATTAAAAATACAGTAAGGTCCTGGCTCCCCAAAGCCAGGTGACTGAAGATCAAGTTGGTGAGGTCTAAGCTGGCGCCCTCCCGGAGGTGGCTGTGGGCCAACCCTGTGATGTCTGGGAAGGAAATAGAAAGAGGGTTGGTAAGAAATTGAGGAACGGAAACTGAAGGTCAAACCGCAGCGCCGAAGTCGCAGACAAAGTTCACATGACTGTGGGTTTCTAGAAAGAGGAATGAGTGAGGAGAAGGGTTCCCTCACCAGGCACCATGAGTGGCCGGTGAGGATGAAGGTATATTTTCCAGCAGTGGTGTCTCTTGTCCTTCTTCATCACGCACACTGCCACCCCTTCCCTGGAGGCCAGAGGCCATCTCCAGCAGAAACCTGCCCGCTTGAGAACAGGACACAACACTGCTCTCTCGCCAGCTTCCCCGTGGGTTGTCCGGGTAACCCCGTTAAACCTAATTCTGTGGGATGACGAGGGGTTGGCTGGCTTGATGTCCCAGTACCTCTTTATTGCCCAACCAGCTCCACGTCAGTCGGGAAAGCTCACCTGGGGATCAGACATTCCTAGGTGGGGCTGGAGCCCCGCAGCACTCCTTCCTGCTGCTGTTGAGGCAGAGGGGTCCAGCCCAGGCAAAGGTGCGTGGATGTGGGTCCAGTCTCTTAGCCTGGCTCTTAGCTCACAATCCCGAGGTCAGGGGAGGGGCTGAGGGGTCTTAGGGCAGAGGCACCAGCGCCTCAATTTACAGATCTTGCTGTGGGCCGCTAGAGGCGGGGCATGGCGGACTCTCAGGGGGAGGGGTCTGCTTTCTCTATCCGCTGGATAAAACCACCGTTCACTGAGGGCTTCCGCTTAGTGCAGAGACCCCGCTGGTTGAGTGCCTGGGATTGGAGGTGGGCTGGGAGTGAGTTGAAGGACTATAAAAAGCAGGCTGGGGTCTCCATTATGAAGAGCCCCATGAGAGTCAGCTCCGAGCAGGTATGGCCTTTCATAGGACTGGTTCTTTGTACCTACGAGGCGGTGTAGACATGTAATAACATTTCTAAGAGGGAGGAGGACCTGAGGAACTGGGGCCCAAGAATGAAGACAATGTTTTTAGGTCAGGTTCTTTCAGAAAGGTGGTTCTGGCAGTCTGTAAAGAAAGGACGCAGTAAGATGGAAGCTATGTCAGGGATGGGGAGGCAGCCAGTGTGAGAGGAACCCTGCGAGTGTGAGGAAGGCCCTGAACAAGGACACAAGCCTTCATTCTTTGCTTTAAGACACTGTCTCACACTGTAGACAAGATTAACCTGAAACTGCATAGCTGAGGCTGGCCTTGTACTCGTGTGATCCTCCTGCAGCAGTCTCCCACGTACTGAGATTGCAGGTGTGGGACACTCAGCCTTGGAAAGAAACAATGTTGGACGATGTTCTAAGTAGGGTCCACCCTTACCTGTCCCACATCCACTCCACACTAAGGATAAAGTACACCAGCAGGAGTATCCAGAGCCCAGAGAATATGCAATAGAAAGGGTGGGGCTAAGAGGCCATGTGACACAACAATCAGCAAGGGAGAGAGGACCTAACTGAGCCCAGAGGCCATCAGACACTGGGCTGGAGGACATCCATGGTATTTCCCTGGGTCTTAGACTGGCCCTGCCAGTCAAGGAAATGGTGGATCAACAAGTTCATTTACTGTCGGCTCTAACCAACCCCAACTGGGTTGGGGATTGTAGGCTTATTATAAGCACTTGCTCAGTGTACTCAAAGGCCCTAGACTTAATCCCTAGCACCTAACATTAAAATAAAAACTTGCAGAGCTGAGACCAGAAAAGAATCTGACACTAAAGTCAGACCTGGGTGTCTCTAAACTAAAACAGGCAGGAGTCTGAATTGGGAGGGTGGAGGGCTGGCAAGATCGTGCTACAGTGCAGTCAACACCACTGCCCTTTGCGGTCTCTGTGGAGGGTCACGTGGAGCCTGGGGATGTTTTGAAACAGATGTTGGGATACTGCTAGTGATAAAGGATGCTGCTGGTGGTCTCTGTGGAAACACTCAGAGTGGGGAAGGAAGCAAGGAGACCCACCAGGAAACTACTGCCTTAGGCTAGATATGTAGGTGGCTTTTTTCCCCAAGGGAAAAGGGGGTCAGATGTGGGGATGTATTTTAAAAGCAGAGCTGATTGGCATGCAGAGAGCAAATGGAATAAGGGATAGCGTAGCTCTTGTGAACTAAATAACGTGAGATAGGTGACCGCGGGAATGCCGAGGATGTGAAAGGCTTCGGGGTAAACAGAGTTCCTGTGGACACATTAAGTTTGTAATGATTGAGTCAAGTAGAGGTCAAGTATAGCAGCAGGACAAATGTGCACGAACAGAACACAGATTGAAGCTTGGAACGTGTGAGCTGGCAGCTTAAGGGTGCTAAGGCATGGGAATGGGTTAAAGCATGCAGGAGGGAGAAAGTGCCAAGAACCTGGCCCCAGAGGAAGTTTGGATTCAGAAAAGGTAAAGTAGAAGAGATCAGGATAAGACAATATTCCAAATCTAGATGAGGACAAGCACTTTTGTGGGAGCCCCAGCCTCAGTGCCCCTTCCGATTTCTACCTGGATGGGTTCTGACACACTTTCAAGTAGTGAGCGGCCCCACTGAATCAAATGTTTACAACCATCCAAGTCCAGTTTCTCCAGGCAGGCACTCTAAGCACCAGCTCCTTACGAAACAAACTTATCTTCGGCACACATGGTGAATGCCAGAGACATGGGTTCAGTTGTTTATGCATAGTATAACGTTGGGGAAATTACTTCTCTGGCCATGGCTAACCTCTACGTGCCAAACACTGAACACTGAGTGAGCGCTTCCCACAGTAGCTCACACTTTCATCGTGCTTTTATTTGATTTTGGAGGCTGAGTGTATGTACACATTCTCAGAAAGGCTGTCCACCTTGTGGGTTTTTTTTGGGGGGGGGGTTGGCTGAGATCCACCAACTAGGCTAGGCTCATCAGTGAACTCCATCCTGCCAGCACTGAGATTACAAGCATGTGTGACCATGCCCACATTTTTTTT
>NC_022016.1:63769812-63778278 GCF_000317375.1 Microtus ochrogaster | reverse complement strand
AGATGGTTGTGAGCCTCCATGTGGTTGCTGGGAATTGAACTCAGGACCTTTGGAAGAGCAGGCAATGCTCTTAACCACTGAGCCATCTCTCCAGCCCCATGCCCACACTTTTTAAATTCAATTTTATGTGCACTGGTGTTTTGCCTGCATGAGAGGGTGTCAGATCCCCTGGAACTGGAGCTACAGACAGGTGTGAGCTGCCATGTGGGTGCTGGGAATTGAACCTGGGTCCTCTGGAAGAGCAGTCAGTGCTCTTAACTATCAAGCCATCACTCCATCCCCCATGCCCAGATTTTTTAATGTGGATGCTGAGGATCAAATTCAGGTCCTGTTTTTGCAAAAAGTATTTTATTACTTATCTCCCCAGTTCCTCATACACCTTTTTTTCACTTCTTCAAAACAGACGCTCCCTTGTTGCTGTGCAAACTAGTCTGAAACTGCCATCCAGACCCCTGCCTCAGCCTTCTAGGCTCTGAGTACAGGTGTGTACTAGAGACATGCATGCATCCCACACTGGCCAAACTCCTTGTGTGTGTCACCTCTGTAGAGCTCTAGAACACTGCTGGGGTGGCTATGACTGTGGTTATCACTGGACTCAAAGCAAACACAGCCTTGCTTAACCCTGACCTTATCACTGCTATCTGAATAGCCAGGAGCCACGTTCTGAACTGGAAATGCTCCTGCTCAGACCTCCTAGGTGTTGGGCCACATGAAGATTAAATCAGATAAAGGGAACATCTGATAGAACTAAAGTTCCCTAGACAGCATCATGTCTTCATCTATGGCTAGTATCATCCATGTTTGGGGAACAAGTCTTGAGAAGGTAAATACACAAGTAAGGCCTCCTTCCAGACCCCTAGGATGGAGAGGCGCTTAGTCAGTGGCTACCCAGTGAGCCTGGGCAGAGTCAGCAAGGTAGATTCTTGAAGCAAATACAGATCACTATTTATGCTAGAAAATATCAGAATGTCTGTAACAGGGTCCCAGATGTTAGCACAACTGACTCCATGATGGAAGTATCATTCAGGCTATAAAACATGTAGATAGCACCATCTGCCAAGTTGAAAACAAAGACCTAATCCATCAAAGTCCATAGTTCTGGGAAAGTCTCTAAATGCACTAACTTTCCATTTTGGCTTCTGTAGCTCTGCTTCTGGCTGACTATGCTTGTTAACTGATGTCAACCCAGGACATGGATTTTGTACTTGAAAGGTCACCCAGAGAAAGGCTTGAGGGTACATTGGGATCCCTGAATAGCCAGTGTAGTCACCAGCGGGCTAATAAGACTTTATATTGGCTTAAACCCACGTCCAAGTGGTCTTTGGTGAATACCCCATGTCTTTCTCTTCCACATTTTGTTGAATGAATCAACACACTTTAACCAGAAATTCAAGAACTGCCCAAGATCCCCTCCTCTCACGCATGTCCTCACATTTTATTAGCTAACAAGGCAGTCTCTCGCACTTCAACATGCTACGCATCATCACATCAGGCGGTGCTCACTCTAAGTCACACCACTGTTATGTAACTCTAAGGGGAGAAGTCAAAACCAAACAGGGAATCAGAGGGATGGCTCAGTGGGTGGTGAGTGCTTGCTGCTCTTGCAAAGTCTTGATATCTCTAGCCTCTGCGGGTATCTGCATATGTGCCCAGATTCTTCCCCCCCCCCCAAAAAAAAACCAAAGTAACAAGCCACTGACTTCTAGGAACACTCGAATTCCAGATATATAAACACAGAGGAATTAATTCCACTGTACAACTGACATAAGCTGGCACCTCACACTCCAGTGCTGCTAGCTGGCTTCGAGTCCAGGAGTACAGACCTTGGTTCCCGTCCCATTGCCCCAGCCAGCGTTCACTTCAGCTGCTGTACTTCCAAAGTGGCCAGGCTGCCATCAACGCCCTTCATGTTATTTTTGTCAACTGCATTCCTCTTCCTGGCACTGACCTCTTTAGTTAGAGTTTTCTAGCCAGGACAGTCTTACCACACCCCTTGTAAAGACCAGGATGACTTTGCTTGATGAGGTTAAGAGCATATCCAATAAATTCCACCCAAAAAGACCCTCCCTAAGCCCCGAAAGACAAGCCTCCCATAATACACTGGAAGTCTTCCTGTATTCTACAATGGCCTATGCATACCTCCACTAAGTCCTTGTACCACGTTTTAATTGCTAATCTGCTTGTTCCCCTAGCAGACTGTGTGCTTCTTTGAAACAGGGCCCTGTGCTGAGATAATGCTCTAGAACCTGGAAATGAGAAGGCACTTAGTGCTTAGGAAATCACCAGGACAGAGGGATGAGGGCTGTCAGAGAGTAGCTGCTGCATACACTCATTGGCCCTAATCCCCCATTCGTCATCCCTCAACCAGGCAGATTAGCCAGGTAAGAGCACTGGCACTACCTGGTGGCCAAAATGGGAAGTACATCTTCTTGGACAAGAAGTTTCTCTTTGGAAACCACTGATCTCCAGGCACAGCTCGCTGTTGGAAATACCAAAAGCGAGAGAAATCTACATTTTTAGTGATTCAGCGTGATACTGCACGCCAAAGGATCTGAGAAAGATAGAGTGAACTGGAATGTATCCAGGAGGTTATTCTGCCAGTGCTGTGTGCAGTCCAGATCCGTGGTATCAACACCATCCAACCACAATCGCCTTTTACCCAAAACCGGTTACCTTTCCTGTCTCAATACTGATCTCTGCCTCCTGATCTCCTCGCTCCTGTGTAATGCTCTCCCCTAAATGTAGGCTGGCCTAGAGATTGACTTCTAGACAATACAGCAAAGATGGCATTTCTGTGGTGTGACTCCACAGGCTGGAACCTCCGTTCTGCTCGTGAGCTCCATCCTTTCTGATGCAGAGTGCACCTATGTTTTCAGGGACACCTGTGGTAAGAAGCTGAGGGAGACCTCTATCTATCCATTAGCAGGTAGCCCAGCAATCTCCAATGAACCAAAATTCGGCCAAAATAACGTGAGCTTGGAAGCAGATAGTAAGGCCCAGAGAATCCAGCCCTAGCCAAAAACCTGATTACAGCCTAGCAGTACCAAAGAAACCCTGAGGCTGAAGACAGCGAAACCACGAATAGGTGGGTGTCGCCTTAAACCACTAGCCCTGCGACAATGCTTACCAACTTACAAACTACGCACTACTCAAAACCATTAATACCAGGTCAGAACCTCCTCAAGACCTGGGCAACATTCCGGAGTCAGGATCCAAAACATCCCAGGAAAGTCTACCAGGTCAGAACCTCCTCAAGACCTGGGCAACATTCCGGAGTCAGGATCCAAAACATCCCAGGAAAGTCTACCAGGTCTGCAGCTTCCCAGCGAGGGGCTTTCCACAGCTCACACAAGACAGTTCTGTGTGAACAGAATGGCCATGTTCCTTGCTAGATTTCGGCTTCTTCTTGTGCTAGGCATGGACCACTTCTAGCTCACAAGGTGCACTGTTCATAAGGGAAGCCGTAAACACCAAGACAGTGTATAGCCAAAGTTGGGCCTGTGGGCTCCAGTACATATTCCTCACGTTCTTCAGAACACATTACAGTAGATGACACTGCAATGAAGAAGCAGTCACTCTGCTTATGCTATAAATTGAAACGAGGTAGAATCCAAAAAAGTCCACTCATAAGAGTTTTGGGCACAAAAGGCCCCGTTCGGTACTGTTTGTGTGCAGTACTGGAGATGGAACCAGAGCCCGATGCATGCTGTGTAAACACTTTCATACGTGCTATGTAAACATGCTAACATTAAGCTACATCCCCGGTCCCTCTGCAGTTCATGACTTATTCAGTAAGCAATAAACATGAGTTTCAATCAGTGTTAACATGTTAGGTGTGATGGTTCAGTCCACTAAGGAGGCTAAGGCAGGATTATCACATTGATCAAGGTTAGCCTGTGCTAGTCAGCTGCAGGCTAACCTGGGCTACAGAAAACCTATAAATAAATAATCCCAGTGAAGTCACAATCTGTGGACAGGTGAGTGGTTTTTCTTGTTTTCACCCCCACTGCTCTACTCTCTTCCAGTCTCTTTTTGAAAAGATTTTAAATGTATGAATATGTATATCTGGGTGTCTGGATGGCTCATGGAAATCAAGTGTTATGAGATCTCCTGGAGTTAAGAGCTACAAGTGGGCCAGGCGGTGTTGGTGCACACCTTTAATCCCAGCACTCAAGAGGCAGAAGCAGGAGGAACTCTGTGAGTTCGAGGCCAGCCTGGTCTATAGAGCGAGTTCCAGGATAGACTCCATAGTTGCTGAGAAACCCTCTCTCGATAAAAAATTAAAAAAACAAAACAAAACAAAACAAAAAGGGTAGTTGTGAGCTGTCCAACATGGGTGCTCGGAACTGAGCTCGGGCCCTCTAGCAGAGCTGCAAGCACCCTGAACTGCTGACCCCTCTCCAGCCCTTCCACACTCTATCTTAAAAATGCCATTTGATGGGCTTGTCCTGCGGGGTGCTGAGCTCAGGCTGTCCTAAGGAGGCTTCAGAGTGGGTTCAGACAGTAGCAGCCTTTGCGACCTCTTCCAGCCCTAAGCATCTGCGAGGTTTAGGATGGCTGCCTCAGTCTCCAGTCACTCTCACGAGGCAGGAAGGGCAGGAGGGCGAACCAGAAGGACGCTATGAGGACTGAAACTCTAGAATCAGCACTCTCACCCAGCCATGCCAAGTTGTCTGTTTCTTTTAATCCTCCATAGGCAACACTGCAATTCCTGAACCAACCTTAAATTGGCACAGCACCTACGTAGACAGCTTCAATACCAACCTGACACAAAAGACAGGAAAATGACCCAGCAGCTTGTTGTGGGAAGAGAATTCTTCCTTCCCCAGTGCTGAGGTGAAGGAAAGCACTAGCTGCTAATCCTCTGAAACCAAGTGACTGGGCATCAGTGGGCCCAGGAAGATCCCACAGGAGTTCAGCGATTCCATTCACCATCCTTACCTGGTGAATGTCTACATTCACCAGGCTTTCCTCCAAGAAGTTCATGACTCACCCCAAAACCCAAAGTCCCCATGAGCCACACACACACAAGGAAGAGAATGTGGACAAGGAGATGGTTGGTGTTGGTCAAGCCTTTGTCATGAGCACTGTTCCTCAGAGCCACACTCAGTGAGTTAGTCCCTGGAAGGTGGGTTCAGTGCATGGGGGCAAGGCCATGGGCTGGTTCAGCAACTTGTCCATCATGCCAATTTTAGCATCTTGCTTCTCAATGTCTTCGTATGGAGTCCACGACAAGTCATGTTGCAGCTTGTAGGCACCAAGGAAGTCATGTGGACAGCCTGCTCCCCATTCCTAGAAGGCAAAGGAGCAATCCTCAACAGATTGAGAAGTGAACAGGGCTCTTTCTCTACATAGACTTCTTTTTATGCTTTTCACTTCAGACTACTCAAACCATCATTGGAAGTTATATTACACATCAGAAATAATGAGTATCACCAGGTGGTGGTGGCGTACACCTTTAATCCCAGCACTTGGGGGACAGAGCCAGGCAGCTAGATCCCTGTGAGTTTGAGGCAAGTCTGGTTTACAAAGTGAGTTCCAGGAAAGCCAGGACTGTTACACAGAAAAACCCTGTCTTGAAAAACAAAAACAAAGAAAAAAAGAGAGAATATCATTCAAGCACACACACAACTTTTCATCATATCGGGGCTCACATCACTTCACTTTCTAGGAAACCACTGACCAAGCTGCAGGCTACATTTTCATACAAACATGCCCAGCATTTCTCAAAGGCTGGAGCTGGTCTGGAGTTAAGAATGAATGTTCTTACCTCTGGAGAAATGATGGAAAAGTACTGCTGGCCACTTTCCCGCTGGTAAAGATAGTAAATGCTGCCAGGTTTTTTCACCATATTACAAGCCACGTGGTGTAAGTCAGCATCTCTGCGAGCATCTTCCAGTACCTGCCAGCCACACAGGTAAGGCAGGGGATGAGTCAGAGGTACCCAGCCTCACCCACATTACCCTAACCAAAGCACAAACTCCAAGCTTGCAGTCTGGTTCCCCAGCAGCAATGGCTCACTACTGGGGTGCAAATGGTTTGGAAGAATGGAGGTTACACAAGTTGCTGTGCTGGGAAAGCTATTAGAGGGGTAAGATTTTAATGCTGCTGTGGCTGACTTGGGGGATTCTAAGTTCTTCTTTTCCTGGGTCAAGTACATTTCTTAAGAAACTCTTCCTCCATTAAAAAGCTTCATCTTACCTTTCTCCTGCATAGGAAACAAAACCCACTTCTGCTTAACTTCTGTTATGGTTCAGATGTCATTTGTCTCCTAAAGGATGCTAGGAGCCTGGCCACCAGCAGAGTGACATAAGAGGGAGGGCACTGCCCTCAGAAGGGAATTCTGGGGAGAGCGACGTGAAGACGCAAACCAGGACTTGATGTTGTAAAAGCCAGGGCCTGACACCTGAATCTGTAAACCCGTTTCAAGATGTGTCTGCTCTCCCACACATGCTCTGCTGTTTTCCCCACAGCTGAGCTACACCAGCACCATGCCCCTCGAACCTCTAAACGTATGTACAAAATAAACATCATTATAGGGCTAACCTGCTCCAGGTATTTCATCATAGCAACACGAAATAAACTAATGAAACCTCTTGGGCATATTTCTGGCATTTAATCAAAAGGTCTATATATTCAGAATGTATGAAAAACAAAGAAGGCACCATGATTATAAGTTCGGCTAACCCTCCCAAGCAAAGGAAAAGAAAAGCCTGCCTAACCTGCACTGGCCTTTCTCACCTTCCTAGCTTGTTCTTGCAAGTGTTGGATTTGCTCAGCAATGACTGTCAGCTTGTTAGTAGCATTTGCTCGGATGAATTCATCAGCCTACAAAGGAGAGAAACCATACTGTAGGGTGAAAAGGCAAGTGGCACCTGTGGTCACATCAAGATGCAATTCAAGGACTTATGCCAACAGCTTCTGTGTCTACATAAAGTGTTCTTCCTATTCCATTGCCATGTAAATTCCCAACCACCCTAGGTCCCAACTCAGGAGAAGCCCACACTGTAATGACCCGCACCCTTCATCTATCTCCACTACCGTTCACTCTCAGCTCTAATCACAAGGTTTGGTGCTTCCGCACCCTCACCTCCTGCCACCAAACATGAGCACGTCCTCCATCTAGAGATCACTCCCTTTCCTCTCTGCACAACTAAAGCCTCCATTTCTCAGGCCCCTTGTTTGGTTTTGCTTTCCCATTGTGGAGTCCAAGCTGTTACGTGATGTAGGATGTTCTTATATATGTTAGAGCCAAGTGCAGCGGTGCACACCTTTAATTTCAACATGGAAAGCAGAGGCCAGGTCTACAGAGCAAGTTCCAGAACAGAGTTCCAAGCTCAGGCAATGAAGGAAGCCATGGAATACAGAAAGCTGGTAAAGACGGCATTAACAAGGGAGTCATGTTCCAGCCCCAGCAACCAGCTGAACTTTGCACCTTCAGCCACGTGGTTCTGGCTTTAGAGTCAAGGAGAGAAGAAGGATTATGGAGTCTCCCCCATGACTAAGGAAAGCCACTGAGGTCAGGCATGGGTATTCCTGCATGGAGGCCCAGAGAGGCCACTACATGAAGATGTGAAAGTGAAGCCTGGATTTGTTGGAGACCCCAGGATGTTGGAGATGGCAGAGAGCTATCCTATACCTTACCAAGAAAAGCTGTTAACAGTGAGTGGAACCAGCCCAAGAGAGAAAAATGTGTTGCAATCAACAAAATTAAAAGAAGTTGGAGATCTGGAAAGTTTTGACATCAGACATGGTGATGCAGAGTTTTGAGTTTGTCCAGCTGGTTTTCGGTTTTGCTTTGATCTCGTATTTCCTAACTATGCTCCCTTCACTACGTTTTGGAATGATAATGTATATTCTGTGCCATTATAAGTAGAAAGTATGTTATCTGCTTTTCTATTTTGATTTTACAGGGGATTACAGTTAAGAGATTACATCTATCTCAGAAGAGACTTTGAACCTTAGACATTTAAATAAGTTTGAGACTGTTACAGGCTATGGAGACTTTTGAAGTTGGACTGATTTTTGCATTGTGATATGTCTAAAAGCCTTTGGGAGAGGGAGTGGAATGCAATAATTTGAAAGAAAATGGCCCCTAAAGGGAGTAGCGCTATTAAGAGGTTTAGCTTTGTTAAGGTAGGTATGGCCTTGTTAGAGGAAGTGTGTTACTGTGAAGCTAAGCTCTGAGATCTCAATTGCTCACGATACACCCAGTGTCTCAAGTTTACTTCCTGTTGCCAGCCTATCAAGATGTAGGACTCTCAGATCCAGGACCATGTCTTCCTGCATGCCACCATGTCCCACCAAGATAATAATGGCCTAAACCTCTCAAGTTCTAAGCCCCCATTAAATGTTTTCCTTTATAAAAGTTATTGCGGTCATGGTGTCTCTTCACAAAAATTGAACCCTAACTAAGACAATATGAGTGTATAAGTGTTTTACCTGTATGTATGTGCACTGTGTGTG
>NC_022016.1:63763620-63769422 GCF_000317375.1 Microtus ochrogaster | reverse complement strand
TCTGAACAGAGACTCTGGTGTGGATTTTCACAAGATGGTCAGTGAATTCCTGATAAGGAGACTTGGTGAACACAGTCTCTTTCCAGAGTTCGGGGGTCAGGTAGCTGTAGGTCTTAGAGATGGCATCAAAGGTGGCCTTGGCAAAGTTGCCCAGGCTGGCAGTGCAGCCCCTGGCTGATGTGTAGCAGTCATTAATGCCAGCCATCATCAGTAGCTTCTTGGGCACAGGAGCAGATACTATGCCAGTGCCTCTGGGGGCAGGGATGAGACGCACCAGCACAGAACCACAGCGACCTGTCACTTTGCAAGGAACATTGGGGCTTGCCAATCTTGTTCCCCCAGTAGCCTCTCCGCACAGGGACAATAGAAAGCTTGGCCAAGATGATGGCCCCTCGGATGGCAGTGGCTACCTCCTTGGAGCACTTGACACCAAGACCTACGTGACCATTGTAGTCCCCAATAGCAATGAAAGCCTTGAACCTGGTCCGCTGGCCTGCCCTAGTCTGCTTCTGCACGAGCATGATCTTCAGAACCTCGTCCTTTAGGGAAGTTCCCAGGAAAAAGTCAATAATCTCAGATTCCTTAATGGGCAGGGAGAACAGGTAGATCTCCTCTAGGGACGTGATCTTCATGTCCTTAACCAGGCGGCCCAGCTTGGTGATGGGAATCCACTCCTTGTCTTCAGCTTTACCTCCGCGAGCCTCGCGGCCTCTGCCTCGGCCACGGCCTTGACCACAGCCTCGACCACGGCAGAGGCCCCTCAGACTGCTGCCGAATCCTCCGCGGAAACTGCCACGGCCTCCTAATCCTGGGCCCCCGGGTCCTCCGGGCCGGTGTCATCCGCCATTTGGTGTTTTCCAGAAGAAGAAGAAGCAAGAGCAAGTACTCTTAACCCCTCAGCCATCTCCAGTCTCAAAGGTACTTAAAATTGCTAAGCATTGATCCTCTACCTAGCCAGCCCAAGAACCTCTGTATTAATAATGACATCTAACTCTCTAGATATGATAACCTTACTTAGGCATTAAGACTCGGGTGTAGCAACTGAGGTTTTACAATTAATAAACAGCAGTTAAGGGATCTGACCACAGATGAATCTAATTCCAAAATTCATGCCTCGATACCAAATCTCCCAAAGCTTTCTGAACACATATTAAGGGAGCCAGCAGTCAGTCCTCTTAGCAAGTGTGTTTCATATGTAGACCGTGAGTATGTTGATTCACTTAGCCTTTAGAGTTTTTTCTTGTATAGGGATAGGTGTCCAGCTGCATGTGTGTAGGTGCATCATGTTCAAGCAATGCCCACAGTGGCCAGAGAGGGCATTTGATCCCCTGGGACTGGAGTTAAAAATGATTGTGAGTTGTAATGTGGGTGCTAGTAACAGAACCTGGGTCCTTTCCAAGAGTAGTCAGTGCTCTTAACCACTGAGCCATCTTTCCAGCTCTCAATTTGTTTGTATAGCATCTTTTTCTTCAGTTTCTCCAAGATGGATCGGTTATACTGGAGAATTGGAGGCAACAGAATAATATAACCTTTATATTTCACTAGGTTATGGTATAAAAGACAAAAACTGTATTCCTTCTTTCTTTGGCTGAGGCCGTGATAGTCACTCAGAGAAACTCAAAGTACTGTTTGCCCAAGATTTTGAACCTTGCTACTTTCCTCTCAATAGCAATTTGACTAAATAGACACGATAGTCTTCTCATCCACAAAAGTTCTATTTTGTTCCCGTTTCTATTTGTATAAAAAGGTAAGGCTTTAATTAAAGACGCTTCCCTAAACATCTGAAGTTTTCTCAAATAAAACAGCAGACATAGCTTTTTATGTGAGGGATTTGACCACATTATCATTAATTTTCTTGACCAAAGCAATCTTTTGAACACGATCATTGCCAAATAAGCTAGTTTACACAAGAGGGAGGGGACACTAGAAGCTTTTCAAGTAGTCAGGCTCTGGCACTTAAAAGAATTCTACAGAAGAGAAGGACCTAGGGGCTCTCCCACCTCAAATGTCTCATTTTACAGACCCTGAGCTCCAGAGAAAAGCAACTTATCCAAAGCTAAAGTGCCCAGACTTCTATTGCCTTTTCCATTATCTTGCATATGTTCTTTATCTGTTATGGGAACTGATGTCTAAGCTCTGGACATAGGAATATTGAACCCATTGAAATTCACCAGCTGTGGCAGCCCCCGTTAATACCCAGCCTTTGGGAGGCTAAATAGGAAGCCAGCCTGGGCTATCCAGCAAGATGAAACTGTCTCCAGTTGTTGTTGTTTTCATCTAAAATGGGAATTTTACCCTGTCCCTTTTTACATGTTGTTTTTGGTGGTGCTGAGGATCCAATTCAGCCTAGGCAAGTGGTGTAACCATTAAACTACACCTCCAGCACCAATTTTTGGTTTAAAAGGAAATAGCATATATTTCCTCCACAAGGTCTTAGGTAGCAGATAAAGACTCTACGGGAAGCAGCATAAAATAATTAACTATTCAAGTATATGGGATAGAAGATGAGCTTGCTGGCACACACCTTTAATCCCAGAACTCAGGAGGCCGAGGCAGGTGGAACTGAGTTGGAAACCAGACCAATCTAATAGTGAGTTCCATGATAACCCTGTATCAAAAACAAACTAACAACAAGGAAGAACTGGAGATAGAGCGATCCTCCTCGTGTGTGAAATGGGATGGTAGTACTGCCGAGCTCAAAGGTTGTCCGAGGACGCAGATGAAATTTTAGGTCGGAGCCCAAAGACGCGGGGTTTAAAGTACGGAGATGGCCATTCCTCACCTTTTGCACCTGCTCGGCGAGCGCCACGAGGTCTAAGGGATCCCCGACCCGGTTGGTGTGGTAGGGGCTCACCAGAGCCAGGCCGCCGGGGGTCGGGGTGAGCTCCACCAGGGCTCCTGCGACACACACCCGGGAACACGGGCATAAGTTGTAGCCCTCAGCCTCCCGCGAGGCAGCAGAGACGAGCCGCCCAGCTACGACCTCTTCCCCCGGCCAACTCAGCCCCACCTACCTCCAGGCCCCGTCGCCTCCTGTACCCCTAGATTTCCAGTGCCTCTTTCCAGCCGGCCGGGAGCCGTCGGGTCCGCCATGACAGCACTTCGGCCCCACCGCCCACGGAGGAAATGAAGCGCAGGCGCACAACAGTTTGTGGGCGGGGCTTTCTCATTCGAAAGCCATTGAACGCCGTGCCTGAGTTTGGAGGCGGAGCCCTGCGAAGAACGATTGTTCCGATTGGTTGAAAGCAAGAGGCGGTGCAAACTTCCCGGCCTCGGACTCCGGGGCTTGAGGCGTGGCTCGTCTCCGAGTGTGGCTTCTGCGGGGCGGGACTCCGGCTTGTGCCCGAGGCAAACTGTCCCGTTAAGTGTAGGAGCCAGGCCATGGCGATGAGCGCCAGGAGGCTGCTGGCCGCGCTGCTAGCCGTCACCGCAGCTGCCGCGTCGCGAGCCGCGGAGGAGTCTGAGCCGGGATGGGACGTGGCAGCCCCTGATCTGCTTTACGCAGAGGGGACCGCCGCCTACGCTCGCGGGGACTGGCCCGGGGTGGTCCTGAACATGGAGCGGGCGCTGCGCTCGCGGGCCACCCTGCGTGCCCTCCGCCTGCGCTGCCGCACACGCTGCGCGGCCGAGCTGCCGTGGGCGCCTGACCTCGACCTCGGCCCGGCCCCCAACCTGAGCCAGGACCTGGGCGCCGCCGCCCTGCGCGACCTGCGCTTCTTCGGGGCCCTGCTGCGCCGTGCCGCCTGCCTGCGACGCTGCCTCGGGCCGCCCGCTGCCCACTTGCTGAGCGAGGAGCTGGACCTGGAGTTCAACAAGAGGAGTCCCTACAACTACTTGCAAGTCGCCTACTTCAAGGTGCGACTAGCCCGGAGCCCATCGGCCCGGGAGACCTGGGGTTCTCGGGGAGCAGAGCAGGGACGAGTCCGCTGGGAGGAAAAGGGGCCTTTTGGCTAGAGAGCTCTTGGCGGACTCAGGCCCCTTCATCCAGTTCTTATGGGCAGATGCTAACAGCCCAAGCCCAGAAGAACCTGACCTTTCCTTCTGGAAAGTCCTTCTAGAGGGAACCGAGGCGACCACTTGGGTCTCCCAGCCCTACTTCATTGCAAGTGGTCCAAGTGAGAAGCTAGGCGCTTCAGCAGCATCTTCCTTCCGGTTCCTTCTCCAATCATGCTTTTCCTGCTCCCGAATTCAAGAGCAGCGCCTTCAGGACGTGGGATTGCCACGTCGCCAGCATGGGCTGCCTGGCTCTTCCCTGTGGAGGACCCTCTGGCTAGTATGCCAGTTTTTGGTTTTGTTGTTTGTCTTTGTATTTGTGTTTAAAGAAAATGACTGTCTTTGGGGATGCCGCAGCGCTTTAAGGCCAAGTCAACAAACGGGCTTGGAGCAGACTTGTCTGGCAGCGTGTATTTCCAGGGCTCGGGGCACTTGGCGTTTATTAACTGATTTGCCATGAAGCAGCATCTTTTGAATAGATTCTATTAGTCCCATTTGGGGCTGAGGGCTGCGCCACACAGACTGTACATCTACAACAACAGTTTGAGAGACCTTCGATTCTCCCTAAAAGATTTGAAGGCTTTTGTAGACCTCAGATTTCCTCTTCTGCCCCTCATCCCTTCTGGTTATTGGAAGGAGAGCTGGACCTACAAGCCCCAAATGGTTGGGTTCTGACTTAGGTCGTGGCACTTAAAAGCACTACTTAAAATTTATTGGCATTGACAATGACTGAACATCTGCTACATTCCAGTTCTTGGGCAGGTGATTAAAATAACTGGTTGGCTCTTTTCCTTATGTTACTGCTAGGAGACACTGCACAAAGGGCTAACTAAAGTGGTTATGCAGATAGTTAGGGTTGTGGGAGCACAAAGGAGGGGAACTCCAGTTAAATTAGGCCTGCCTGAGAGAAGAGGTGGCGTTGAAGAATGTTCCCCCTCCCTCCCAGAGAGGGGAAGGAGAGCTAGAACATAATACCATCCGTGCCATGGGGGCAGTTCACCGCAGTGACTCCGGTGTGGGGGTGTATGTGAAGAACAGAAGGACCATAAAGTTTAGGGAGGCTGGATTCAGAGGAACCTTCTGCACACTAGGGACAACCACCATCAGACTCAGCTTTCAGAAGGTTAATTCTAGACGTGGATGGATAGGATAGGCCGAAGGAGAAGGTGGCGGCAGTGGGAAGAGGAAAGACTGCCCTTGTGCAGTAGTCCACCAGAGTAGGCCAGGCGCCAGTGCCTAGAGGTGAAAAGGCTCATAGGTGGGGTGGGTAAGGAAGAAAGGCGCCTGTCTTGGAGCACCACGGAGTGCACGGAGTGCACGCTGGGCATGGCGGTGGTCCTCTGGTCCCAGCCCTGGGATTCTTACCTCAGTGTAATTGTTCATGGTCTTTTCTGTCCTGTTCCCAGATCATTGCGGCTTTAGACTCTTCAGTCGCTACATTTCATTGTTTGTTTAGAGACAAAGTTTCACCTGTCATCCCAGCACTTGGGAGCTGAGTCAGGGGGATGAGAGTTTGAGGCTGACCTACAGGGCAAAACCCCACGTTAGTAGACACACCCACAGAGAAACCAACCAAGCGAATAATGAAAACCCCAGAGTTTGGATGGGAATTCAGTCTTTTACTTCATCCATAGATAAACAAGCTAGAGAAAGCTGTGGCTGCTGCACACACCTTCTTCGTGGGCAATCCTGAGCACATGGAGATGCGGCAGAACCTCGACTATTACCAAACCATGTCGGGGGTAAAGGAAGCGGACTTCAAGGATCTCGAGGCCAAGCCCCATATGGTGAAAAGACACCCCTCACCCT
>NC_022016.1:63753799-63763520 GCF_000317375.1 Microtus ochrogaster | reverse complement strand
GAGAGAGAGAGAGAGAGAGAGAGAGAGAGAGAGAGAGAGAATTTATGTGGGTGCCTGAGGAGGCCGGGAGAGAAGGGAGAGAATATCATAGCCCCTAGAGCTGGAGTCATAGGCAGTTGCCAGCCACTGTATGTGGATGCTGGGAACTAATCTCAAATCCTCTGAAAGTACATGTTGTTAATCACTGAAGCATCTTTCTCTAGCCCGTTATCTGGAAACTGTAGGCTCTCCAGCAATGTATAAGGATTACAGCAAACTCTGCCTTCCCCTGCACTAGGAGTTCTGTGTGTATCCAAAGCTACGGGGAAGCCCGTCTACTCACAGCTTCTTCATGTAGCAGACCCAGACTCTCCCTTTCCGTCCACAGTTTTAGAAGTAGGGATTAGGACCTTCATGTCAGGGATTTCAGACAAGGTGAGGGGTTCCTCAGGGGCCTGTTTGAGTATACCTTTCCTCCAGTAGCATGAGTTTCGGCTAGGAGTGCGCCTCTACTCTGAGGAAAAGCCCCAGGAAGCTGTGCCCCACCTAGAGGCCGCGCTGCAAGAGTACTTTGTGGCTGATGAGGAGTGCCGTGCCCTCTGTGAAGGGCCCTATGACTACGATGGCTACAACTACCTAGACTACAGTGCTGACCTCTTCCAGGCCATCACAGGTGCGTCCATTCGCCACCCTCCCAGGACTGTGAGGTTAAATTGATGCGTGCACACACTACCTGAAGCCTCATCCTCAATCTCTTCTTTTTTTCTTTCATTTTTTTCTTTCATTTTGGATTTTTTTTTTTAAACTGAAGTTGATGAGATTTTTCACTTTAACCTGTTGAGTGATTCTTCCAATCCATAAACACTGAGCACTTTCTCCATTTTTTTTTTTTTTTTTTTTTTTTTTGTTTTTTTTTTTTTTTTTTTTTTTTTAATGTTTTTCGAGACAAGGTTTCTCTGTAGAACTGGCTGTCCTGGAACTTGCTCTGTAGACCGGGCTGACCTTGAACTCACAAAGATCTGCCTGCCTCTGCCTCAAACAAAAGATTCCTAAGCACCCACATCCGTGTAATCCCTGTACTAGAGCTTGGTGATCAGACAGTCTCATCATATGTGTGAGCTTCTGTGGGAGAGACCCTGTCTCGAAAAAAAAGTAGTAATGAGGTGGGAAATGCTGAAGACCCCTGCCATCACCTCTGGCCTCGACACATGAGCATTCACACGTATCACACCCCTGCACACACGTGCACAGATATATGTGCATCTCCACCACACAGAAATTGCTTTCCACTTCAGTTTGTCCATCGAGCCAGAATTTGAATCCTAAACCATGACTTTCTTATTCCTCATCTTTGGTTCCTTCCAGATCATTATGTCCAGGTCCTCAGCTGTAAGCAGAGCTGTGTCACCGAGCTGGCTTCCCACCCGAGTCGAGAAAAGCCTTTCGAAGACTTCCTTCCTTCACATTATAATTATCTACAGTTTGCCTACTATAACAGTAAGGCCTGCTTTCTCTCTGATGCCTCAACAAGAAGGTTAGCCAGACAGCAGGGTTTGCAGCCACTCTACTTCTTCAGTGTGTCTAGCATATATGTCTATGGGAGGCCACATGTCCAGTGATCCCTGGGTATTTCGTCACAAGCCACTGGCCAAGGTAGCCAATGTCAGTGGCCCAAAAGCTAAGAACAGAGGACTCCAGGGCCTCTTATTTGGACCCTCTTTTTGCATTTGTAATCAATTTTTGCATTTGAATTAAAATGAATAGCAAAAGTAAGGCTGTACTACTGTTGAAACCAGCTCACAGGACATGGCCAGACCTCCTCCCAGTAAAGGGACTAAAAATATCCCAACAGAGGGGGTGTAGAGGGGGGCACGGGGCAGCAAATCAGCAGTTGTGTGCTGGGTACCTACTGGGCACTGGCCATTATAGCATGTCCACAAGTACGTGTATAGTTGAGTTGAGGATATCTGTTTATGATCTTCCTCTTCTAAACAGTTATGTTGTGTAGCAAGTCTTGCTTTGCCCTGTCATCATGGCCTCAAGGCTTCCCTGCAACCAGATGCTAAATGGATGTTGGTGCCCATGATTACACCCTTTCCTCAAAGACATTCACTTTTCTTCCTTTACAGTTGGGAACTATACACAGGCTATTGAATGTGCCAAGACCTACCTCCTCTTCTTCCCTAATGATGAGGTGATGAGCCAGAATCTGGCCTATTACACAGCCATGCTTGGAGAAGAAGAAGCCAGCTCCATCAGTCCTCGGGAGGTAGGAGGGTTGCTTCAGTGAGGACAGCTTCTGGCTGAACCCAATCAGGAAGCAGAAGGGTACTGCTGGTGCAGGGTGGAACAAGTTCTGGACTCAGCTTGTCACTCGGGGTGGGGAGGAGTACCAGGAGTTTGCAGAAGGCCAGAACCTCACAGCGGCCTCTGGATTTGGGTGTGTGCTCTTCAACTTGGAACGCAGAGGTTTCTCTGCCTTGCTTGATACCCAACCCAAGATGCTGCTGGATGCCATTGCCCAACGCCAGCGCTGTTTCCTTTATAATGGGTTTCTGGTTCCGTTCCCCGCCAAGTGCGTGTCTCCCTGCCATCGTCTGTTCTCTCCTATAAGTCAGCATTTCTCACGGCCCTAGAATGAGAAAGAAAGACTTCTATCTGTGGGGAAGACATGGTTCCTCCACACAGCTCTGGAATTGAGACTCCAGAGAAAAGAATCATATTGTCAGCTCCTCCCAGGTGACGCTTGCTTTCTTGTAGTTACCCTTGTTGGCCACTAGGTGGTGGCCGTCTAGCTTTAAGAAGGCCTTTCCTGTCTTTGTCTTGCTTAGTTAATACTTTTTTCCTTCCTTGTCACCTATTAGCCCAGGAAGGGGAAGGAAAATACTCCACCTGGAAACGTTTACCTAGAACTCTCCGCCGGGAAGGGAGTCGCCAGCATTGGTTTGAGCCCCAGCCCGGGCCTTGCCCCTTACCCCTTTGTAGTCAGTGTGACTGTCATTTGTGCAGGCATTCTGCCTGCTGTAGCGATGAGAACATGCAGGTGAAATAACTTGTGCGCTGGATCTTATTAGTTAGTGGCAGCTGGATTCTGCTGTCTGCCTTGTCCCTGTACTGACATGGTTCCTGACTCATGGCTGATACTCAGTAGGTCATTGTAGGCTAATAAGTAGTAGCAATGGGGTCTGCTTCCTGTACCCTCATTGACTTGTTGGTGAGAGTTAAATGAGGTAGCACATGTGACTTGGTGTCTGGCGTTTGGAGGAGGAAGCAAACAATTTAAACTCCTTCAAATTTCATCTTCTTGGGCGATTCTGGTAGCTGATGGGTAGACTCCTTTAACATGTCTCCCCTTGAACGCCCTCACCTTTATTACTGTCCTTTTCTCTTCCTTCTGCTGCTTGGATCCTAGCAGGGGACCCCAGAAAGGACTCAGTTTCCCTGCCCTGGGTAAGCCCTCCCCCTGAGCACACATGGGATATCAGAATGCCACGCTTAGCTGTTCTGCAGCTGCCTGCCTTCAGGGGGATGGGGTCTGGAACTTCTGAGGGGTGGCAGGTGGCCAAGTAGCAAGAACATGGGCCTGCGGACCCAGTCCCTGAATTTGAGTGGAGTATCACTTTCAGTGCTGCTGCTCCTTACTCTAACCCATGGGCTCCCACTCAGGAAGCAAAGGCATAAGGATCACAAGCTCAAGGCTAGCCCGGGCTGCATAGAAAGACCTGGTCTCAAAACAAAAATGGCAAACAAGATGACTCAGTGGGTAAAGGCATTTGCTGCCGAGACTGATGACCTGAGCTTGATCTCTGGACCCAAATGATGCAAGGGGGAACTGGCAATTATTCTCCAACCTCCACACCTACAGTGCGGCATTTGTATGTATACACGCACACATGCACACATGTGCATACACATACAATAAATAGAATAAAAGATTCTTTTAGGGGGGCTGGAGAGATGGCTCAGTGGTTAAGAGCATCGCCTACTCTTCCAAAGGTCCTGAGTTCAATTCCCAGCAACCACATGGTGGCTCACAACCATCTGTAATGAGGTCTGGTGCAGACATACAGACAGAATATTGTATACATAATAAATAAATATTTAAAAAAAAAAGATTCTTTTAAAAAATTGTTTGCCATACAAGCTTGTGACCTAGTTTAATCTATAGAACCCACATAAAGCTGGACAGAGACCATAGACTCCACAAAATTACCCCCTGACCTCCACACATGCACTGTGGAAGTTGTATGCTCCAGAACACACGAAATAAAGAAATAAAATATAACAAAGAAAGTAAAAGGAGGGCTGCAGGTACAGCTCCATTGGCACAGAGCTTACTAGCATGTTTGAAGCCCTGGGTTCGGTTCCCAGAATTGAAAAAAAAATGGTGTTGTGAAGCACATGTTCCATTCTGAGAATCATCAGATCTGTTTGGGAGATCCACTGGGATGTTCCATCCAGTACAGCTGAGTTATGCTGCCCTCAGGGTCTTCTTGAGCACAGAAGAGAGACCTTTGGCCCAGACTGGGCAGCACATAACCTGTGATGGGGAGAAATACAGGAATGTAAAATGCCAGGGAAGACCGCCCTAGGGCTAAAGGGTAGGGCTAAATTCTAGGAGAGTCTTTGTTTCCTCAGAATGCCCAGGATTACCGACAACGAAGCCTGCTGGAGAAAGAACTGCTTTTCTTCGCTTACGACATTTTTGGAATTCCCTTTGTGGATCCGGTGAGCCACAGCAGGAACTAGAAGGAAGGGAAAGAGGGAAGGAGGGGGGCACTGAGAGGTGAGGGAGTCCACGCTGTATAGCTCTGAGGAGAGACTGTGGGGCTGATCCAAGAATGTGGACCCTGAGGGTAGGAGGCAAAGTGGAAGAGGGAAGGGAACCCTGGGCCACTAAAAGTGACAGGTTTCAGAGCCCACTCCCTCACAGGCATTGAGGCAGTGAACTCCTGGAAGCCCCGTGTCATACACTGGGACCTGGAAGGTTAAGTCACCCTACTTGTTATTCTGACCCACCTCAGGACTCATGGACCCCGGAAGAGGTGATTCCCAAGAGACTGCAAGAGAAACAGAAGTGAGGGCCTTGTAGAAATGCCATGGTTGGATCGGTCTGACGAAGCGCTTGAGGCTTCCTGCGCCCAGGCAGATGAGAACTCCTGCCAGGGGTGGGCAAGCCCAGTCTGGGAGGTTGGGGTGGGAACCGGGGCCGGCCCCCACAACCTTCAACACTGCCATGCTCACAGGTCAGAGCGTGAAACTGCAGCCCGCATCTCCCAGGAGATTGGTGACCTTATGAAGGAGATCGAGACCCTCGTGGAGGAGAAGACCAAGGAGTCTTTGGATGTGAGCAGACTGACTAGGGAAGGTGAGCCAGCAGAGGGGGGCATGTCCACAAGTGGGCAGCCAGACAGGTCTCCCCACATTCACCAGGCGGCAGCACCCACTAGGGCTTTGTTCAGTCCATCACATCCCAGCGTCTGCCTGAACAGTAGGCACCAGGACTTCCTCCACATCCAGACAGCCCTGAGAATGGGCCTTTGCCTTAGCAGTGAGATTCCTGTGTCAGTTAGACCAGCATAGTCACAGTAAGTCTGGATGGCATAAACCTTCCTATCTCCCTCTCCAAACTCTTCTCATGGTATTATCAAACGCCAAAACCTTCCTGTCTTCTCTGCTCCATTTGCCGTGCTCCCAACCCCTGGTGATACTCTCCTTCTCCTCTCCTGCCTTTTCCTCTTCCATTGCCTTTGGCCCACATAGGCCCGGTCACCTCCTGTCTGTTCTTCTCCTTTCCCACACACAAACACCAGGACCATACGTGTATCCACAGTAGTCAAGCCTCCCCCATTCACATCCTCTATGTGTTCACATTACCTTGCTGTCAAACTCATAAGGTAGCTGCTATTAGAGTAATTAATCAAAAATTAAGGTTGGGCTGGGCCGTAGTGGCACTCGGAGGCAGAGGCAGGTGGATGTCTGTGAGTTTGAGGCCAGCCTGGTCTATAGAGCAAGTTCTAGGACAGGCTCCAAAGCTACACAGAGAAACCCTGAAAAAAAAAAAAAAAAAAAAAACCGGACTGGAGAGATGGCTCAGAGGTTAAGAGCACTGGCTGCTCTTCCAGAGGTCCTGAGTTCAGTTCTCACCAACCACATGGTGGCTCACAACTGTGTGTAGTGTAATGAGAGATCTGGTGTCCTCTTCTGGTCTGCAGGCATACATGCAGGCAGAACACTGTGTACATAATAAATACATCTTTTAAAAAAAAAAAAAAAGCTAGCAACTCTCTGAGTTTGAGGCCAGCCAGGTCTACACAATGAGATTCTGTCTTGAAAAAGGAAAAAAAAAATGTGTCTGAAGAGATGGCTGAGCAGTAAGAGCACTGGCTACTCTTCCGGAAGAGTCAGGTTTGAGTCCCAGAACCCATAGGGTGGCTCATAACTGTCTGTAACTTCAGTCTTATGGGGATCTGATTTCTTCTTCTGAATTTGTTGGGCACCAGGCACACGTGGTACACAGATATACATGCAGGCAAAACACCCACACACATAAAAATAAAATATTTAAAAGAAATTAACCTCAGAGTAATTTTAGTAAATTAAGTAATCTGCTAAGGTCACACAGTAAGTGGGGGATTCAGGGACTCAAGCCCAGTTAGTTCTTTAATTCTGAAGTGCATGTTTTAAGACTACATGTAGCCGTTCACTCAGTGGGTAGAGGCCCAAGAGCTAGCAGCTGTTTGTCGGCAGAGTGAGGCCTAGGATCTGGACCTTCTGATCCTGTCCTCTGGACTACACTTCCTTTGGAAGTGACAGGGGAGGGGTTTCTCTGGGATGCCTATGTTTTCCAGGGAGGCCTTGGGCAGAGCCTCTGTGGGACTCGTCAGTCTTGTCCTTGATTTGCAGGTGGCCCCTTGCTGTATGAAGGCATCAGTCTCACTATGAACTCCAAAGTCTTGAACGGCTCCCAGCGGGTGGTGATGGATGGTGTGATCTCTGACGACGAGTGCCAGGAGCTGCAGAGACTGACCAATGTAAGCATCACCCTGCTTCCAAGTGCTCCTCCTGGGTGCATGGGTCCCTGTTACCCGTAGTTGTCACCTCTCATCAGACACTGCCCTGACTAACTTTGTCTTGTCTTCTGGGCCCATTAGGCAGCAGCAACTTCAGGAGATGGCTACCGAGGCCAGACCTCTCCACACACCCCAAATGAAAAGTTCTACGGTGTCACTGTCCTCAAGGCTCTCAAGGTAAAATCCATCCTGGCTCTCTAGAGCATGGGGCAGGGAGAATCACTGGCGAGGGAGGAGGAGGGCACTCCAGCTCTGGAGGAGTCGGGGTGGGAGGTAGATAGGGAGAAGTGTCTCGTTGCTGACATCACAGCTGCCAGGAGTGAGGATAAGCTCTGCCAACGAGATTTCCTTGTAAATCTTGGCTGTTAGATGAGGTGTAATAAAAATGAGGCAAGTGAGATCAGATGGGTCCCCAGGCATGTGGGCTGGCTGTGAATCGGGGCTGACCCCAGAGGCCGTGTTCCTCAACAGGGTACGTGAAATATGAAGGAGAGAGGAGAGGAGACTGTCGGGTGTAGTGAACAGAGAGCTTGTCCCTTCAGCAGCGGGAGGGAGATGCTCTCGGTATGCAGCCTGAACCTCAGTGTCCTGGCAGCCTGTAGAGGAGCGTCAGGGCAGCTCACCACCAGTGTTCTTTGCAGCTTGGGCAGGAGGGGAAAGTTCCTCTGCAGAGTGCCCACATGTACTATAATGTGACAGAGAAGGTTCGGCGTGTCATGGAGTCTTACTTCCGCCTGGACACACCTCTCTACTTCTCCTTCTCCCACCTGGTATGCCGTACTGCAATAGAAGGTAGGCCTCACGGGACACTGAGGACACGGAGAAGAGGAGGGGGTGGTCCCTTCTCGGTGGCTGAGAAACCTGCGCAAGTACGTAGGCTGCAGCCCAGCATGTTGAATCTGGCAGTAGCATGGAGAAAGACCCCGTCAACTAGCCAGGGGTCAGGAAGCCTTCCAGGGAAAGTGGTGGGAAGTTTGCAGGATGGATGTGTTTGTGGAGTCCACAGGGAAACAGGAAGCCCTGCAAGCCAGGGAGAGCAGTTCTAACAGAATGGAAGCACCATGGGAGCTGAGAATGTTGCCAACTCACAGAGAGCCATGTTCTTTCTGGAGTTCGTGTTATCGTTTTCACTCGGTCCTGCACTGTGCAGCAAGCAAGCGCTCTCTTAGTAACTGTTAGATACCAGTCTTGTGTGGGAGCTAGGGCATGAGGTCCAAGAGGTACAAGACCTTGTTCTTCTCCCTGATATGCCCTGTGCTCCCCTGAGCAGGGGGAGGCAGAGCCAGGCTTCAGGGATCACTTGTGGCCCACAGCCAGCTCTGTCCTGCTGTAGCGTTCAGAAGACTCTGGCACCAACACCTCCTTGGAAGGTGGCTGGCAGTTCTCTCTCCCTCAGGGTGTTAAAAGCTCGAAGAAAATCTGGACACAGCAGGAATGTGTCAGGCACTTGGCTGCGTGCCACAGAGCCTCGAGGTGGAGGAGTGCTGGCACAGGGAGGAGTCAGCAGACACTGCAGGACCTGGCAGAGCCTTCCTTTTTAAAAGATGAATCTTGTTACTCTATGTGGCGAGATTGGGAGCAGGTGGAGCAGAATAGAGGCGGGGGAACTGGCCATAGTGGGTGAGCATGAAGGCTGGAAATCTGGAAGTGTCAAGGAGGCAGAGAGAAGAGATGCCCCAGGAGAGGTGTAGAGGAAGACAGGCAGGTGCTGGTGACCCGAAGGGGCAGCATCTGCCATCCCCACACAAAGTGTGCCAAGGTTTACACTGGAGGAGGTGTGATCCACTGGCATTTACAGCCACCCTGTCTGTTCTCTTTCCACATTTTCTCCCTGTGTGGTTCTCTGCCATCCCCAGTCCCAGAGCCCCACTTCTCTGGCTACACTATGCTGCTTCTGTTGAGCTGCGCCACCCCTCCTGCAGGCCTGCTGTGCCCACCAGCTTCCTCTGTTTACCACTACGGTCCTTCTATTTAAGAAAGTCTAGCTCTCCCAGGATGGTGGCCCTCAGCCCAATCTGCTTTGTTGGCATCGCTAAGCTTTGGCTTAACCAAAGACTCCTCACAGCCCAGTCCATGACAGATCCATAGACTCACATACATTTGAGGGCACTCCTCTGTCCCCTGCTCCATGTGTCAACAAGAGAGTCTCTCACTGTGTCTCTTGGATGTCCTACTCTAACATGGATTATCTTGGCCTCAGAGTCGCAGGCTGAGAGGAAGGACAGTAGCCACCCAGTCCATGTGGATAACTGCATCCTGAATGCTGAGACCCTCGTGTGCATCAAGGAGCCCCCTGCCTACACTTTCCGGGACTACAGGTAAGTGCACCACAGGGGGGTGCCAGGGCACTGTGCTTGCCCTTGGAAGTCCCTCCATGTCCTGTACTCTGCCTCCCTACCCTTGGTGCACACACGCACACACGGGCAGAGGCAAGCTGTCTGCAGGGGCCAGCCCTCACCCTAGTTTCCACATAGGAAGACACAGGAAGACTGTCAGTAAGGGAAGCCCTCAGGAGGGTGTGATAGGAAGGCATGCGGGGTTGGGCACACAAGCTCACTAGCTAGGGTGTGATGGAGTCTCCCAGGTGGTTGGGGGGACCTTGTGAGATGTGTATAGATTCAGAAAAGCTTCTGGCCTCCAGCTGCTGGCTGAAAGCACACAGTGTGGGC